>NC_133734.1:3895469-4373327 GCF_048934315.1 Petromyzon marinus | reverse complement strand
CCCCCCCCCCCCCCCCATCCCACCTCACCCACCATCACCACCATCCCACCACCCATCACCTCCATCACCATCACCACCATCACCACCACCACCATCACCATCACCACCATCACCATCACCACCACCATCACCACCAGCACCACCATCACCATCACCACCATCACCATCACCACCACCATCACCACCATCACCATCACCACCATCACCATCACCACCATCACCATCACCACCATCACCACCATCACCACATCACCACCACCACCATCACCACCATCACCATCACCAACACCACCACCACCAGCACCACCACCACCACCATCACCACCATCACCACCATCACCATCACCACCATCACCATCACCACCACCACCATCACCATCACCACCATCACCACCATCACCATCACCACCATCACCATCACCACCACCACCATCACCACCATCACCACCATCACCATCACCACCATCACCACCATCACCACCACCACCATCACCACCATCACCACCATCACCATCACCACCATCACCACCATCACCATCACCACCATCACCACCATCACCACCATCATCACCACCATCACCATCACCACCACCACCACCATCACCACCGCCATCACCACCATCACCATCACCACCACCATCACCATCACCACCATCACCACCATCACCACCATCTCCATCACCACCATCACCATCACCACCATCATCACCACCATCACCATCACCACCATCACCATCACCACCACCACCATCACCACCATCACCATCACCACCATCACCATCACCACCACCACCATCACCACCATCACCACCATCAACCACCACCACCATCACCACCATCACCACCACCACCATCACCACCATCACCATCACCACCATTACCACCATCACCACCACCACCACCATCACCACCATCACCATCACCACCATCACCACCACCATCACCATCACCACCATCACCACCATCACCACCATCATCACCACCACCACCACCATCACCACCATCACCATCACCACCACCACCATCACCACCATCACCATCACCACCATCACCACCATCACCATCATCACATCACCACCATCACCATCACCAACACATCACACCTTCATCACCATCACCACCATCATCACCATCACCACCATCACCATCACCACCATCACCACCATCACCATCACCACCATCACCACCGTCACCACCATCACCATCACCACCATCATCACCATCACACCATCACCACCATCATCACCATCACCACCATCACCGCCATCACCATCACCACCACCACCATCACCACCATCACCACCACCACCACCATCACCACCACCATCACCACCACCACTATCACCACCATCCCCACCACCACCAACACCACCATCACCACCATCACCACCACCACCATCACCACCATCACCATCACCACCATCACCACCATCACCACCACCACCATCACCACCATTACCAGCACACCACCATCACCACCATCACCATCACCACCATCACCACCATCACCACCACCATCACCTCCATCACCATCACCACCATCACCACCACCCCATCACCACCACCACCATCACCACCACCATCACCACCATCACCATCATCACCATCACCACCACCATCACCACCATCACCATCACCACCATCACCATCACCACCACCCATCACCATCACCACCATCACCATCACCACCATCACCACCATCACCACCACCACCATCACCACCATCACCATCACCAACACCACCACCAGCACCACCACCACCACCATCACCACCATCACCATCACCACCATCACCACCATCACCATCACCACCATCACCACCATCACCATCACCACCATCACCATCACCACCACCACCATCACCACCATCACCACCATCACCATCACCACCATCACCACCATCACCATCACCACCATCACCACCATCACCATCACCACCACCACCACCATCACCACCATCACCACCACCACCATCACCACCATCACCACCATCACCACTATTTACCACCATCACCATCACCACCATCACCACCATCATCACCATCACCACCATCACCATCACCACCACCATCACCACCATCATCACCATCACCACCACCACCATCACCACCATCACCTCACCATCACCATCATCACCATCACCACCATCACCACCATCACCATCACCACCATCGCCACCATCACCATCACCACCACCATCACACCACCACCATCACCACCACCACCACCATCACCACCATCACCACCATCACCATCAACACCATCACCACCATCACCATCACCACCACCATCACCACCACCATCACCACCACCATCACACCACCACCATCACCACCGTGCGACGAGTAGTACCCGACCACCCAACCCCACCACCACCATCACCGACCACCACCAATTAACCACCACCACCATTACCACCACCACCATAACCACCACCACCATCACCACCACCATCACCATCACCACCATCACCACCACCACCATCACCACCATCACCACCACCATCACCACTACCACCATCACCACCACCATCACCACCACCACCACCATCACCACCATCTCCACCACCACCACCATAACCACCACCACCATCACCACCATCACCATCACCACCACCATCACCATCACCACCATCACCATCACCACCACCATCACCACCATCACCACCACCACCACCATCACCACTACCACCACCACCATCACCACTATCACCACCACCATCACCACCACCATCATCACCACCATCACCACCACCACCACCATCACCACTACCACCACCACCACCATCACCACTATCACCACCACCATCACCTCCACCATCACCATCACCACCACCATCACCATCATCACCACCACCATCACCACCATCACCATCTCACGGGCCCAGCTGGTGGTGTCCATCACTAAAGTGAATCGACTGAGACGCGGCCATCGCACCTCACCCTCCCTGTGTCTCTGTGTGTGTCTGTGTGTCTGTGTGTGTCTCTGTGTGTGTGTCTCTGTCTCTGTGTCTCTGTCTCTGTGTGTGTGTCTGTGTGTCTGTGTGTGTGTCTCTGTGTGTGTGTCTGTGTGTGTGTCTGTCTCTGTCTGTCTCTGTCTCTGCGTGTGTTTCTCTCTGTGTGTGTGTCTTTGTCTGTCTCTGTGTGTCTCTGTCTCTGTGTGTGTCTCTCCCTGTGTCTCTGTCTGTCTCTGTGTGTCTCTGTCTCTGTGTGTATCTCTCCCTGTGTCTCTGTGTTTCTCTCCCTGTGTGTCTCTGTCTCTGTGTGTGTCTCTGTCTGTCTCTGTGTGTGTCTCTGTCTCTGTGTGTGTCTCTCCCTGTGTCTCTGTCTGTTTCTGTCTCTGTGTGTCTCTGTCTCTGTGTGTATCTCTGACTGTCTCTGTCTCTGTGTGTCTGTGTGTGTGTCTCTGTCTGTCTCTGTCTCTGTGTGTGTGTGCCTCTGTCTGTCTCTGTCTGTCTCTGTCTCTGTGTGTGTCTGTGTGTGTGTCTTTGTCTGTGTCTCTGTCTCTGTGTCTGTGTGTGTGTCACTGTGTCTCTGTCTGTCTCTCCCTGTGTCTCTCAGTGTGTGTCTCTGTGTGTGCGTCTCTCCCTGTGTCTCTCTATCTGTCTCTGTCTCTGTGTGTCTCTCCCTGTGTCTCTCTATCTGTCTCTGTCTCTGTGTGTGTCTCTGTGTGTGTCTCTGTGTGTGTGTCTTTGTCTGTGTCTCTGTGTGTGTGTCTCTATGTGTTTCTGTCTCTGTGTGTGTCTCTCTGTGTGTGTCTCTCCCTGTCTCTCTCTATGTCTCTGTGTGTCTCTCTGTGTGTGTCTGTGTGTGTGTCTCTGTGTCTCTCTGTGTGTGTCTCTCCCTGCGTCTCTCTGTCTCTGTGTGTCTCTCCCTGTGTCTGTCTGTGTGTGTGTGTCTTTGTCTGTGTCTCTCTATGTCTCTGTCTCTCCCTGTGTGTGTCCCTGTGTGTCTCTGTGTGTGTGTCTCTCCCTGTGTCTCTCTATCTGTCTCTGTGTGCCTCTGTGTGTGTGTCTTTGTCTGTGTATTTGTGTGTCTCTGTGTCTCTCTGTGTCTCTCTGTGTGTGTCTCTGTGTGTGTCTCTCCCTGTGTCTCTGTCTGTCTCTGTCTCTCCCTGTGTGTCTCTTTCTCTGTGTGTGTCTTTGTCTGTGTCTCTCTGTGTCCCTGTGTGTGTCTCTGTCTCTGTGTGTGTCTCTGTGTGTGTCTCTGTGTGTCTCTGTCTCTGTGTGTGTGTCTCTCCCTGTCTCTCTCTATGTCTCTGTCTCTCTCTGTGTGTCTCTGTTTGTGTGTCTCTGTCTGTCTCTCTCTATGTCTGTGTCTCCCTGTGTTTCTCTGTGTGTCTCTGTGTGTGTCTCTCCCTGTGTCTCTCTATCTGTCTCTGTCTCTGTGTATGTCTCTGTGTGTCTCTGCCTGTCTCTCTCTATGTCTCTGTCTCTCCCTGTGTGTCTCTGTGTGTGTCTCTCTGTATGTGTCTCTCCCTGTGTCTCTCTCTCTCTGTCTCTCTGTGTGTGTCTCTCCCTGTCTCTCTCTATGTCTCTTGTCTCTCTCTGTGTGTCTCTGTGTGTCTCTGTGTCTCTCCCTGTCTCTCTCTGTGTCTCTGTCTCTCTGTGTGTCTCTGTGTGTCTCTGTCTCTCTGTGTGTCTCTGTGTGTGTTTTTGTTTGTCTCTCTCTGTGTCTCTCTGTGTGTGTCTCTCTATGTGTCTCTTTCTATGTGTGTGTCTCTCCCTGTCTCTCTCTATGTCTCTGTCTCTCTCTGTGTGTCTCTGTGTGAGTGTGTTTGTCTGTGTCTCCCTGTGTCTGTGTGTGTGTCTCTCTGTGTGTCTGTCTCTGTGTGTGTATCTCTCCCTGTGTCTCTCTATGTCTCTGTCTTTCTGTGTGTGTCTGTGTGTGTGTCTTTGTCTGTGTCTGTGTGTCTCTGTGTGTGTCTCTGTGTGTGTGTCTCTGTCTGTCTTTCTGTGTGTCTCTGTCTCTCTGTGTCTCTCTGTCTCTCTCTGTTTCTCTGTTTGTGTCTCTCTGTGTCTCTGTGTCTCTCTGTGTGTGTCTCTCTGTGTGTGTCTCTGTCTTTCTGTGTCTCTGTGTCTCTGTCTGTTTCTCTGTTTGTGTCTCTCTGTGTCTCTCTCTGTCTCTCTGTGTGTCTCTGTCTCCCTGTGTCTCTGTGTCTCTCTGTGTGTCTCTGTGTGTGTCTTTGTCTGTCTCTCTCTGTGTCTCTCTGTGTGTGTCTCTCTGTGTGTCTCTGTCTATGTGTGTGTCTTTCCCTGTCTCTCTCTATGTCTCTGTCTCTCTCTGTGTTTCTATGTGTGAGTGTGTTTGTCTGTGTCTCCCTGTGTCTCTGTGTGTGTCTCTCTGTGTGTCTGTCTCTGTGTGTGTATCTCTCCCTGTCTCTCTCTATGTCTCTGTCTCTCTCTGTGTGTCTCTGTGTGTGTGTCTTTGTCTGTGTCTCTCTGTGTGTCCCTGTGTGTGTCTCTGTGTGTGTGTCTTTGTCTGTGTCTCCCTGTGTGTCTCTGTGTGTGTCTTTGTCTGTGTCTCCCTGTGTCTCTCTGTGTCTCTGTCTGTCTTTCTGTGTGTCTCTGTCTCTCTGTGTCTCTCTGTGTGTGTCTCTCTGTGTGTGTCTCTGTCTCTCTGTGTCTCTCTGTGTCTCTGTGTCTCTCTGTGTGTGTCTCTCTGTGTGTGTCTCTGTCTTTCTGTGTCTCTGTGTCCTGTCTGTTTCTCTGTTTGTGTCTCTCTGTGTCTCTCTCTGTCTCTCTGTGTGTCTCTGCCTCCCTGTGTCTCTGTGTCTCTCTGTGTGTCTCTCTGTGTGCGTCTCTCTGTGTGTGTATCTGTCTCTCTGTGTCTCTCTGTCTCTGTCTGTCTTTCTGTGTGTTTCTGTCTCTCTGTGTCTCTGTGTGTGTCTCTCTGTGTCTCTGTCTGTCTCTCTGTGTGTCTCTGTCTCTCTGTCTCTGTGTCTCTGTCTCTCTGTGTGTGTGTCTCTGTGTCTCTGTCTGTCTCTCTGTGTGTATCTGTCTCCCTGTGTCTCTGTGTCTCTCTGTGTTTCTCTGTGTTTGTCTCTCTGTGTGTGTATCTGTCTCTCTGTGTCTCTGTGTCTCTGTGTTTCTGTCTGTGTCTCTCTGTGTCTCTGTCTTTCTGTGTGTCTCTGTCTCTCTGTGTCTCTGTGTCTCTGTGTGTGTGTCTCTTTGTGTGTCTCTCTGTGTGTGTCTCTGTCTCTCTGTGTCTCTGTGTCTCTGTCTGTCGCTCTGTGTGTGTCTCTAAGTGTCTCTGTCTCTCTGTGTGTCTCTGTCTCCCTGTGTCTCTGTGTCTCTCTGTGTGTCTCGCTGTGTGCGTCTCTCTGTGTATGTATCTGTCTCTCTGTGTCTCTGTGTCTCTCTGTGTGTGTCTCTCTTTGTCTCTCTGTGTCTGTCTCTCTGTGTGTCTCTGTCTCTCTGTGTGCCTCTGTCTCTCTGTGTCTCTGTGTGTCTCTCTGTGTGTGTCTCTGTCTGTCTCTCTGTGTCTCTGTGTCTCTCTGTGTCTGTCTCTCTGTGTGTCTCTCTGTGTCTCTGTGTCTGTTTCTCTCTATGTGTGTGTGTGTGTCTGTCTCTCTGTGTGTGTCTCTCTCTTTCTGTCTCTCTGTGTCTGTGTGTCTCTCTTTCTGTCTCTCTGTCTGTCTCTCTGTGTCTCTGTGTCTGTCTCTCTGTGTGTCTCTGTCTCTCTGTGTCTGCCTCTCTGTGTGTCTCTGTCTCTCTGTGTCTCTGTGTATCTCTGTTTGTGTCTCTGTCTGTCTCTCTGTGTGTCTCTGTGTCTCTGTGTGTGTGTCTCTGTCTGTCTCTCTGTGTCTGTCTCTTTGTGTTTGTGTGTGTCTCTCTCTGTGTGTCTCTCTGAGTCTGTCTCTCTGTGTGTCTCTGTCTCTCTGTGTCTGTCTCTCTGTGTGTCTCTGTCTCTCTGTGTCTCTGTCTGTCTCTGTTTGTCTCTGTGTGTCTCTCCCTCTCTCTCCTCCCTCTCTCTCCTCCCACTTAGTTTGTGTCTATATGGGTGTGGGTCTCTGTGAGTGTGGGTCTTTGTGAGTGTGAGTCTCTATGAGTGTGAATCTCTGTGAGTGTGGGTCTCTATGAGTGTGGGTCTCTATGAGTGTGGGTCTCTATGAGTGGGGGTCTCTGTGAGTGTGAGTCTCTGTGATGGTGGGTCTCTGTGAGTGTGAGTCTCTGTGATGGTGGGTCTCTGTGAGTGTGAGTCTCTATGAGTGTGAATCTCTGTGAGTGTGGGTCTCTATGGGTGTGGGTCTCTGTGAGTGTGAGTCTCTGTGAGTGTGGGTCACTGTGAGTGTGAGTCTCTATGAGTGTGATTCTCTGTGAGTGTGGGTCTCTATGAGTGTGGATCTCTGTGAGTGTGAGTCTCTATGAGTGTGGGTCTCTATGTGTGTGAGTCTCTATGTGCGTGATTCTCTGTGAGTGTGAGTCTCTGTATGTGTGGGTCTCTATGAGTGTGGGTCTCTATGAGTGTGTGTCTCTATGAGTGTGAGTCTCTGTGGGTGTGAGTCTCTATGAGTGTGGGTCTCTATGAGTGTGGGTCTCTATGAGTGTGTGTCTCTATGAGTGTGAGTCTCTATGAGTGTGAGTCTCTATGAGTGTGGGTCTTTGTGAGTGTGGGTCTCTATGAGTGTGGGTCTCTGTGAGTGTGGGTCTCTGTGAGTGTGGGTCTCTGTGAGTGTGAGTCTCTGTGAGTGTGAGTCTCTGTGAGTGTGGGTCTCTGTGAGTGTGAGTCTCTGTGAGTGTGGGTCTCTGTGAGTGTGAGTCTCTATGAGTGTGAGTCTCTATGAGTGTGGGTCTCTGTGAGTGTGGGTCTCTGTGAGTGTGGGTCTCTGTGAGTGTGGATCTCTGTGAGTGTAGGTCTCTGTGAGTGTGGGTCTCTGTGAGTGTGAGTCTCTGTGAGTGTGAGTCTCTGTGGGTGTGGGTCTCTGTGGGTTTGTGTCTCTGTGAGTGTGGGTCTCTGTGAGTGTGGGTCTCTGTGAGTGTGGGTCTCTGTGAGTGTGAGTCTCTATGAGTGTGAGTCTCTGTGAGTGTGGGTCTCTGTGAGTGTGAGTCTCTATGAGTGTGGGTCTCTACGAGTGTGGGTCTCTACGAGTGTGGGTCTCTACGAGTGTGGGTCTCTACGAGTGTGGGTCTCTACGTGTGTGAGTCTCTGGGAGTGTGAGTCTCTGTGAGTGTGAGTCTCTATGAGTGTGAGTCTCTATGTGTGTGAGTCTCTATGAGTGTGAGTCTCTGAGTGTGAGTCTCTATGTGTGTGAGTCTCTGTGAATGTGGGTCTCTATGAGTGTGAGTCTCTATGAGTGTGGGTCTCTATGAGTGTGGGTCTCTATGAGTGTGGGTCTCTATGAGTGTGGGCGTCTATGAGTGTGGGTCTATATGAGTGTGTCTCAATGAGTGTGGGTCTCTCTGAGTGTGGGTCTCTCTGAGTGTGAGTCTCAATGAGTGTGGGTCTCTGTGAGTGTGGGTCTCTATGAGTGTGGGTCTCTATGAGTGTGAGTCTCTGTGAGTGTGGGTCTCTGTGAGTGTGGGTCTCTATGAGTGTGAGTCTCTATGAGTGTGAGTCTCTATGAGTATGAGTCTCTATGTGTGTGAGTCTCTGTGAGTGTGAGTCTCTGTGAGTGTGGGTCTCTATGAGTATGGGTCTCTATGAGTGTGTCTATGAGTGTGAGTCTCTATGAGTGTGTGTCTTTGTGAGTGTGGGTCTCTGTGAGTGTGAGTCTCTGTGAGTGTGGGTCTCTGAGTGTGAGTCTCTATGAGTGTGAGTCTCTATGGGTGTGAGTCTCTGTGAGTGTGAGTCTCAATGAGTGTGGGTCTCTACGAGTGTGGGTCTCTGTGAGTGTGGGTGTCTATGAGTGTGAGTCTCTATGAGTGTGGGTCTCTATGAGTGTGAGTCTCTGTGAGTGTGAATCTCTGTTAGTGTGGGTCTCTATGAGTGTGGGTCTCTGTGGATGTGAGTCTCTATGAGTGTGGGTCTCTATGAGTGTGGGTCTCTACGGGTGTGGGTCTCTACAAGTGTTGGTCTCTATGAGTGTGGGTCTCTACGAGTGTGGGTCTCTGTGAGTGTGGGTCTCTATGGGTGTGGTTCTCTGTGAGTGTGGGTCTCTATGAGTGTGAGTCTCTGTGAGTGTGAATCTCTGTTAGTGTGGGTCTCTATGAGTGTGGGTCTCTGTGGATGTGAGTCTCTATGAGTGTGGGTCTCTATGAGTGTGGGTCTCTACGGGTGTGGGTCTCTACAAGTGTGGGTCTCTATGAGTGTGGGTCTCTACGAGTGTGGGTCTCTGTGAGTGTGGGTCTCTATGGGTGTGGTTCTCTGTGAGTGTGGGTCTCTATGATTGTGGATCTTTATGAGTGTGGGTCTCTATGAGTATGGGTCGCTATGAGTGTGCGTCTCTGTGTGGGTCTCTATGAATAATCCGAGCCCTGTGCTGGGCCTCCCCTAGGTCGACTCAGCCTCAAATGAGTGGTTACCTGTTGCAGCTGTGATGAGGGAGACAAAGGCGGTCGGGCGTGGTGCTGGTGGTGGTGCTGGTTGTGGCCACCCACCCCCTCTATGTGGCTGACACAGCGGCCGGTAGTCCTCATAGGTAGCTGCAGCTAATCGCTAACAGCACTTGCCCCTACAGTCTGTAAGAGACTACACGGGGGATCTTTGTCTGTGTATAGGTGCTGCTACTCGCTACTACTAACAGCACTTGCCCCTACAGCCCTGCTAGAGTCTACATGGGGGATCTTTGTCTGTGTGTGTAACAGCACTTGCCCCTACAGCCCTGCTAGAGGCTACCTGGTGGATCTTTTTCCGTGTGTGTAGCAGCACTTGCCCCTACAGCCCTGCTAGAGGCTACCTGGGGGATATTCGTCTGTGTGTGTGTAACAGCCCTTGCCCCTACAGCCCTGCTAGAGGCTACCTGGGGGATCTTTGTGTGTGTAACAACACTTGCCCCTACAGACCTGCTAGAGGCTACCTGGGGGATCTTTGTGTTTGTGTAACAGCACTTGCCCCTACAGCCCTACTAGAGGCTACCTGGGGCAGCTTTGTCTGTGTTTGTGTAACAACACTTGCGCCTATAGCCCTGCCCCTACAGCCCTGCTAGAGGCTACCTGGGGCAGCTTTGTCTGTGTGTGTAACAGCACCTGCCCCTATAGCGCTGCCCCTACAGCCCTGCTAGAGGTTACCTGGGGCAGCTTTGTCTGTGTTTGTAACAGCACCTGCCCCTACAGCCCTGCTAGAGGCTACCTGGGGGATCTCTGTCTGTGTCTGTGATGATAATTATGACGACGTCACGATCATCATGATTTAAATCGTTTATTAGTGGGCTAATGCTGAACACAGTATACATGATGAGATATATTATATATAATGTTGTACTGTATTATGTGGGGTCCCACATCTCCCTCCACTCCCATAACAGTGAAGTTTATGGGCTGCCTTTAATTTGAAGTCTATGGGAGCCTTTAACAATGAAGTCTATGGGAGCCTTTAACACTGAAGTCTATGGGCAGCCTTTAACATTGAAGTCTATGGGAGCCTTTAACATTGAAGTCTATGGGAGCATTTAACACTGAAGTCTATGGGAGCCTTTAACACTGAAGTCTATGGGAGCCTTTAACATTGAAGTCTATGGGCTGCCTTTAACACTTAAGTCTACGGGAGCCTTTAACATTGAAGTCTACGGGTGCCTTTAACATTGAAATCTATGGGAGCCTTTAACATTGAATTCTATGGGAGCCTTTAACATTGAAGTCTATGGGAGCCTTTAACATGGAAGTCTATGGGAGCCTTTAACATTGAGGTCTATGGGAGCTTTTAACATTGAAGTCTATGGGAGCCTTTATCATTGAAGTATATGGGAGCCTTTAACATGGAAGTCTATGGGAGCCTTTAACATTGAAGTCTATGGAAGCCTTTAACACTGAAGTCTATGGGAGCCTTTAACACTGAAGTCTATGGAAGCCTTTAACATTGAAGTCTATGGGAGCCTTTAACACTGAAGTTTATGGGAGCCTTTAACATTGAAGTCTATGATAGTCTTTAACATTGAAGTCTACGGAAGCCTTTAACACTGAAGTCTATGAGCTGCCTTTAACACTGAAGTCTATGGGCTGCCTTTAACATTGAAGTCTATGGGCAGCCTTTAACATTGAAGTTTATGGGAGCCTTTAACACTGAAGTCTATGGGAGCCTTTAAGATTGAAGTCTATGGACAGCCTTTAACATTGAATTCTATGGGAGCCTTTAACACTGAAGTCTATGGAAACCTTTAACACTGAAGTCTATGGGAGCCTTTAACATTGAAGTCTATGGGAGCCTTTAACATTGAAGTCTATGGGAGCCTTTAACACTGAAGTCTATGGGAGCCTTTAACATTGAAGTCTATGGGAGCCTTTAACATTGAAGTCTATGGGAGCCTTTAACATTGAAGTCTATGGGAGCCTTTAACATTGAAGTCTATGGGAGCCTTTAACATTGAAGTATATGGGAGCCTTTAACATTGAAGTCTATGGGAGCCTTTAACATTGAAGTATATGGGAGCCTTTAACATTGAAGTTTATGGGAGCCTTTAACACTGAAGTCTATGGGAGCCTTTAACATTGAAGTCTATGATAGTCTTTAACATTGAAGTCTATGGAAGCATTTAACACTGAAGTCTATGGGAGCGTTTAAACATTGAAGTCTATGGACAGCCTTTAACATTGAAGTCTATGGGAGCCTTTAACATTGAAGTCTATGGGAGCCTTTAACATTGAAGTTTATAGGAGCCTTTAACACTGAAGTCTATGGGCAGCCTTTAACACTGAAGTCTATGGGAGCCTTTAACATTGAAGTCCATGGAAGCCTTTAACATTGAAGTCTATGGCAGCCTTTAACATTGAATTCTATGGAAGCCTTTAACATTGAAGTTTATGGGAACCTTTAACACTGAAGTCTATGGGAGCCTTTAACATTGAATTCTATGGAAGCCTTTAACATTGAAGTTTATGGGAACCTTTAACACTGAAGTCTATGGGAGCCTTTAACATTGAATTACATGGAGAGCCTTTAACACGGAAATCTATGGGCTGTGTTGTGTATATATGGAACTAGCTTCACTACCCGGCTTCGCCCGGGACTTGGATTCACCACGCCCGGCCGCCTTTGTCTCCCCAATTGCGATGTTCACACACAACAGCAGTTACTCGTTTGAGGCTGAGTCGACCTAGGGGAGGCCCAGGACCGTTTGAAATAATCGTCACCGGCGGTGGCCGTGAGCGGGAATCGAACTCGGGTCGCCGGGTTCGTAGCGCGGCGTAGCGCTACCCGCTACACTACAATGCGTGACGCTTCCACGTGCGCGGGTCACGTGACAGATGTGACGTCACAGCTCACTTGCCGTGCAAAAAATCAATGCATTATTGAGCTCCCCCCCCCAAAAAAAACCCCCCACAAAAGTGTATTTTATTAATGTTTGCATGGTGTACAGTCTGGAAAGTACCCACGTGGCAAATTTCGAGTTTGTTGCATGTCGGGAAGTAGGCTAAACATGTTGAACAGACACACACATAATCACAACTTTGCCTTTTATATATATGGAGATTATAGAAGGCAGCGTGTGTGTGTGTGTCTGTGTGTGTGTGTCTATATGTGTGTGTGTGTCTGTGTGTGTGTCTGTGTGTGTGTCTGTGTGTGTGTCTGTGTGTCTGTGTGTGTGTCTGTGTGTCTGTGTGTGTGTCTGTGTGTCTCTGTGTGTGTGTCTGTGTGTGTGTGTCTGTGTGTGTGTGTCTATGTGTGTGTGTGTGTGTCTGTATGTCTGTGTGTGTGTGTCTGTGTGTACGTGTGCACATGGCCTGGCACAAGCGTCGTGGTGACGTCAGCGCCACTTAGTGGCGAATGGCGGTTGTTGTTGTTGTGTTGAACTTCTTTCGCACCCTACGTAGTCAGATTATGCAGGTGCCATGGGTTGTACTGCTGTGCCAGGCTAGGTGCATGAGGTCACGGGACAGACCCTGCAGGTGCCATGGGTTGTGCTGATGTACCAGACTAGGTGCATGAGGAGGAGGTGGTCGTGACATCACAATGCCTGGTGACCGCCCTTCCCGTTGACGTCACGTCCACGTACGGTGACGCAGGCCGGCTATGACGTCACACCCCCCTCTCTCCCTTTGAACACCGATGATGTCGCTCTGTCTTGAATACTGCCGACGTCATTGTACGAGGAGGGGGGAGTGATGGTGGGGCAAACCTGTGGTGACGTCATCGATCAGGTAAAGACTGGTGACGTCACGACCACCTCGATTATCGTTTACGTCACTGCGGCGGCGTCACTGAGGGGGTGACGTCATCACTTAAGCCGGATGCGCGCCGACGTCATTGCAGGGAGATGGATGTGGCGACAGGGGGCGGGGCCCCCTTCGGCGTGGTGACGTCATCGCTTACGTTGATGCGGTGACGTCATTGGGGGGGGAGGGAGGTGGGGAGCCACTTCCCCTAGCGATGACGTCACCCGCCCTGGAGGGGGTGGGGGGTTGAGGGTGGGGGCAACCCTCCCACCCCACCCCTCCCCTGTGGTGACGTCAGCATCCGGTGGGGGCGGGGTTTTGAGGGGGTTGAGGGTGGGGGCTCCTCTCCCCCCGTGCCCCACCCCCCACGGCACTCCGCTGAGGCGGAGCCTAGACGTTCTCATCCAATGGCGGCTCGGGGGGCGTGGCCTCCGCACTGTCGTTGCTCGAGGCTCCGCCCCTACACCACGTGACCACACAGAGAGAGAGACAAACCATAGACTCACACAGACACGCATAGACTCACACAGACACCCATAGACTCACACAGACACCCATAGACTCGCACAGACAACCATAGACTCACACAGACAACCATAGACTCACACAGACAACCATAGACTCACATAGACACCCATAGACTCGCACAGACACGCATAGACTCGCACAGACACCCATAGACTCACACAGACATCGATAGACTCACACAGACAACCATAGACTCACACAGACACCCATAGACTCACACAGACAACCATAGACTCACACAGACATCGATAGACTCACACAGACAACCATAGACTCACACAGACACCCATAGACTCATACAGACACCCATAGACTCATACAGACAACCATAGACTCACACAGACATCCATAGACTCACACAGACACCCATAGACTCACACAGACACCCGTAGACTCACACAGACAACCATAGACTCACACAGACATCCATAGACTCACACAGACACCCATAGACTCACACAGACAACCATAGACTCACACAGAGATTCATAGACTCACACAGAGACTCATAGACTCACACAGACACCCATAGACTCACACAGACACCCATAGACTCTCACACAGGCGTTTGTGCACAGACTGCCCTATATGACATCATAACAACAGTCTGGACCACTGGATGGGTTCCGCAAGATTGGAAGGATGCCCTGGTGGTCCCCCTCTTTAAGAAGGGGGGACCGCACAGACTGTAACAACTACAGGGGCATCTCAATCTTCAGTGTGCCGGGAAAGGTCCTGGCAAGGATTATTCAACATCGCCTTGCCAAGCACGCTGAGGAGAAGCTTGCGGAGCCCCAATGCGGTTTCAGGAAAGGGCGGTCCTGCACAGATGCCATATTTTCTGTCCGTCTGCTACAGCAGAGGTGTAGGGAATTCTAACAAGACCTACATCTCTGCTTCATTGACCTGGTAAAGGCCTATGATACCATCAGTAGGCCTGGGCTCTGGGTTGTTCTTCGTGCTTTTGGAGTCCCTAACCCTCTGCTCATGATCATTAAGGACCTTCATGATGGTGAGCGGGCCCGGGTAAAACTACGTGGCTGGGAGTCAGAGCCATTCCCTGTACACCTTGGGGTGCAAGAGGGATGTCCTCTGGCTCCAACATTATTTAACATCTATTTTGACCACGTAGTTCATGAACCCTTCAGTAGCTGTACCAGAGGAATTTCCATCTGGTAAAAATACAATGGGAGGCTGATCGATGCCTGGGTGCGGTCAAGGGATGGCTCCCTATTGGTCAACCATGTTATGTATGCCGACAACCTGGTAATTGCGGCTCACTCAGAGGAGGAGTTGGAGGCTTGCCACCAAGAGGTGGGGCCTTACCATCAGCCCCACCAAAACTAAGCACCTGTCTGGGTATTTTGTACCATCAGGCACTCCAACCCCACAACTCCCAATCGGGGATGGGGCAGTTGTGGAGAGAGTGGAGTTTCTCATACCTGCGCAGTGTGCTCATGGCCAGCTCCAGTTTAACAGCAGAGGTCTCACTCCGAATCAGTCGAGCGGCATTATCTTTTCATCGGTTGCATAACGCTATGTGGAAGCTACCTGGTCTGTCGCTCCGCACGAAGCTTCAGGTCTTCTTGGCCATGGTCATTCCCTCCCTTCTCTACACTTGGGAAATGTGGACCCCCCCTAATGGAACATCTTCGCCTGTTAGAAACATTTAGGCTGGCCTGCCTACGATCAATCCTGGGTTTAACAAGGCTGGATTGTGTGAGGAGCTCACAAATCCTTGAAAGATCTGGGCAAAGTCCCATCGGTGAGCACCTCCGGCAGGCAAGGCTGCGTTGGCTGGGCCATGTAGCTCGCATGCCCAGCCACCGCATGCCGAAACAGCTTTTGTTCGGCCGGATTGAGGGGGCTAAGCGGGCGCGGCACGGGCTAGAGAAGAGATGGAGTGATGTGGTACAGGAGGACGTGGAGCTGAGTGGACTTGCCGATGACTGGTACCAGCGGTGTCAAGATCGGCCTCTGTGGAGGAGGCTCGTGAACGACGCTACTGGGCAGTTGGAGGCAATTGCCCTCCAACAACAACGGAGGGCGGAGGAGCGACGCTCACAACAACGAGCGGAGCGCCGGGTGGCTAAAGCACAACAGGTTGCCACAGTAGGGGGCACAGGTGGTGCATCAGCCAGTCATCTCAGTCAGTCGACCCGTGGCACCTGGGTCTGCCCCGTGACCTCCTGCCAACGGGCGTTCGACACTTCACGTGGCCTCAGGGTGCACATAGCCTGGCACAAGCGTCGTGGTGACGTCACCGCCACTTAGTGGCGAATGGCGGTTGTTGTGTGTGTCTGTGTCTGTGTGTGTCTATGTGTGTGTGTGTGTGTCTGTGTGTGTATGTGTGTCTATGTGTGTGTGTGTCTGTGTGTGTGTCTACGCACGTCCCCTGCATGGTGAACCTCTCCATGCGAGTTTGCCGCCTGGCGAAGAGCGCCGCTCCCTTCCCTTCGCTCGCCACCAACCCCACGGAGTGGGGAACCTCGCATGGAGCAGGGAGCCTGGGGGGGGGGGGGTGGAGAGAGAGACAAGAGAGAGATAAGAATGAGACGAGAGAGACAAGAGAGAGATAAGAGAGAGACAAGAGAGATAAGAGAGAGACAAGAGATATATAAAAGAGAGATAAGAGAGAGATCAGAGAGAGATCAGAGAGAGACAAGAGAGAGATAAGAGAGAGACAAGAGAGAGAGACAAGACAGAGACAAGAGAGATAAGAGAGAGATAAGAGAGAGACAAGAGAGAGACAAGAGAGAGATAGAGAGACAAGAAAGAGACGAGAGAGACAAGAGAGAGATAAGAAACAAGAGAGAGACAAGAGAGAGAGATAAGAGAGAGATAAGAGAGACAAGAGAGAGATAAGAGAGAGATAAGAGAGAAAGACAAGAGAGAGACAAGAGAGAGATAAGAGAGAGATAAGAGAGAGACAAGAGAGACAAGAGAGACAAGAGAGAGATAAGAGAGAGATAAGAGAGAGACAAGAGAGATGAGAGAGATAAGAGAGAGATAAGAGAGAGAGACAAGAGAGAGACAAGAGAGAGACAAGAGAGAGATAAGAGAGAGATAAGATAGAGACAAGAGAGAGAGACAAGAGAGAGATAAGAGAGAGATAAGAGAGAGACAAGAGAGAGATAAGAGAGAGACAAGAGAGAGACAAGAGAGAGAGAGAAGAGAGAGATAAGAGAGAGACAAGAGAGAGATAAGAGAGAGATAAGAGAGAGACGAGAGAGAGACAAGAGAGAGATAAGAGAGAGATAAGAGAGAGTTACCCGACACGAGGTTTTGGTGGAGGCACCGGGGCCTCCTTCCTGGGCCTAGTGACTCCCTCAGCCTGGGCCTCGCCCTGAGCTTCGGCCTGGCCCTGGGCCGGGCCCTGGGGGGCCGCATCCAGGCCATGGACCAGGGCCACCAGGTCCGGGTTGGGCCCCACACGGCACTTCTCTAGGGAGGTGTCAACAACAATAGTGTAGTGTATAGTATAGTGTAGTAGTGTATAGTGTAGTGTAGTAGTGTATAGTGTAGTAGTGTATAGTGTAGTGTATAGTGTAGTGTAGTAGTGTATAGTGTAGTGTATAGTGTAGTGTAGTAGTGTATAGTATAGTGTAGTAGTGTATAGTAGAGTGTAGTAGTGTATAGTGTAGTGTAGTAGTGTATAGTGTAGTAGTGTATAGTGTAGTGTAGTAGTGTATAGTGTAGTGTATAGTGTAGTGTGTAGTGTATAGTGTAGTGTAGTAGTGTATAGTGTAGTGTATAGTAGTGTATAGTGTAGTGTATAGTATAGTGTAGTAGTGTATAGTATAGTGTATAGTGTAGTAGTGTAAAGTGTAGTGTATAGTATAGTGTAGTAGTGTAGTGTATAGTAGTGTATAGTGTAGTGTATAGTGTAGTGTATAGTGTAGTGTATAGTGTAGTGTATAGTGGAGTAGTGTGTATTGTATAGTGTAGTGTGTAGTGTAGCGTATAGTGTATAGTGTAGTAGTGTATAGTGTAGTAGTGTATAGTGTAGTAGTGTATAGTGTAGTGTAGTAGTGTATAGTGTAGTGTAGTAGTGTATTGTGTAGTGTATAGTGTAGTAGTGTATAGTGTAGTGTATAGTGTAGTGTATAGTGTAGTAGTGTATAGTGTAGTGTGTAGCGTAGTAGTGTATAGTGTAGTGTATAGTGTAGTAGTGTATAGTGTAGTAGTGTATAGTGTAGTGTATAGTGTAGTGTATAGTGTAGTAGTGTATAGTGTAGTGTATAGTGTAGTGTATAGTGTAGTAGTGTAGTGTGTAGTGTAGTGGAGTAGTGTATAGTGTAGTGTATAGTGTAGTGTATAGTAGTGTATAGTGTAGTGTAGCAGTTTATAGTGTATAGTGTAGTGTATAGTGTAGTGTAGTAGTGTATAGTGTAGTGTATAGTGTAGTGTAGTAGTGTATAGTGTAGTGTAGTAGTGTATAGTGTAGTGTAATAGTGTAGTAGTGTATAGTGTAGTGTATAGTGTATAGTGCAGTGTAGTAGTGTATAGTGTAGTGTATGGTGTAGTTTAGTAGTGTATAGTGTAGTGTATAGTGTAGTAGTGTAGTAGTGTATAGAGTAGTGTATAGTGTAGTGTAGTAGTGTATAGTGTAGTAGTGTATAGTGTAGTGTATAGTAGTGTATAGTGTTATGTGTAGTGTAGTGTAGTAGTTTACAGTGTAATGTAGTAGTGTATAGTGTAGTGTAGTAGCGTATAGTGTAGTGTAGTAGTGTATAGTGTAGTGTATAGTGTAGTAGTGTATAGTGTAGTGTAATAGTGTATAGTGTAGTGTATAGTGTAGTGTAGTAGTGTATAGTGTAGTGTATAGTGTAGTGTACTAGTGTATAGTGTGTAGTGTAGTGTGTAGTGCATAGTGTAGTGTTTAATGTATAGTGTAGTGTATTGTATAGTGTGGTGTAGTAGTGTCTAGTGGAGTGTGTAGTGTATAGTTTAGTGTATAGTGTAGTAGTGTATAGTGTAGTGTAGTAGTGTATAATGTAGTGTAATGTATAGTGTAGTGTATAGTGTAGTAGCGTATAGTGTAGTGTAGTAGTGTATAGTGTAGTGTAATAGTGTATAGTGTAGTGTATAGTGTAGTGTAGTAGTGTATAGTGTAGTAGTGTAAAGTGTAGTATAGTAGTGTATAGTGTAGAGTAGTAGTGGCTTGTGTAGTAGTGTATAGTGTATTGTGTAGTAGTGTATAGTGTAGTGTATAGTGTAGTAGTGTATAGTGTAGTGTATAGTGTAGAATAGTAGTGTCTTGTGTAGTAGTGTATAGTGTATTGTGTAGTAGTGTATAGTGTAGTGTATTATGTAGTAGTGTATAGTGTAGTGTAGTATTGTATAGTGTAGTAGTGTATGGTGTAGTGTAGTTGTGGATAGTGTAGTGTAGTTGTGGATAGTGTAGTGTAGTGGTGTATAGTGTAGTAGTGTATAGTGTAGTGTATAGTGTAGTGGACCAGGGCCACCAGGTAGTGTAGTAGTAGTATAGTGTAGTAGTGTATAGTGTAGTGTAGTAGTGTACAGTGGAGTGTAGTAGTGTATAGTGTAGTGTATATAGTAGTGTATAGTGTAGTAGTGTACAGTGAGGTTAAAAAGTATTTGATCCTCTGCTGATATTGTACGTTTGTCCACTGACAAAGAAATGATCAGTCTATAATTTTAATGGTAGGTTTATTTGAACAGTGAGAGACAGAATAACAACAAAAAAATCCAGAAAAACGCATGTCAAAAATGTTATAATTTGATTTGCATTTTAATGAGGGAAATAAGTATTTGACCCCCTCTCAATAAGAAAGATGTCTGGCTCCCAGGTGTCTTTATACAGGTAACGAGCTGAGATTAGGAGCACACTCTTAAAGGGAGTGCTCCTAATCTCAGCTTATTACCTATATAAAAGACACCTGTCCACAGAAGCAATCAATCAATCAGATTCCAAACTCTCCACCATGGCCAAGACCAAAGAGCTATCCAAGGATGTCAGGGACAAGATTATAGACCTACACAAGGCTGGAATGGGCTACAAGACCATTGCCAAGCAGCTTGGTGAGAAGATGACAACAGTTGGTGCGATTATTCGCAAATGGAAGAAATACAAAATAACTGTTAATCTCCCTCGTCCTGGGGCTCCATGCAAGATCTTACCTCGTGGAGTTGCAATGATCATGAGAATGGTGAGGAATCAGCCCAGAACTACACGGGAGGATCTTGTCAATGATCTCAAGGCAGCTGGGACCATAGTCACCAAGAAAACAATTGGTAACACACTACGCCGTGAAGGACTGAAATCCTGCAGTGCCTGCAAGGTCCCCCTGCTCAAGAAAGCACATATACATGCCCGTCTGAAGTTTGCCAATGAACATCTGAATGATTCAGAGGACAACTGGGTGAAAGTGTTGTGGTCAGATGAGACCAAAATGGAGCTCTTTGGCATCAACTCAACTCGCCGTGTTTGGAGGAGGAGGAATGCTGCCTTTGACCCCAAGAACACCATCCCCACCGTCAAACATGGAGGTAGAAACATTATGCTTTGGGGGTGTTTTTTTCTGCTAAGGGGACAGGACAACTTCACCGCATCAAAGGGACGATGGACGGGGCCATGTACCATCAAATCTTGTGTGACAACCTCCTTCCCTCAGCCAGGGCATTGAAAATGGGTCGTGGATGGGTATTTCAGCATGAAAATGACCCAAAACACACGGCCAAGGCAACAAATGAGTGGCTCAAGAAGAAGCACATTAAGGTCCTGGAGTGGCAAACGTCAGCCTCGAAACCTTAATGACTTGGAGAAGATCTGCAAAGAGGAGTGGGACAAAATCCCTCCTGAGATGTGTGCAAACCTGGTGGCCAACTACAAGAAACGTCTGACCTCTGTGATTGCCAACAAGGGTTTTGCCACCAAGTACTAAGTCATGTTTTGCAGAGGGGTCAAATACTTATTTCCCTCATTAAAATAAAAATCAATTTATAAAAAATTTTGACATGCGTTTTTCTGGATTTTGATGTTGTTATTCTGTCTCTCACTGTTCAAATAAACCTACCATTAAAATTATAGACTGATCATTTCTTTGTCAGTGGGCAAACGTACAAAATCAGCAGGGGATCAAATACTTTTTTCCCTTACTGTGTAGTGTAGTAGAGTATAATGTAGTAGTGTATAATGTAGTGTATAGTGTAGTGTAGTAGTATATAGTGTAGTGTATAGTGTAGTCTAGTAGTGTGTAATTTAGTTTAGTAGTGCATAGTGTAGTGTATAGTGAAGTAGTGTAGTGTATAGTGTAGTAGCGTATAGTGTAATAGTGCATAGTGTAGTGTAGTAGTGTAGTGTATAGTGTAGTAGTGTATAGTGTAGTGTATAGTGTAGCAATGTATAGTGTAGTAGTGTATAGTGTAGTGTAAAGTGTAGTGCATAGTGTAGTAGTGTATAGCGTATAGTGTAGTCTAGTAGTGTAATGTATGGTGTAGTGTAGTAATGTAGTGTAGTAGTGTAGTACTGTATAGTGTAGTGTATAGTGTAGTAGTGTATAGTGTAGTGTAGTAGTGTATAGTTTAGTAGTGTATTGTGTAGTAGTGTATAGTGTAGTAGTGTATAGTTTAGTGTAGTAGTTTATATTGTAGTGTACAGTGTAGTATAGTAGTGTATAGTGTAGTGTAGTAGTGTATAGTGTAGTAGTGTAGTGTAGTAGTGTATAGTGTAATGTAGTAGTGTATAGTGTAGTAGTGTATAATGTAGTGTATAGTGTACAGTGTAATGTATAGTGTACTGTATAGTAGTGTAGTGAATAGTAGTGTAGTTAATGGTAGTGTAGTGTATGGTAGTGTATAGTAGTGTATAGTGTAGTAGTGTATAGTAGTGTAATGTATATTAGCATAGTGTATAATGTGTAGTAGTGTAGTGTATGGTAGTGTAGTGTATAGTAGTGTATAGTAGTATAGTGTATAGTAGTGTAGTGTATAGTAGTGTATAGTGTAGGAGTGTGTAGTGTATATTAGAGTAGTGTAAATTAAAGTAGTGTATAGTGGTATAGTGTATGGTAGTGTAGTGTATAGTAGTGTAGTGTATAGTAGTGTCATGTATAGTAGTGAATAGCACGCACACACACACAGACACACACACTCAGACACACTACACACACATACACACACACACTACACACAGACACACACACAAACACACTACACACACACCACACACACAGACACACACTACACACACAAACACACTACACATACTACACACACAGACACACTACACACACACACAGACACACAGACACACACACAGACACACACTACACACACAGACACACAGACAAACACACAGACTCACACTCTACACACACACTACACACATACTACACAAACATACACACTACACACACACACAGACACACACACACTACACACACAGACACACTACACACACACTACACACATAGACACACACACTACACACTACACACACAGACACACACACACTACATACACAGACACACACACTACACGCACAGACACACACACATGACACACAGACACACACTACACGCACACTACACACTACACACCTCTGAAGGTGAACATGGGCCTTGTGGAGGCTCCCAGCCGCTGTTTGGTCGCCATCTCGTCCAGGATTCCCGTGCGGTGTCCTCCCGCAGTGTCTGTTCTCGCAGTGGGCGTGGCCTCAGCCGTGGGCCACGCCCCACCGTGGGCAGGGCCGCCGGGCCACGCCCCCGCCCGGGGCGCCTCCTGCCATTGGGCGGCGGCCGCCGCGGCAGGCGGAGGCGCGAAGGGGCGGGCCGCGCCGCGATTGGACGGTGGTGGTGGAAGGGGGGCGTGGTCTGTGAGGTGTGGGGGGGGGGGAGATGAGGGGGGAGAGGGGAGGAGGGAGGAGAATGGAGGGGGGATGGGGGGAGGGATTCGGGGAGACGAGGCGGGAGGGGGGAAGGGGGAGGGGGCAAGGGGGAGGGGGGATGAGGGGATGGGGGAGGAGGGGGAGGGGGGGAGTGGGGAGGGGGGATGAGGGATAGGGGGGGGGGCTGGTTATGGGTGGGGGCAGTTCCACTCAAAGGGCCCCCTGAGGAGCTCCCCCACCCCCTCTCCCCAAGGCGCGAAGCTGAAATGTCGGACACCGTGGCCGACCCACCCCTCTCACCTGGTGCCAAGTGGCCTCGGGAACCCCACTGCCCCTCCTGCTGCTGCTGCCCCAGCTGCTGCCCCTGCAGTAGCTACCCTAGCACCTGCTGCCCCTAGCTACCCTAGCTCCTGCTGCCCCTAGCTACCCTAGCACCTGCTGCCCCTAGCTACCCTAGCTCCTGCTGCCCCTAGCTACCCTAGCACCTGCTGCCCCTAGCTACCCTAGCTCCTGCTGCCCCTAGCTACCCTAGCACCTGCTGCCCCTAGCTACCCTAGCACCTGCTGCCCCTAGCTACCCTAGCTCCTGTTGCCCCTAGCTGCCCTAGCTCCTGCTGCCCCTAGCTACTCTAGCTCCTGCTGCCCCTAGCTACCCTAGCTCCTGCTGCCCCTAGCTACCCTAGCTCCTGCTGCCCCTGCTGTAGCTACCCTAGCTCCTGCTGCCCCTACAGTAGCTACCCTAGCTCCTGCTGCCCCTGCTGTAGCTACCCTAGCTCCTGCTGCCCCTAGCTCCTCCTGCCCCTACAGTAGCTACCCTAGCTCCTGCTGCCCCTAGCTACCCTAGCTCCTGCTGCCCCTACGGTAGCTACCCTAGCTCCTGCTGCCCCTGCGGTAGCTGACCTAGCAACTGCCCTTGCTGCTCCGGCGGTAGCTGCCGTCGCTCCAGCTGCTCCTGCTGCTGCTGCTGCTCCTGCGCTGCTTCGTGAGCGTCGAGCCTCTGACGTCGCCGGGCGAAGAGCTCCGCCCCTCGGCCGCAAGCGTCAGGCAGGGCGGACATCGCCACTCTGGGGAGGGAGGGGAGGGGAGGGAGAGAGACGTGGATTCACACAGAGCTCCAGGCCTTACGTCTACAACTTTTAGACCAGAGGTTAGACCGGAGGTCAATGCAGACATGATTCCTTGTAAAAGGTTCCAGCTTGGGGCATTTTAACGTCTTAACACGGCTGTTGTGTTGCCAGACAAAAGGAAGAAAAACCTATTCTTATACAGGGTGTTTGAAAATTATGGACCCGATTTTTAATCGCTACATCTCTGCAACCACGAACCGCCCATGAATGAAACTCTTACCACTTGAAAGGGCGGGGCATAGGGAGGGCGGGGCATAGAGAGGCGGGGCATTGAGAGGGCGGGGCATAGAGAGGGCGGGGCATAGAGAGGGCGGGGGGCATAGAGAGGGCGGGGCATAGAGAGGGCAGGGGGCATAGAGAGGGCGGGGCATAGAGAGGGCGGGGCATATAAAGGGCGGGGGGCATTGAGAGGGCGGGGCATAGAGAGGGCGGGGCATAGAGAGGGCGGGGCATAGAGAGGGCGGGGCATAGGGAGGGCAGTGCATAGGGAGGGCGGGGCATAGGGAGGGCGGGGCATAGGGAGGGCGGGGCATAGGGAGGGGGGGGCATAGGGAGGGAGGGGCATAGAGAGGCCCGGGCATACAGTGGGCGGGGCATAGAGTTTCAAGTGATTACCGCGAGATGCCTCCCCCAGTGCACAAACAGCCCCTAGGCTCAGTCATTCGCCAGACAACACCGCCTCAACGTTGGACTGGTCGCACGCGACCCCAAGACTTGGCGCTGCACTCTTGGCCCCCAAGATCACCACCAGACACCACCACACCCTGCGACTTTTTCTCGTGGGGATGCGTCAAAGACGGTGGTGTTTTTGTGCCACCGTTAGTGACTAATCGGGATGACCTCAAAAACAGAATCACGGCAGCGGTGACTTCGGCGGAAGAGAAGACTTCGCTTTGAGAGGCGTTTGGGACGAATTCAACTATCGTCTCGATGTTGTCCGTACAGCAGGTGGAGGGCACGCAGAGCATTTATAAAATGGTCAGTAAAACTTGATAACTCATTTTTTTATTGTTTTATATATTTTATTCTTTTATTGTTTCCCTTCCACGTTACTTTACCGAAAGAGCTAAGAATATAACTCATTAAAGCGTTTGTAACTTTTTTGTGTCATTGTAACATGTTGTAAATCGTGAAATATACTGCTTTGAAATAGGGTCCATCTGTTTAAACACCGTGTATTTACTGGCAACGGAGGGTTTACGAAGTTAGTGTCTTAAATTTTGATTTAAAGCTTTCGTTACTGCAGGGATTCATATTCGTGGTTCTTTCGGTAAGGTCACCACCGCGTAGAAGGGAAACAATAAAGCAATAAAAATATATAAAACAATAAAATTCTCACGACGTTTCGACTGCAACACAAAGCAATCATCGTCAGGTGTGAAAACCACAGCAAGAGAATTTGAAGAAAAAATACGCCACTTTTAAAAAATAATTATTCCTGTGGTTTCCACACCTGATGATGATTGCTTGTGTTGCAGTCGAAACGTCGTGATAATTTTATTGTTTTATTTTATTATTTTATTGTTTCCCTTCTTACGTGGTGGTGACTTTACCGAAAGAACCAAGAATATGAATAAGTTAGTGTCTTTCTTCGTACACATTTGTGGTCAAGTTTGTTTGTTTATTTAGACTTCTTATTCCTTTCCGTCTGCCGTTGTTCCGTCATCTTCGCTGTTCAGGGCACGGCTTTGCACTCTCTTTCTGCGGTGTATCGGTGGCCTTCGTTCTCCGTGCAATCTCCCACTTTCATTCGGTAGTTGATTCCACAATTACTAATTGGATTCGAAGCTTTCGTGACTGCAGGAATCCACAAACTCTGTGGCTCTTCCGGTAAAGTCCACGTAGGTGGGAAAAATTCATAGATCGCGACGACGTTTCGATCGCAACACCAAGCAGCAAATCGTCATCAGGTGGGAAAACCACAGGCAAGAAAAAAACTAATATGAGTGAAAGAACCGAAGAGATGCGAATGAAATATTATCGGTTCTTTGGGTAAAGTCACCACGTAGGAGGGAAACAATAAAATAACGAGAACATAAAACAATAAAAATATAAAACAGTAAAATTCTCACTAACGTTTCGACTGCAACACCAAGCAGCAAATCGTAATCAGGTGTGAAAACCACAGCAAGAAACATTTGAAAAAAGTGGCGTTTTTTTTCTTCCCCTTAACGTTATTTTATTGTTTCCCTTCTACGTGGTGACTTTACCGAAAGAACCAAGAATAATAATTGTATTGTTTTATATTTTTATTATTTTATTGTTTCCCTTCTACGTGGTGGTAACTTTACGAAAGAACCAAGAATATGAATCCCTGCAGTCACGAAAGCTTTAAAGCGAAAGTTGTCAATGAAGTGTGAGCGCGCCTGCTGTGGTGTTGCTGACCGAGTCAGCCGGCAGTGGCCCAGCGCCACCAAAGCTGACTGTTGTCTCGGCAAAGGAAGCGCACTCAACTCTCTTCTTCACAGCAGCACTGCGGGCACACATCGGGGAATGACCCAGGAGGGGTGCCTCTCAGATGTAGCCCCGGAAAAAGCTGCACGCCCAAATGGTCGATTTCCACCATCGACAAATGATAACGTCACGCAATAGGCTTGTGCTTGAAGGGACACGATGGCCCTGCGGTGGTCGCTTGAGGCCCCATTGGGAGCTGTTTTTACTCAAATCCATCGTACAAGCGCCACGGCGATCCGAGCTGGAGCATTGCCCATGGGGCCGTGGCCACGAACACATCGCTGGCACTTTTCACAGGACGCAAATCCGGAATGCGTATTCTGCGGCGAGCTCGGAACCAGCGGCCCACTTCAATACGCACGCTGCGAAAGCCCAGACTCTCTCTGTAGGCTGCCACGAAACATTCCACTGAAGTTCGATCTGTGATTGGAAGCTTTCGTGACGGGCAGGAATCCATTACGCTTTGGTTCTTTCGGTAAAGTCCACGTTGGTGGGAAAAATAAATGAGTAAAAATAAACATCACGACATTTCGATCGCAAACATAAGCGGTCACCTTCAGGCAGAAAAAAAAATGAAATTCAATCTTCATTTCTCCCCCCCCCACGATTCTTACTTTTGGATATGGGGGGTATGACGGTACCAAGGATACCGAGGAGTTGACGAACTTCATCATGAACAATGCCACGAAATTTCGATTTAAAGCTTTCGTGAGTGCAGGGATTCATCTTCTTGGCTCTTTCGGTAAAGTCACCACCACGTGGAATGGAAATTATAAAGAATAAAAATAAAACGATTTAAAGCTTTCGTGACTGCAAGGATTCATCTTCTTTGGTTCTTTCGGTAAAGTCACGTAGAATGAGAATATTATTGTGTTATTTTATTTTATCAATTTATTATTTTATTCTCATTCTACGTGACTTTACCGAAAGAAGCAAAGAAGAAAAATAAAACGGAATAAAATAAAATTCTCACGACGTTTCAGCCACAACACAAGTAGCCTTCCTCAGGTGAAGAAATAGAACTGTCGGAAAGACAGCGCTCCGACAGTCCTGCTTCTTCACCTGAGGAAGGCTACTTGTGTTGTGGCCGAAACGTGACTTGTAACATCCACGTGGACTTCACCGAAAGAGGCAAAGCATAATGGATTCACGTCACACGGGCACAAACCGCGTTACATCTTCGATTTTTAAACGAGGAAAAGCGGGGTCATGAAAGCAAACGAAGGCAAAAAAAACGCAAGAAGACGACGCGATTGAATGAAGCAGAGTGCGAGGGCAAACTCCTTGAACAAAAAAGTTTCGTTTACAAAACAGCGCTTTCGTCAACAGCTTCGCTTAATATTCTTGGTTCTTTGGGTAAAGTCATCACGTAGAAGGGAAACAACAAAATAATAAAAATATAAAACAATACAATTATTATTCTTGGGTCTTTGGGTAAAGTCATCACGTAGAAGGGAAACAACAAAATAATAAAAATATAAAACAATACAATTATTATTCTTGGTTCTTTTGGTAAAGTCACCACCACGTAGAAGTGAAACAACAAAATAATAAAAATATAAAACAATACCATTCGTATTATTTTATTGTTTCCCCATCCACGTGGTGGTGACTTTACCGAAAGAACCAAGAATATGAATCCCTGCAGTCACGAAAGCTTTAAATACAAATTTTGCTTCGTTTAACTCACCGTCGAGACACTCGGCGCCTGCTTCTTACGCGAGCCGATTCCACAGTTTAGGGACCTCCACCCGCGGCGTTTTTGACCTGCACCCAAATAAATATACATGAATAACAAGACGTCCATACAAAAACGTGAATGGCTTTAAAGTAGCGAATTCATCGATTAATTGATGCATGCATTGCAACCGGATCTGAGTACGTGTGTCGAAAGGTAGTGGGTGACGTCACGTCACGCCCGCCCTTGGAGAGAGTAGCGTCGCAGAACGTGGCGTCAGGCGGACCTTGGGGGAAGGGGGGGGTGGTGGTGACGTCACGGTGACGGCGTGGTGACGTCACGGTGACGGCGTGGTGACGTCACGGTGACGTCATGACCCCCGGGGGGGTATTTAAAGGGAGACCCAGGACGTAACCGGGGTCGTCGAGGGGTACGAGCTGGGACCCGGGGGTAGGTGATCCTCACACGGGGCTAAGGTGAGGCCGCTCCACCCGGCCGGGTGAAGTTGGTTAAGCCTCAGGCCAGTGCAGGGACGAGAGCCGACTTAGCCGGGGTTGTGGGATTGTCAGTACCCTGACCCCTGGGGAGTTATAGGCTAGGGGGTTCTTAATAATAGGGGTTTTTTTCCCCTTTTTTCTGGCAACAAAACTGAAACCTTTTTACAAGGATTCATGTTTACTGCATTAATCACAATACCTGCAGTCAAAATGCAAACAACACACACACAAACACTATGATAATATATGATGCATTGTCCTTGATACTGATTGGTCCACACCAAGGGACGGCTTTCTTTTGAGCCTCAACCCAATTGGTGCTCGACCAGATGACGCCAGAAGGCGTTACACAGCTCTAAGACAATGCCACTATCAAAGTAACTAGGGCTCGGGGTGAGCATCTACATCATTAGACCTCCTTTGCGAGTACCAAAATATAATAATAGGGTTTTTAGGGGGTTCTTGTTCGGCGTAAGCCCCGACCAAGACCTGCCTCTGTGTCGTGAGGTGCACCGCAACACGCGTGAGAAATGTGGTATTGATTGGACAACGGGAAGTGGACGGACTTCACACGATTACAAGATTTGGCCACGGCCAACACGAATCAAGCAAAATAATAAAACCGCTGAATAACATGGAGGGACTTCATCACCAATTCTGTCGGGCAGTGTCTTCCTTTGCTATCACACAGACACAAGACAAATATCCCCCAGGTAACCTCTAACAGGCTGTCGGGGCAAGTGCTGTTACACACGCACACACACAGACAAAGCTGCCCCAGGTAGCCTCTAACAGCACTGAAGGGGCAAGTGCAGTTACACATACACGGACAAAGATCCTCCAGGTAGCCTCAAGCAGGGCTGTCGGGGCAAGTGCTGCTACACACACAGAAAAAGCTGCCCCAGGTAGCCTCTATGGGCAAGCCTCTAGGGGCAAGTGCTGTTACACAGACACAGACAAAGATCCCCCAGGTAGCCTCTAACAGGCTGTATGGGCAAGTGCTGTTACACACACATACAAAGATCCCCCAGGTAGCCTCGAGCAGGCTGTAGGGGCAAGTGCTGTTAGAGAGCAGCTACCTATGAAGGCTACCGGTACTGTGGCACCAGCACTACCACGCCTGGCCGCCTTTGTCTCCCTAGTGGCAATGTTTACTACACACTGCACCAAGTACTCATTTCAGGCTGAGTCAGATAGTCGTCACTGTGCGGTGGTGGCTGTGAGCGGGAATCGAACCCGGGTCGCCAGGTTCGTAGCGCAGCGTAGGGCTAACAACTACTACACTACCACTACACACTACACACACAGACAAAGATCACCCATATAGCCTTAACAGACTGTAGGGGCAAGTGCTGTTAGCGAGCACCTATGAAGGCCGGAACGGCACACACGGAGGTGGGTGGCCAGCACCACGCCCGACCGCCTTTGTCTCCCTAGTGGCAATGTTCACACACCGCACCAGGTACTCATTTGAGGCTGAGTCGACGTGGAGGAGGCCCGGGACCGGTTGAAATAATCGTCACCGTGCGCGGGAATCGAACCCGGGTCGCCAGGTTCATAGCGCAGCACGCTAACCGCTACACTACCGCTCCCCACACACAACAACAACCGCCATTCGCCACTAAGTGGAGGTGACGTCACCGCGGCGCTTGTGCCAGGCTATGTGCACCCTGAGGCCACGTGAAGTGTCGAACGCCCGTTGGCAGGAGGTCACGGGGCAGACCCAGGTGCGACGGGTCGACTGACTGAGATGACTGGCTGATGCACCACCTGTGCCCCCTACTGTGCCAATCTGCTGTGCTTTAGCCACCCGGCACTCCGCTCGTTGTTCTGAGCGTCGCTCCTCCGCCCACCGTTGTTGTTGGAGGGCGACTACCTCCAACTGCCCAGTAGCATCCTTCACGAGCCTCCTCCACAGAGGCCGATCTTGACACCGCTGGTACCAGTCATCGGCAAGTCCACTCAGCTCCACGTCCTCCTGTACCACATCACTCCATCTCTTCTCTAGCCCATGCCGCGCCCGCTTAGCCCCCTCAATCCGGCCGAACAAAAGCTGTTTCGGCATGCGGTGGCTGGGCATGCGGGCTATATGACCCAGCCATCGCAGCCTTGCCCGCCGGAGGAGCTCACCGATGGGACCTTGCCCAGATCTTTCAAGGATTTGTGAGCTCCTCACACAATCCAGTCTGGTTAAACCCAGGATGGATCGTAGGCAGGCCAGCCTAAATGTTTCTAACCGGCGAAGATGTTCCATTAGGGGGGTCCACGTTTCGCAAGCATAGAGAAGGGAGGGAATGACCGTGGCCGAGAAGACCTGAAGCTTAGTGTGGAGCGACAGACCAGGTAGCTTCCACACAGCGTTAAGCAACTGATGAAAATAAATTGCCGCTTGACTGATTCGGAGTGAGACCTCTGCTGTTAAACTGGAGCCAGTCATAAGCACACTGCCCAGGTATGGGAAACTCTCCACTCTCTCCACAACTGCCCCATCACCGATTGGGAGTTGTGGGGGTGGAGTATCCGATGGTACAAAATACCCAGGCAGGTGCTTAGTTTTGGTGGGGCTGATGGTAAGGCCCCACCTCTTAGTGGCACGCTCCAGTCTCAGCCTCCCATTATATCTGTACCATATGGAGATTCCCCCGGTACAGCTATTGAAGGCTTCACGAACTACGTGGTGAAAATAGATGTTAAATAATGTGGGAGCCAGAGGACATCCCTGTCGCACCCCAAGGTTAACAGGGAATGACTCTGACTCTCGGCCACGTAGTTTTACCCGGGCCCGCTCACCATCATGAAGGTCCTTAATGATTGTGAGCAGAGGGTCAGGTACTCCAAAAGAACGAAGAACAACCCAGAGCCCAGGCCTACTGATGGTATCATAGGCCTTGACCAGGTCAATAAAGCAGAGATATAGGTCTTGTTGGAATTCCCTACACCTCTGCTGTAGCAGACGGACAGAAAATATGGCATCTGTGCAGGACCGCCCTTTCCTGAAACCGCATTGGGGCTCCGCAAGCCTCTCCTCAGCGTGCCTGGCAAGGCGAAGTTGAATAATCCTTGCCAGAACCTTTCCCGGCACACTGAGGAGTGAGACGCCCCTGTAGTTGTTAAGACTGTGCGGTCACCCTTCTTAAAATGGGGGACCACCAGGGCATCCTTCCTATCCTGCGGAACCCGTCCAGTGGTCCACACACACACAGATACACACACACAGACACACACACAGATACTCTCACACACACACAGACACACACAGACACACACACACACACAGACAGACACACACACATAGACACACACACATAGACACACACACAGATAGACACACACACAGACAGACACACACACAGATAGACACACACACAAACACAAACACACACACACAGACACACACACAGACACACACAGACAGACACACACACACACAGACACAAACACAGACACACACACAGACACACACACAGACACACACACACAGACACACACACAGACACACACACAGACACACACAGACACAGACACACACAGACACACACAGACACACACAGACACACACACAGACACACACACAGACACACACACACAGACAACAACAACCGCCATTTGCCACTAAGTGGCGGTGACGTCACCACGACGATTGTGCCAGGCTATGTGCACCGTGAGGCCACGTGAAGTGTCGAACGCCCGCTGGCAGGAGGTCACTGGGCAGACCCAGGTGCCACGGGTCGACTGACTGAGATGACTGGCTGATGCACCACCTGTGCCCCCTACTGTGCAAAACCTGCTGTGCTTTAGCCACCCGGCGCTCCGCTCGTTGTTCTGAGCGTCGCTCCTCCGCCCTCCGTTGTTGTTGGAGGGCGACTGCCTCCAACTGCCCAGTAGCATCCTTCACGAGCCTCCTCCACAGAGGCCGATCTTGACACCGCTGGTACCAGTCATCGGCAAGTCCACTCAGCTCCACGTCCTCCTGTACCACATCACTCCATCTCTTCTCTAGCCCGTGCCGCGCCCGCTTAGCCCCCTCAATCCGGCCAAACAAAAGCTGTTTCGGCATGCGGTGGCTGGGCATGCGGGCTACATGACCCAGCCATCGCAGCCTTGCCTGCCGGAGGACCTCACCGATGGGACCCTGCCCAGATCTTTCAAGGATTTGTGAGCTCCTCACACAATCCAGTCTAGTTAAACCCAGGATGGATCGTAGGCAGGCCAGCCTAAATGTTTCTAACCGGCGAAGATGTTCCATTAGGGGGGTCCACGTTTCGCAAGCGTAGAGAAGGGAGGGAATGACCGTGGCCGAGAAGACCTGAAGCTTAGTGCGGAGCGACAAACCAGGTAGCTTCCACACAGCGTTACGCAACCGATGAAAAGATATTGCCGCTCGACTGATTCGGAGTGAGACCTCTGCTGTTAAACTGGAGCCAGTCATAAGCACACTGCCCAGGTATGGGAAACTCTCCACTCTCTCCACAACTGCCCCATCACCGATTGGGAGTTGTGGGGGTGGAGTGTCCGATGGTACAAAATACCCCGGCAGGTGCTTAGTTTTGGTGGGGCTGATGGTAAGGCCCCACCTCTTAGTGGCACGCTCCAGTCTCAGCAGCAGCGTCTCCAACTCTTCCTCTGACTGAGCAGCTATTACCAAATCATCAGCATACATAACGTGGTTGAGCAATAGGGAGCCATCCCTTGACCGCACCCGGGCATCGATTAGCCTCCCATTATATCTGTACCATATGGAGATTCCCCCGGTACAGCTATTGAAGGCTTCACAAACTACGTGGTCAAAATAGATGTTAAATAATGTGGGAGCCAGAGGACATCCCTGTCGCACCCCAAGGTGTACAGGGAATGGCTCTGACTCCCGGCCACGTAGTTTTACCCGGGCCCGCTCACCATCATGAAGGTCCTTAATGATCGTGAGCAGAGGGTCAGGTACTCCAAAAGCACGAAGAACGACCCAGAGCCCAGGCCTACTGATGGTATCATAGGCCTTGACCAGGTCAATAAAGCAGAGATGTAGGTCTTGTTGGAATTCCCTACACATCTGCTGTAGCAGACGGACAGAAAATATGGCATCTGTGCAGGACCGCCCTTTCCTGAAACCGCATTGGGGCTCCGCAAGCCTCTCCTCAGCATGCCTGGCAAGGCGATGCTGAATAATCCTTGCCAGGACCTTTCCCGGCACACTGAGGAGTGAGATGCCCCTGTAGTTGTTACAGTCTGTGCGGTCCCCCTTCTTAAAAAGGCGGACCACCAGGGCATCCTTCCAATCCTGCGGAACCTGTCCAGTGGTCCAGACTGTTGTTATGATGTCATATAGGGCAGTCTGTGCACAAACGCCACCCTCCCTCAGCATTTCGCTTGGGAGATCATCTCTGCCCGCTGCCTTTCCTGGTCTCAGACTCCGGATCGCCTTCAATACTTCCTCAGCAGATGGCACCTCAGCCAGCCACTCACAGGGGGTGACTTCTTCCAATATTTGAGGCACCGCAGCCTCAGCAGGGTCATCCTCACTTTGTGCCACAATGTTTTCCTGGCTGAGGGATTTTCCCTCCCCCAGGACCTCACAGAAATGCTCAGGAAATCTGCGAACCTGTTCCTGGGGGTCGGAGATTGGATCACCGTTTTTTCCCCTAATGATGGTAATAGGTGTGGCGCTGCAGGTTACTTTTTTGATGGAGTTAAATAGAGATTTGTGATCACGGGCCACTGAGGCAGACTCCATCTCCTCAGCAACCCGCGACCACCACCCATCCTTGCAGCACCTCACGGCTCTCCGAACTTCCGAGCGAAGGCTGCGGTAAGCCTCCTCATTCTCTGACGTGGGATTCTGTAGCCGATGACAGTGGGCCTGTCGCTTTTTCTCAACCATCCTGAACACCTCCTCTGTCAGCCGGGGTCTCTGGGGAGGTCTGGACCGCGTACCCAAAGCAGCCATTGCAGCTGCATGAGTCACAGTCCTAAACCTCGCCCATTTACCCTCGACATCAGGAGGAGTCGGGGACGATGCCAATCCCAGCCGCAAGCAATGATGAAATTCTCGCTTGCAACTTTCATCAGATAACTGAGACCAGGCCACTTTATGTTGGAATGGGGTCCTGGGTGTACACCCACCACCGGAGTGGAAGAATGGCATGCGCATCTTACAGATGACTAGTCGATGGTCAGAGGGCAGATCAGCTCCACGGTAGGTCCTGGTGTCAAGGACATGGGCTCGCATTCGCTGGTCCGTCACTATGTAGTCCAGCAGATGTTCTTGCTTGGACCCGGCATGCATCCATGATGTTGTGTGGATGCGCCGATGCTGGAACAGCATGTTGGTAATTACAAGCCCATGGGCTGCACAAAAATCTAGCAGCCTCCTACCGTTGTTATTGAGCTGATCTGGCCCATGCCCTCCAATCACTCCAGACCAGGTGCCAGTATCATGACCAACTCGGGCATTGAAGTCACCCAACATGATGACTCTATCCCGAGGGGCCACTTTAGCCAGCACCTGTGACAGGAGGTCATAGAAGGCATCTGACTCATCGGCTTTGCCTGCATCCCTCCACGGATGTTCATCTTCGGTGGAGGCATAAGTAACCACGACCACCATTCCTCGCCTCCGGTTGATGGGAAGGCGAGCCCAAAGTAGCCTGGGGCTTACAGCTTCCCACACCTCACCGCCACGCTCCCACGCCCCCTTCATTCTTTTGTTCAAAAGAAGACCCACACCCTGTTGTTTGGCAGTCTGCTGCCCCGAGTAGAGGACTGTCCACCCCTCATGGTGGCAGGAGCCAGAGCCGGTCCACCGGACCTCCTGAATGCCGCATAGATCCAGGCGGTACCGGTCCAGCTCCCGACAGAGGAGTGGCAGCCTCTCCTCTGCAGTGAGCGTTCGAACATTCCACGTGGCCACCCGTAGTGGCTTTTCGTTGTTTCTGGAGTAGCCCCGAGGGTAGGTATTCAATCTCCTGGCTCCGCCAATTGGGGTTTGGCCAGGAGACGTCATAGACGCCTGGCCCCCCGGGGCCTCCGGCACAAGCTTATTAGTTACATATTTCAGTTTAATTCGTGGTTTCGTGGTAATTAATTGAAGGTGGAGGGGTTACCAGCCCCTCGCACCCGTCCAGAGCCCCCGTTTAGCCCCTGTGGTGGACACATATGCCATGAGGGGAGGAGCCAATCAAAATTGGATCTCCCCCCACAGCACTGTCCACGTCAGAGTTGCCCGTCCGGCACCGCGAGGAGGTAGGAGGTTGTTTTGCAGACACAGACACACACACAGACACACACACACAGACACACAGACACACACAGACAGACAGACACACACAGACACATACACAGACACAAACACAGACACACACACACAGACACACACAGAGACACACACACAGACACACACACAGACACACACAGACACACACACAGACACACACACAGACACACACACAGACACACACACAGACACACACACAGACACAGACACACACACAGACACACACACACACAGATAGACACACACACAAACACAAACACACACACACAGACACACACACAGACACACACAGACACACACAGACAGACAGACAGACACACACAGACACACACACAGACACAAACACAGACACACACACAGACACACACACAGACACACACACAGACACACACACACAGACACACAGACACACACACAGACACACACACAGACACACACACAGACACAGACACACACACAGACACACACACATACACACAGACACACACACAGACACACACACACAGACACACACACAGACACACACACAGACACACACACACAGACACACACACAGACACACACAGACACAGACAGACACACACACAAACACACACACAGACACACACAGACACACACACACAGACACACACACACAGACACACACACAGACACACACACACACAGACACACACAGACACACACAGACACAGACACACACACAGACACACACACAGACACACACACAGACACACACACACAGACAGATACCTCTCTATCGCTGGCTCTATTTAGAAGCTGGCCTGGCCCTGTGACCTTTCCAGGACCTCAGAGCTCACATGTCACCTGAGCACAGCACAAACGTACATAGACACACACACCTAGACACACATATAGACACACACATAGACACACACATAGACACACATATAGACACACACACATAGACACACAGACACATAGACACACACATAGACACACACACATAGACACACACACATAGACACACACATAGACACACACACATAGACACACACACATAGACAAAAAAAGACAAAGATCCCCCGTATAGCCTGAACAGACTGTAGGGGCAAGTGCTGTTAGCGAGCACCTATGAAGGCCGGAACGGTACACGAGGGGGTGGGTGGCCAGCACCACGCCCGACCGCCTTTGTCTCCCCAGTGGCAATGTTTACACACCAAACCAGGTACTCATTTGAGGCTGAGTCGACCTAGGGGAGGCCCGGGACCGGTTCAGATAATCGTCACTGGTGTTGCCCGTGAGCGGGAATCGAACCCGGGTCGCCAGGTTCATAGCGCAGCGCGCTAACCACTACACTATCGCTCCCCACACACATAGACACACACATAGACACACACACATAGACACACAGACACACATAGACACACACATAGAAACACACACACACATAGACACACACATAAACACACACATAGACACACACACACATAGACACACACATAGACACACCCATAGACACACACACACACATAGACACACACAGACACACACACACATAGAAACACACACACATAGACAACAACCGCCATTCGCCACTAAGTGGCGGTGACGTCACCACGACGCTTGTGCCAGGCTATGTGCACCGTGAGGCCACGTGAAGTGTCGAACGCCCGCTGGCAGGAGGTCACTGGGCAGACCCAGGTGCCACGGGTCGACTGACTGAGATGACTGGCTGATGCACCACCTGTGCCCCCTACTGTGCCACCCTGCTGTGCTTTAGCCACCCGGCGCTCCGCTCGTTGTTGTGAGCGTCGCTCCTCCGCCCTCCGTTGTTGTTGGAGGGCGACTGCCTCCAACTGCCCAGTAGCATCCTTCACGAGCCTCCTCCACAGAGGCCGATCTTGACACCGCTGGTACCAGTCATCGGCAAGTCCACTCAGCTCCACGTCCTCCTGTACCACATCACTCCATCTCTTCTCTAGCCCGTGCCGCGCCAATTTAGCCTCCTCGATCCGGCTGAACAAAAGCTGTTTGGGCATGCGGTGGCTGGGCATGTGGGCTACATGACCCAGCCAACGCAGCCTTGCCTGCCGGAGGAGCTCACCAATGGGACCTTGCCAAGATCTTTCGAAGATTTGTGAGCTCCTCACAAAATCCAGCCTGGGTAAACCCAGGATGGATCGTAGGCAGGCCAGCCTAAATGTTTCTAACCGGCGAAGGTGCTCCATTAGGGGGGTCCACGTTTCGAAAGCATAGAGAAGGGAGGGAATGACCGTGTCCGAGAAAACCTGAAGCTTCGTGCGGAGCGACAGACCAGGCAGCTTCCACACAGCGTTACACAACCGATGAAAAGATATTGCCGCTCGACTGATTCGGAGTGAGACCTCCGCTGTTAAACTGGAGCTGGTCATGAGCACAATGCCCAGGTGTGGGAGACTCTCCACTCTCTCCACAACTGCCCCATCACCCATTGGGAGTTGTGGGGGTGGAGTGTCCGATGGTACAAAATACCCAGGCAGGTGCTTAGTTTTGGTGGGGCTGATGGTAAGGCCCCACCTCTTGGTGGCAAGCTCCAAGTTCAGCAGCAGCATCTCCAACTCCTCCGCTGAGTGAGCAGCAATGACCAGATCATCGGCATACATAACGTGGTTGACCAATAGGGAGCCATCCCTTGACCGCACCCGGGCATCGATCAGTCTCCCATTGTATCTGTACCAGATGGAAATTCCTCCGGTACAGCTACTGAAGGCTTCACGAACTACGTGGTCACACCCCAAGGTGTACAGGGAATGGCTCTGACTCCCAGCCACGTAGTTTTACCCGGGCCCGCTCACCATCATGAAGGTCCTTAATGATCGTGAGCAGGGGGTCAGGGCCTCCAAAAGCACGAAGAACAACCCAGAGCCCAGGCCTACTGATGGTATCATAGGCCTTGACCAGGTCAATAAAGCAGAGATGTAGGTCTTTTTGGAATTCCCTATACCTCTGCTGTAGCAGACGGACAGAATATATGGCATCCGTGCAGGACCGCCCTTTCCTGAAACCACATTGGGGCTCCGCAAGCCTCTCCTCAGCGTGCCTGGCAAGGCGATGTTGAACAATCCTTGCCAGGACCCTTTCCGGCACACTGAGGAGTGAGATGCCCCTGTAGTTGTTACAGTCTGTGCGGTTCCTGTAATTAAAGAGGGGGACCACCAGGGCATCCTTCCAATCCTGCGGAACCCGACTAGTAGTCCAGACTGTTGTTATGATGTCATATAGAGCAGTCTGTGCACAAATGCTACCCTCAGCATTTCGCTTGGGAGATCATCTCTGCCCGCTGCCTTTCCTGGTCTCAGACTCCGGATCGCCTTCAGTACTTCCTCAACAGATGGCACCTCAGCCAGCCACTCACAGGGGGTGACTTCCAATATTTGAGGCACCGCAGCCTCAGCAGGGTCATCCTCACTTTGTGCCATGATGTTTTCCTGGCTGAGGGATTTCCCTTCCCCAGGACCTCACAGAAATGCTCAGCAAATCTGCAAACCTGTTCCTGCGGGTCGGAGATTGGATCACCGTTTTTTCCCATAATGATGGTAATAGGTGTGGCGCTGCAGGTTACTTTTTGATGGAGTTAAATAGAGATTTGTGATCGCGGGCCACTGAGGCAGACTCCATCTCCTCAGCAACCCGCGACCACCACCGATCCTTCAGCGCCTCACGGCTCTCCGAACCTCTGAGCAAAGGCTGCGGTAAGCCTCCTCATTCTCTGACATGGGATTCTGTAGCCGATGACAGTGGGCCTGTCGCTTTTTCTCAACCATCCTGAACACCTCCTCTGCCAGCCAGGGTCTCTGGGGAGGTCTGGACCACGTACCCAAAGCAGCCATTGCAGCTGCATGAGTCACAGTCCTAAACCTCGCCCATTTACCCTCGACATCAGGAGGAGTCGGGGACGATGCCAACCCCAGCCGCAAGCGATGATGAAATTCTCGCTTGCAACTTTCATCAGATAACTGAGACCAGGCCATTTTAGGTTGGAATGGGGTCCTGGGTGTACACCCACCACCGGAGTGGAAGAATGGCAGGCGCATCTTACAGATGACTAGTCGATGGTCAGAGGGCAGATCAGCTCCACGGTAGGTCCTGGTGTCAAGGACATGGACTCGCATCCACTGGTCCATCACTATGTAGTTCAGCAGATGTTCTTACTTGGACCCGGCATGCATCCATGATGTTGTGTGGATGCGCCGATGCCGGAACAGCATGTTGGTAATTACAAGCCCATGGGCTGCACAAAAATCTAGCAGCCTCCTACCGTTGTTATTGAGCTGATCTGGCCCATGCCCTCCAATCACTCCAGACCAGGTGCCAGCATCATGACCAACTCGGGCATTGAAGTCACCCAACAAGATGACTTTATCCCGAGGGGCCACTTTAGCCAGCACCTGTGACAGGAGGTCATAGAAGGCATCTGACTCATCGGCTTTGCCTGAATCCCTCGACGGATTTTTGTCTTTGGTGGGGGCATAAGTAACCACGACCACCACTCCTCGCCTCCGGTTGATGGGAAGGCGAGCCAAAAGTAGCCTGGGGCTTACAGCTTCCCACACCTCACCGCCACGCTCCCATGCCCCTTTATTCTTTTTTTCAAAAGAAGATCCACACCCTGTTGTTTTCGCATTCTGTTGCCCCGAGTAGAGGACCGTCCACCCCTCATGGTGGCAGGAGCCAGAACCGGTCCACCGGACCTCCTGATTGCCACAGAGATCCAGGCGGTACCGGTCCAGCTCCCAACAAAGGAGTGGCAGCCTCTCCTCCGCAGTGAGCGTTCGAACATTCCACGTGGCCACACGAAGTGGCTTTTCGTTGTTTTTGGAGGTACCCCGAGGGTAGAGATTCAATGTCCTGGCACTGCCAATTAGGGTTTGGCCAGGAGACGTCATAGACGCCTGTCCTCCCGGGGCCTCCGGCACAAGCTTATTAGTTACATATTTCAGTCGTGGTTTAGCGGTAAATGTTTGAAGGTGGAGGGGTTACCAGCCCCTCGCACCCGTCCAGAGCCCCCGTTTAGCCACTGTGGTGGTCACAGACGCCATGAGGGGAGGAGCCAATCGGAATTGGCCCTCCCCCCACAGCACTGTCCACTACAGAATTGCCCATCCGGCACTGCGAGGAGGTAGGGGGTTGTTTTGCCGGACACACAGACACACACACAGACACACACACACAGACACACACAGACACACACACAGACACACACAGACACACACACACAGACACACACACAGACACACACATATAGACACACACACAGACACACACAGACACACACAGTGACACACACAGACACACACACAGACATACACACAGACAAACACACACAGACACACACACAGACAAACACACATAGACACACACGCACAGACATACACAGACACACACACAGACACACACACACAGACACACACACAGTGACACACACAGACACACAGACACACAATCACAGTCTAGCGTCTCAAACTCCGTTCCTCTCCACTCACTTCCTCTCGCAGACAAAGACAAAGATCTCCCAGGTAGCCTCTAGCAGGCTGTAGGGGCAAGTGCTGTTAGTAGCAGCACCTATACACAGACAACGATCCCCCGTGTAGCCCCTTTGTCTGTGTGTGTAACAGCACTTGCCCCTACATTCCTTTTTAGGCTAACTCGGGGATCGTTGTCTGTCTGTGTGACTGTGTAAGTGTCTGTGTGACTGTGTAAGTGTCTGTGTGGGTGTCTGTGTGTGTGTGAGTGTCTGTGTGAGTGTCTGAGTGTCTGTCTGCGTGTGTGAGTGTCTGCGTGTGTGAGTGTCTGTGTCTGTGTGAGTGTCTGTGTGTGTGTCTGTGTGAGTGTCTGTGTGTGTCTGTGTGAGTGTGTGTGAGTGTCTGTGTGTCTGTGTGAGTGTCTGTGTGTGTGTCTGTGTGAGTGTGTGTGTGAGTGTCTGTGTGTCTGTGTGAGTGTCTGTGTGTCTGTCTGTGTGGGTGAGTGTCTGTGTGTCTGTCTGTGTGAGTGTCTGTGTGTTTGTGTGAGTGTCTGTGTGTCTGTGTGAGTGTCTGTGCGTCTATATGTGTGTCTGTGTGTGTGAGTGTCTGTGTGTCTGTCTGTGTGTCTGTCTGTGTGCGTGAGTGTCTGTGTGTCTGTCTTTGTGTGTGTCTGTGTGTCTGTGTGAGTGTCTGTGTGTCTGTGTGAGTGTCTGTGTGTCTGTATGTGTGTCTGTCTGTGTGTGAGTGTCTGTGTGTCTGTGTGAGTGTCTGTGTGTCTGTCTGTGTGAATGTCTGTGTATCTGTGTGAGTGTCTGTGTGTCTGTGCGTCTGTATGTGTGTCTGTGTGTGTGAGTGTCTGTGTGTCTGTCTGTGCGTCTGTCTGTGTGCGTGAGTATATGTGTGTCTGTCTTTGTGTGTGAGTGTCTGTGTGTCTGTGTGAGTGTCTGTGTGAGTGTCTGTGTGTCTGTCTGTGTGTCTGTCTGTGTGTGTGAGTGTCTGTATGAGTGTCTGTGTGTCTGTCTGTGTGATTGTCTGTGTGTCTGTGTGAGTGTCTGTGTGTCTGTGTGAGTGTCTGTGTGTCTGTATGTGTGTCTGTGTGTCTGTCTGTGTGAGTGTCTGTGTGTCAGTGTGTCTGTATGTCTGTCTGTGTGTCTGTCTGTGTGTGTGAGTGTCTGTGTGAGTATGTGAGCGGTTTGGGGGGTTTCACTCCCAGTGCAGGAATCTCCACATCCCCAAGGATCCGGCCTCTCTGGCCTCACATCTGGACCACCCCACAAGGCCAGCGACACTTTGTGAGTCTCTCCCTGACATGGCCATGTAAGGCGAAATTTGGTCGGTTGCCCTTCAGCTCGTCATAATTCTCGAGCCAGCAGGGCACAGATCAGTTTGGGACGAACAATCCACCCCAAAACAAACACCACACACATGCGCACACACACACAGAACACCATACCCAAGCCAAGCCTCTTTCTACGGAACTATGTGGGTCTCTGTGTGTCTCTGTCGGTCTCTGTGTGTTTCGGTGAGTCAGTGTGACTCTGTGGGTCTCTGTGTGTCTCTGTGAGTATCTGTGGGTTTCCGTGAGTCTCTGTGTGTCTCTGTGAGTCTCTGTGGGTTTCTGTGGGTCTCTGTGGGTCTCTGTGAGTCAGTGTGACTCTGTGGGTCTCTGTGAGTCTCTGTGTGTCTCTGTATGTATCTGTGTAAATATGTGTGTCTCTGTATGTCTCTGTGTGACTCTGTGTCACTCTGTGTCACTCTGTGGGTCTCTGTGAGACACCCATAGAGACACCCACAGAGACACCCACAGAGACACCCATGGAGACACCCACAGAGAGACCCATAGAGACACCTACAGAGACACACATAGAGACACCCATAGAGACACCCACAGAGACACACACAGAGACACCCATAGAGACACACACAGAGACACCCATAGAGACACCCACAGAGACACCGATAGAGACACCCACAGAGACACCCGTAGAGACACACACAGAAACACCCATAGAGACACACACAGAGACACACACAGAGACACCCACAGAGACATCCATAGAGACACTCATAGAGACACACACAGAGACACAAAGAGACACCCATAGAGACACACATAGAGACATCCATAGAGACACCCACAGAGACACACACAGAGACACCCATAGAGACACACACAGAGACACCCACAGAGACACCCACAGAGACACCCACAGAGACACACACAGAGACACAAATAGAGACACACAGAGACACCCATGGAGACACCCACAGAGACACCCACAGAGACACCCATAGAGACACACACAGAGACACCCATAGAGACACCCACAGAGACACCCACATAGACACACACAGAGACACACACAGAGACACCCACAGAGACACTCAATAGAGACACACACAGAGACACACACAGAGACACCCATAGAGACACACACAGAGACACACACAGAGACACACACAGAGACACCCATAGAGACACCCATAAAGACACCCATAGAGACACACAGAGACACACAGAGACACCCATAGAGACACCCACAGAGACACCCATAGAGACACCCATAGATACATTTTTGTCTGTGTGTGTGTACCAGCACTTGCCCTGCTAGAGGCTACATGGGGGACCTTTGTCTGTGTGACAGCACTTCCCCCTACAGCCCTGCTAGAGGCTACCTGGGGGATCTTTGTCTGCGTGTGTGTCTCTGTATGTGTGTGTCTGTGTGTCTGTCTGTGTGTCTGTGTGTGTGTCTGTGTGTGTCTGTGTGTGTCTGTGTCTGTGTGTGTCTGTGTGTCTGTGTGTGTCTCGGAGTAACTCGGGCGGAGAGCTGCGAGTGAGACTCACCTCGCTGCGGAAATCCTTCACTCTCACTACCCCCCCCCCCTTCTCTCTCTACCCCTTCTCACTACCCCCCTCTCCCCCCTCTTGAGGGGAGCCGTGAGATCCCGAAACTCGGAGCGCAACACCGAGTTGAGAGAGGGGGAGGAGCTACAGATAGAGGGGGAGGAGCTATGTTAAGAGGGGGAGGAGCTACGTTGAGAAGGGGAGGAGCTGAGATGCGAGGGGGAGGACCTAGGGTGAGAAGGAGGAGCTACGCAGAGAAGGGGATACGGTGGGAGGGGGAGGAGCTAGAGAGAGGAGGAGGAGGAGCAAGAGAGAGAGGGGGGAGCTACGGTGAGAAGGGGAGGAGCTGAGGTGAGAGCGAGGAGCTAAGCCGAAAAGGGGAGGCGCTACGTTTGGAGGAGGAGCTACAGAGAAAGTGGAAGGAGCTACAAATAGGGGGAGGAGCTTTGGTAAGAAAAGGAGGAGCTTCAGTGGGCGGGGGGGGGGCTACAGAGAGAATTAGAGGATCTTCAGTTCGAGGGGAGGAGCTACAGGGAAAAGGGGAGGAACTTCAGTGGGAGGGGGAGGAGCTGCAGAGATAAGGGGAGGCGTTACAGTGGAGAAGGAGTGGCTATGGAAAGAAGGGGAGGAGCTAGGGTGAGAGGGGGCGGAGCTAGAGTGTGATGCCTTCTTCCACATCGTCAATAATAACACATGCGTGTGTCTGTGTGTGCAAGGATGGGTGGTGGTCGCGGGTTGCTGAGGAGATGGAGTCTGCCTCAGTGGCCCGCGATCACAAATCTCTATTTAACTCCATCAAAAAGTAACCTGCAGCGCCACACCTATTACCATCATTATGGGAAAAAACGGTGATCCAATCTCCGACCCGCAGGAACAGGTTTGCAGATTTTGCTGAGCATTTCTGTGAGGTCCTGGGGAAGGGAAATCCCTCAGCCAGGAAAACATCGTGGCACAAAGTGAGGATGACCCTGCTGAGGCTGCGGTGCCTCAAATATTGGAAGTCACCCCCTGTGAGTGGCTGGCTGAGGTGCCATCTGTTGAGGAAGTACTGAAGGCGATCCGGAGTCTGAGACCAGGAAAAGCAGCGGGCAGAGATGATCTCCCAAGCGAAATGCTGAGGGTAGCATTTGTGCACAGACTGCTCTATATGACATCATAACAACAGTCTGGACCACTAGTCGGGTTCCGCAGGATTGCAAGGATGCCCTGGTGGTCCCCCTCTTTAATTACAGGAACCGCACAGACTGTAACAACTACAGGGGCATCTCACTCCTCAGTGTGCCGGAAAGGGTCTTGGCAAGGATTGTTCAACATCGCCTTGCCAGGCACGCTGAGGAGAGGCTTGCGGAGCCCCAATGTGGTTTCAGGAAAGGGCGGTCCTGCACGGATGCCATATATTCTGTCCGTCTGCTACAGCAGAGGTATAGGGAATTCCAAAAAGACCTACATCTCTGCTTTATTGACCTGGGCAAGGCCTATGATACCATCAGTAGGCCTGCGCTCTGGGTTGTTCTTCGTGCTTTTGGAGGCCCTGACCCCCTGCTCACGATCATTAAGGACCTTCATGATGGTGAGCGGGCCCGGGTAAAACTACGTGGCTGGGAGTCAGAGCCATTCCCTGTTAACCTTGGGGTGCGACAGGGATGTCCTCTGGCTCCCACATTATTTAACATCTATTTTGACCACGTAGTTCGTGAAGCCTTCAATAGCTGTACCGGGGGAATCTCCATATGGTACAGATATAATGGAAGGCTGATCGATGCCCGGGTGCGGTCAAGGGATGGCTCCCTATTGCTCAACCACGTTATGTATGCCGATGATTTGGTAATAGCTGCTCACTCAGAGGAGGAGTTGGAGACGCTGCTGTTAAGACTGGAGCGTGCTACTAAGAGATGGGGCCTTACCATCAGCCCCACCAAAACTAAGCACCTGCCTGGGCATTTTGTACCATCGGACACTCCACCCCCACAACTCACAATCGGTGATGGGGCAGTTGTGGAGAGAGTGGAGTTTCCCATACCTGGGCAGTGTGCTTATGACCGGCTCCAGTTCAACAGAGGTCTCACTCCGAATCAGTCGAGCGGCAATATCTTTTCATCGCTGGTTAGAAACATTTAGGCTGGCCTGCCTACGATCCATCCTAGGTTTAACCAGGCTGGATTGTGTGAGCTCACATATCCTTTAATGATCTGGGCAAAGTCCCATCGGTGAGCTCCTCCGGCAGGCAAGGCTGCATTGGCTGGGTCATATAGCCCCCGCATGCCCAGCCACCGCATGCCTTAAACAGCTTTTGTTTAGCCGGATTGAGGGGGCTAAACGGGGGGAGGAGCGACGCTCACAAAAACGAGCGGAGCGCCGGGTGGATAAAGCACAGCAAGGTGGCACAGTAGGGGGCACAGGTGGTGCATCAGCCAGTTATCTCAGTCATCTCAGTCAGTCGACCCGTGGCACCTGGGTCTGCCCCGTGACCTCCTGCCAGCGGGCGTTCGACACTTCACGTGGCCTGAAGGTGCACATGGCCTGGCACAAGCATTGTGGTGACGTCACCGCCACTTAGTGGCGGTTGTTGTTGTGTCTGTGTGTGCGTGTCTGTATGTGTGTGTGTCTGTGTGATTGACAGGCACGGCTGGACAGAGCGATGTTTTTGCTGAACTGTCAAACCACAACTCCCAACACGGCACTCAGATACAGACAAAGCTGCCCCAGGTAGCCTCTAGCAGGGCTGTAGGGGCAAGTGCTGTTAGTGACCACCTATGAAGGCTACCGACACTGTGGCACACAGAGGGGTGGGTGGCTACCAGAACCACCACGCCCGGCCGCCTTTGTCTCTCCCCGAGTGCTAGCGATGTTCACTACACCACCATCGCCACCTCTACACCATCAATACCATCAGCATCACAATCACCACCACTACACCATCACCCCCACTACACCATCACCACCATCCCTACACCATCATTACCACCACCACCATCATCATCACCACCACCACTACACCAGGTACTCGTTTGACGCCGAGTCGACCTAGGGGAGGATCAGTGGCGTTGGCTGTGAGCGGGAATTGGAACCAGGCTCATAAAGCACCAGGAACCCCCTCGTCTCCCACTCCTCCCTCCCCCCGTGTCTCCCTCCCCCCACTCCCCGTGTCTCCCTCCCCCCACTCCATGTCTCCCTCCCCCCTCCCTCCATGTCTCCCTCTCCCCACGTCTCCCTCCCCCTCCCCCCGTCTCCCTCCCCCCACCCCGTGTCTCCCTCCCCCCCATTCCCGTGTCTCCCTCCCCCTCCCCCGTGTCTCCCTCCCCCACCCCGTGTCTCCCTCCCCCCACTCCGTTCTCCCCTCCCCCCTCCCCCCGTGTCTCCCTCCCCCCACTCCCCGTCTCCCTCCCCCCACTCCCCGTGTCTCCCTCCCCCCCTCCCCCCCGTCTCCCTCCCCCCACTCCGCGTCTCCCTCCCCCGTCCCCCCCGTTTCCTCCCCCCACTTCCCGTGTCTCCCTCCCCCTCCCCGGTGTCTCCCTCCCCACTCCCCGTCTCCCTCCCCACTCCCCGTGTCTCCCTCCCCCCACTCCGTGTCTTCCTCCCCCCTCCCCCCGTGTCTCCCTCCCCCACTCCCCGTCTCCCTCCCCCCACGTCTCCCTCCCCCCACTTCTCGTCTCCCTCCCCCCACTCCGTGTCTCCCTCCCCCCGTGTCTCCCTCCCCCCCTCCCCGTCTCCCTCCCCCACTCCCGTCTCCCTCCCCCCACTCCGTGTCTCCCTCCCCCCTCCCCCCCGTCTCCCTCCCCCCACTCCGCGTCTCCCTCCCCCCCTCCCTTTCCCCCCACTCCCCATCTCCCTCCCCCACTCCCCGTCTCCCTCCCCCACTCCCCGCGTCTCCCTCCCCCCACCCGTGTCTCCCTCCCCTCCCCCCGTGTCACCCTCCCCCCACTCCCGTCTCCCTCCCTCCACTCCCCCTCCCCCACTCCCCGTCTCCCTCCCCCCACTCCGTGTCTCCCTCCCCCCCCTCTCCCTCACCCCACTCCGCGTCTCCCTCCCCCTCCCCCCCACTCCCCGTCTCCCTCCCCCCACTCCCCGTCTCCTCCCCCTCCCTCCGTGTCTCCCTGCCCCCTCCCTCCCGTGTCTCCCTCCCCCCTCCCTCCGTGTCTCCCTCCCCCCACTCCGTGTCTCCCTCCCCTCCTCCCCCCCCCGTCTCCCTCCCCCACTCCGCGTTCCCTCCCCCCACTCCGTTGTCTCCCTCTCCCCGTGTCTCCCTCCCCCCACTCCCCGTGTCTCCTCCCCCCTCCCCCCGTGTCTCCCTCCCTCACTCCCCCATCTCCCTCCCCCACTCCCCGTGTCTCCCTCCCCCCTCCCCCGTGTCTCCCTCCCCCCCTCCCCCCGTGTCTCCCTCCCCCCACTTCGTGTCTCCCTCCCCCCATCCCGTTTCTCCCTCCCCCCCTCCCCCCATCTCCCTCCCCCCACTCCGCGTCTCCCTCCCCCCCGTCTCCCTCTCCCCACTCCGTGTCTTCCTCCCCCCACTCCCCGTGTCTCCCTCCCCCCGTGTCTCCCTCCCCCACTCCCCGTCTCCCTCCCCCACTCCCCGTGTCTCCCTCCCCCCACTCCGTGTCTCCTCCCCCCTCCCCCGTGTCTCCCTCCCCCACTCCCCGTCTCCCTCCCCCCACGTCTCCCTCCCCCCACTTCTCGTCTCCCTCCCCCCACTCCGTGTCTCCCTCCCCCCGTGTCTCCCTCCCCCCACTCCCCGTCTCCCTCCCCCCACTCCCGTCTCCCTCCCCCCACCTCCGTGTCTCCCTCCCCCCCCCCCCCCTTCTCCCTCCCCCACTCCGCGTCTCCCTCCCCCCTCCCCTTTTCCCCCACTCCCCATCTCCCTCCCCCCACTCCCCGTCTCCTCTCCCCCACTCCCCGCGTCTCCCTCCCCCCACATCCGTGTCTCCCCTCCCCTACCCCCGTGTCTCCCTCCCCCACTCCCCGTCTCCCTCCCTCCACTCCCCCTCCCCCCACTCCTCCTCTCCCTCCCCCCACTCCGTGTCTCCCTCCCCCCCTCTCCCTCACCCCACTCCGCGTCTCCCTCCCCCCCTCCCCCCACTCCCCGTCTCCCTCCCCCCACTCCCCGTCTCCCTCCCCCTCCCTCCGTGTCTCCCTGCCCCCTCCCTCCGTGTCTCCCTCCCCCTCCCTCCGTGTCTCCCTCCCCCACTCCGTGTCTCCTCCCCCCGTCTCCCTCCCCCCGTCTCCCTCCCCCCAACCCGCGTCTCCCTCCCCCCACTCCGTGTCTCCCTCTCCCCGTGTCTCCTCCCCCCACTCCCCGTGTCTCCCTCCCCCCTCCCCCCCGTGTCTCCCTCCCTCACTCCCCCATCTCCCCTCCCCCACTCCCCGTGTCTCCCTCCCCCCTCCCCCCGTGTCTCCCTCCCCCCTCCCCCCGTGTCTCCCTCCCCCCACTTCGTGTCTCCCTCCCCCCACTCCCCGTGTCTCCCTCCCCCCTCCCCCCATCTCCCTCCCCCCACTCCGCGTCTCCCTCCCCCCCGTCTCCCTCTCCCCACTCCGTGTCTTCCTCCCCCCACTCCCCGTGTCTCCCTCCCCCCGTGTCTCCCTCCCCCACTCCCCGTCTCCCTCCCCCACTCCCCGTGTCTCCCTCCCCCCTCCCCCCGTGTCTCCCTCCCCCCTCCCCCCGTGTCTCCCTCCCCCCACTCCGTGTCTCCCTCCCCCCTCCCCCCCGTGTCTCCTCCCCCACTCCCCGTCTCCCTCCCCCAACGTCTCCCTCCCCCCACTCCCCGTCTCCCTCCCCCCAATCTGTTGTCTCCCTCCCCCCGTGTCTCCCTCCCCCACTCCCCGTCTCCCTCCCCCAACGTCTCCCTCCCCCCACTCCCCGTCCTCCCTCCCCCCACTCCGTGTCTCCCTCCCCCCCCTCCCCCCCCGTCTCCCTCCCCCCACTCCGCGTCTCCCTCCCCCCTCCCCCCACTCCCCGTCTCCCTCCCCCCACTCCCCGCGTCTCCCTCCCCCCACTCCGTGTCTCCCTCCCCCTCCCCCGTGTCTCCCTCCCCCCACTCCCCGTCTCCCTCCCTCCACTCCCCCTCCCCCCAACTCCCGTCTCCCTCCCCCACTCCGTGTCTCCCTCCCCCCCTCTCCCTCACCCCACTCCGCGTCTCCCTCCCCCCTCCCCCTCCCCCCACTCCCCGTCTCCCTCCCCCTCCCTCCGTGTCTCCCTCCCCCCTCCCTCCGTGTCTCCCTCCCCCCTCCCCTCCGTGTCTCCCTCCCCCCTCCCCGTCTCCCTCCCCCACTCCCCGTGTCTCCCTCCCCCCGTCTCCCTCCCCCCACTCCCCGTCTCCCTCCCCCCACTCCGTGTTTCCCTCCCCCCCCTCCCCCCCGTCTCCCTCCCCCCACTCCGCGTCTCCCTCCCCCCTCCCCCCACTCCCCATCTCCCTCCCCCCACTCCCCGTCTCCCTCCCCCCACTCCCCGCGTCTCCCTCCCCCCACTCCGTGTCTCCCTCCCCCTCCCCCGTGTCTCCTCCCCCCACTCCCCGTCTCCCTCCTCCACTCCCCCCACTCCCCGTCTCCCTCCCCCCACTCCGTGTCTCCCTCCCCCCCTCTCCCTCACCCCACTCCGCGTCTCCCTCCCCCCTCCCCCCACTCCCCGTCTCCCTCCCCCCACTCCCCCGTCTCCCTCCCCCCTCCCTCCGTGTCTCCCTGCCCCCTCCCTCCGTGTCTCCTCCCCCCTCCCTCCGTGTCTCCCTCCCCACTCCGTGTCTCCCTCCCCCCGTCTCCCTCCCCCCACTCCGCGTCCTCCCTCCCCCCACTCCGTGTCTCCCTCTCCCCGTGTCTCCCTCCCCCCACTCCCCCGTGTCTCCCTCCCCCCTCCCCCCGTGTCTCCCTCCCTCACTCCCCGTCTCCCTCCCCCACTCCCCGTGTCTCCCTCCCCCTCCCTCCGTGTCTCCCTCCCCCCTCCCCCCGTGTCTCCCTCCCCCCACTTCGTGTCTCCCTCCCCCCACTCCCCGTGTCTCCCTCCCCCCTCCCCCCATCTCCCTCCCCCCACTCCGCGTCTCCCTCCCCCCCGTCTCCCTCTCCCCACTCCGTGTCTCCCTCCCCCCACTCCCCGTGTCTCCCTCCCCCCGTGTCTCCCTCCCCCACTCCCCGTCTCCCTCCCCCACTCCCCGTGTCTCCCTCCCCCCTCCCCCCGTGTCTCCCTCCCCCCTCCCCCCGTGTCTCCCTCCCCCACTCCGTGTCTCCCTCCCCCCGTCTCCCTCCCCCCACTCCGCGTCTCCCTCCCCCCACTCCGTGTCTCCCTCTCCCCGTGTCTCCCTCCCCCCACTCCCCGTGTCTCCCTCCCCCCTCCCCCCGTGTCTCCCTCCCTCACTCCCCGTCTCCCTCCCCCACTCCCCGTGTCTCCCTCCCCCCTCCCTCCGTGTCTCCCTCCCCCCCTCCCCCCGTGTCTCCCTCCCCCCACTTCGTGTCTCCCTCCCCCCACTCCCCGTGTCTCCCTCCCCCCCTCCCCCCCATCTCCCTCCCCCCACTCCGCGTCTCCCTCCCCCCGTCTCCCTCTCCCCACTCCGTGTCTCCCTCCCCCACTCCCCGTGTCTCCCTCCCCCCGTGTCTCCCTCCCCCACTCCCCGTCTCCCTCCCCCACTCCCCGTGTCTCCCTCCCCCCTCCCCCCGTGTCTCCCTCCCCCCTCCCCCCGTGTCTCCCTCCCCCCACTCCGTGTCTCCCTCCCCCCTCCCCCCGTGTCTCCCTCCCCCACTCCCCGTCTCCCTCCCCCAACGTCTCCCTCCCCCCACTCCCCGTCTCCCTCCCCCCAATCTGTGTCTCCCTCCCCCCGTGTCTCCCTCCCCCACTCCCGTCTCCCTCCCCCAACGTCTCCCTCCCCCACTCCCCGTCTCCCTCCCCCCACTCCGTGTCTCCCTCCCCCCCTCCCCCCCGTCTCCCTCCCCCCAGTCCGCGTCTCCCTCCCCCCTCCCCCTCCCCCGACTCCCCGTCTCCCTCCCCCCACTCCCCGCGTCTCCCTCCCCCCACTCCGTGTCTCCCTCCCCCCTCCCCCCGTGTCTCCCTCCCCCACTCCCCGTCTCCCTCCCTCCACTCCCCCTCCCCCCACTCCCCGTCTCCCTCCCCCCACTCCGTGTCTCCCTCCACCCCCTCTCCCTCACCCCACTCCGCGTCTCCCTCCCCCCTCCCCCCACTCCCCGTCTCCCTCCCCCCTCCCTCCGTGTCTCCCTCCCCCTCCCTCCGTGTCTCCCTCCCGCACTCCCCGTCTCCCTCCCCCCACTCCCCGTCTCCCTCCCCCCACTCCGTGTCTCCCTCCCCCCCTCCCCCCCGTCTCCCTCCCCCCACTCCGCGTCTCCCTCCCCCCCTCCCCCCACTCCCCATCTCCCTCCCCCCACTCCCCGTCTCCCTCCCCCCACTCCCCGCGTCTCCCTCCCCCCACTCCGTGTCTCCCTCCCCCTCCCCCCGTGTCTCCCTCCCCCCACTCCCCGTCTCCCTCCCTCCACTCCCCCCACTCCCCGTCTCCCTCCCCCCACTCCGTGTCTCCCTCCCCCCCCTCTCCCTCACCCCACTCCGCGTCTCCCTCCCCCCTCCCCCCACTCCCCGTCTCCCTCCCCCCACTCCCCGTCTCCCTCCCCCCTCCCTCCGTGTCTCCCTGCCCCCTCCCTCCGTGTCTCCCTCCCCCCTCCCTCCGTGTCTCCCTCCCCCACTCCGTGTCTCCCTCCCCCCGTCTCCCTCCCCCCACTCCGCGTCTCCCTCCCCCCACTCCGTGTCTCCCTCTCCCCGTGTCTCCCTCCCCCCACTCCCCGTGTCTCCCCTCCCCCCTCCCCCGTGTCTCCCTCCCCCCCTCCCCCCGTGTCTCCCTCCCCCCACTTCGTGTCTCCCCCCCTCCCCCCGTGTCTCCCTCCCCCCACTTCGTGTCTCCCTCCCCCCACTCCCCGTGTCTCCCTCCCCCCCTCCCCCCCATCTCCCTCCCCCCACTCCGCGTCTCCCTCCCCCCCGTCTCCCTCCCCCTACTCCCCGTGTCTCCCCTCCCCCCACTCCGTGTCTCCCTCCCCCCACTCCCCGTGTCTCCCTCCCCCCGTGTCTCCCTCCCCCACTCCCCGTCTCCCTCCCCCACTCCCCGTGTCTCCCTCCCCCCGTGTCTCCCTGCCCCCCTCCCCCCGTGTCTTCCCTCCCCCCACTCCGTGTCTCCCTCCCCCCTCCCCCCGTGTCTCCCTCCCCCCCTCCCCCCGTGTCTCCCTCCCCCCACTTCGTGTCCTCCCTCCCCCCACTCCCCGTGTCTCCCTCCCCCCCTCCCCCCCATCTCCCTCCCCCCACTCCGCGTCTCCCTCCCCCCCGTCTCCCTCTCCCCACTCCGTGTCTCCCTCCCCCACTCCCCGTGTCTCCCTCCCCCCGTGTCTCCCTCCCCCACTCCCCGTCTCCCTCCCCCACTCCCCGTGTCTCCCTCCCCCTCCCCCCGTGTCTCCCTCCCCCTCCCCCCGTGTCTCCCTCCCCCCACTCTGTGTCTCCCTCCCCCCTCCCCCCGTGTCTCCCTCCCCCACTCCCCGTCTCCCTCCCCCAACGTCTCCCTCCCCCCACTCCCCGTCTCCCTCCCCCCAATCTGTGTCTCCCCTCCCCCCGTGTCTCCCTCCCCCCACTCCCCGTCTCCCTCCCCCAACGTCTCCCTCCCCCCACTCCCCGTCTCCCTCCCCCCACTCCGTGTCTCCCTCCCCCCCCTCCCCCCCGTCTCCCTCCCCCCACTCCGCGTCTCCCTCCCCCCACTCCCCGTCTCCCTCCCCCCACTCCCCGCGTCTCCCTCCCCCCACTCCGTGTCTCCCTCCCCCTCCCCCGTGTCTCCCTCCCCCACTCCCCGTCTCCCTCCCTCCACTCCCCCTCCCCCCACTCCCCGTCTCCCTCCCCCCACTCCGTGTCTCCCTCCCCCCCTCTCCCTCACCCCACTCCGCGTCTCCCTCCCCCCTCCCCCTCCCCCCACTCCCCGTCTCCCTCCCCCCTCCCTCCGTGTCTCCCTCCCCCCTCCCTCCGTGTCTCCCTCCCCCACTCCCCGTCTCCCCTCCCCACTCCCCGTGTCTCCCTCCCCCCGTCTCCCTCCCCCCACTCCCGTCTCCCTCCCCCCACTCCGTGTCTCCCTCCCCCCTCCCCCCCGTCTCCCTCCCCCCCACTCCGCGTCTCCCTCCCCCCTCCCCCCACTCCCCATCTCCCTCCCCCCACTTCCCCGTCTCCCTCCCCCCACTCCCCGCGTCTCCCTCCCCCCACTCCGTGTCTCCCTCCCCCTCCCCCGTGTCTCCCTCCCCCACTCCCCGTCTCCCTCCCCCCACTCCGTGTCTCCCTCCCCCCCTCTCCCTCACCCCACTCCGCGTCTCCCTCCCCCTCCCCCACTCCCCGTCTCCCTCCCCCCACTCCCCGTCTCCCTCCCCCCTCCCTCCGTGTCTCCCTGCCCCCTCCCTCCGTGTCTCCCTCCCCCCTCCCTCCGTGTCTCCCTCCCCCACTCCGTGTCTCCCTCCCCCCGTCTCCCTCCCCCTACTCCGCGTCTCCCTCCCCCCACTCCGTGTCTCCCTCTCCCCGTGTCTCCCTCCCCCCACTCCCCGTGTCTCCCTCCCCCCTCCCCCCGTGTCTCCCTCCCTCACTCCCCGTCTCCCTCCCCCACTCCCCGTGTCTCCCTCCCCCCTCCTCCGTGTCTCCCTCCCCCCTTCCCCCCGTGTCTCCCTCCCCCCACTTCGTGTCTCCCTCCCCCCACTCCCCGTGTCTCCCTCCCCCCTCCCCCCCATCTCCCTCCCCCCACTCCGCGTCTCCCTCCCCCCGTCTCCCTCTCCCCACTCCGTGTCTCCCTCCCCCCACTCCCCGTGTCTCCCTCCCCCACTCCCCGTCTCCCTCCCCCACTCCCCGTGTCTCCCTCCCCCTCCCCCCGTGTCTCCCTCCCCCCTCCCCCCGTGTCTCCCTCCCCCACTCCGTGTCTCCCTCCCCCCGCCTCCCTCCCCCCACTCCGCGTCTCCCCTCCCCCCACTCCGTGTCTCCCTCTCCCCGTGTCTCCCTCCCCCCACTCCCCGTGTCTCCCTCCCCCCGTGTCTCCCTCCCTCACTCCCTGTCTCCCTCCCCCCTCCCTCCGTGTCTCCCTCCCCCACTTCGTGTCTCCCTCCCCCCACTCCCCGTGTCTCCCTCGCCCCCTCCCCCCCATCTCCCTCCCCCCACTCCGCGTCTCCCTCCCCCCCGTCTCCCTCTCCCCACTCCGTGTCTCCCTCCCCCCACTCCCCGTGTCTCCCTCCCCCCGTGTCTCCCTCCCCCACTCCCCGTCTCCCTCCCCCACTGCCCGTGTCTCCCTCCCCCCTCCCCCCGTGTCTCCCTCCCCCCTCCCCCCGTGTCTCCCTCCCCCCACTCCGTGTCTCCCTCCCCCCTCCCCCCCGTGTCTCCCTCCCCCACTCCCCGTCTCCCTCCCCCAACGTCTCCCTCCCCCCACTCCCCGTCTCCCTCCCCCCAATCTGTGTCTCCCTCCCCCCGTGTCTCCCTCCCCCACTCCCCGTCTCCCTCCCCCAACGTCTCCCTCCCCCACTCCCCGTCTCCTCCCCCCCCTCCCCCCCGTCTCCCTCCCCCCAGTCCGCGTCTCCCTCCCCCCTCCCCCTCCCCCCACTCCCCGTCTCCCTCCCCCCACTCCCCGCGTCTCCCTCCCCCCACTCCCCGTCTCCCTCCCTCCACTCCCCCTCCGCCCACTCCCCGTCTCCCTCCCCCCACTCCGTGTCTCCCTCCCCCCCTCTCCCTCACCCCACTCCGCGTCTCCCTCCCCCCTCCCCCTCCCCCCACTCCCCGTCTCCCTCCCCCCTCCCTCCGTGTCTCCCTCCCCCCTCCCTCCGTGTCTCCCTCCCCCATTCCCCGTCTCCCTCCCCCCACTCCCCGTCTCCCTCCCCCCACTCCGTGTCTCCCTCCCCCCCTCCCCCCCGTCTCCCTCCCCCACTCCCCGTCTCCCTCCCTCCACTCCCCCACTCCCCGTCTCCCTCCCCCCACTCCGTGTCTCCCTCCCCCCCCTCTCCCTCACTCCACTCCGCGTCTCCCTCCCCCCTCCCCCACTCCCCGTCTTCCTCCCCCCACTCCCCGTCTCCCTCCCCCCTCCCTCCGTGTCTCCCTGCCCCCTCCCTCCGTGTCTCCCTCCCCCCTCCCTCCGTGTCTCCCTCCCCCACTCCGTGTCTCCCTCCCCCCGTCTCCCTCCCCCCACTCCGCGTCTCCCTCCCCCCACTCCGTGTCTCCCTCTCCCCGTGTCTCCCTCCCCCCACTTCCCCGTGTCTCCCTCCCCCCTCCCCCCGTGTCTCCCTCCCCCCCTCCCCCCGTGTCTCCCTCCCCCCACTTCGTGTCTCCCTCCCCCCACTCCCCGTGTCTCCCTCCCCCCCTCCCCCCCATCTCCCTCCCCCACTCCGCGTCTCCCTCCCCTACTCCCCGTGTCTCCCTCCCCCCACTCCGTGTCTCCCTCCCCCCACTCCCCGTGTCTCCCTCCCCCCGTGTCTCCCTCCCCCACTCCCCGTCTCCCTCCCCCCACTCCCCGTGTCTCCCTCCCCCCCGTGTCTCCCTCCCCCCTCCCCCCGTGTCTCCCTCCCCCACTCCCGTCTCCCTCCCCAACGTCTCCCTCCCCCCACTCCCCGTCTCCCTCCCCCCCGTGTCTCCCTCCCCCACTCCCCGTCTCCCTCCCCCCCACCCCTGTCTCCCTCCCCCACTCCGCGTCTCCCTCCCCCTCCCCCGTCTCCCTCCCCCCACTCCCCGCGTCTCCCTCCCCCCACTCCGTGTCTCCCTCCCCCTCCCCCCGTGTCTCCCTCCCCCCACTCCCCGTCTCCCTCCTCCACTCCCCTCCCCCACTCCCCGTCTCCCTCCCCCCACTCCGTGTCTCCCTCCCCCCCCTCTCCCTCACCCCACTCCGCGTCTCCCTCCCCCTCCCCCACTCCCCGTCTCCCTCCCCCCTCCGTGTCTCCCTCCCCCCTCCCTCCGTGTCTCCCTCCCCCACTCCCCGTCTCCCTCCCCCACTCCCCGTGTCTCCCTCCCCCCACTCCGTCTCCTTCCCCACACTCCGCGTCTCCCTCCCCCCACTCCGCGTCTCCCCCCACTCCGTGTCTCCCTCCCCCCATGTCTCCCTCCCCCCACTCCCCGTGTCTCCCTCCCCCCTCCCCCCGTGTCTCCCTCCCCCACTCCGTGTCTCCCTCCCCCGTGTCTCCCCGTCTCCCTCCCCCCACTCCGTGTCTCCCCCCCCCATCTCCCTCCCCCCACTCCGCGTCTCTCTCCCCCCACTCCGCGTCTCCCTCCCCCCACTCCCCGTCTCCCTCCCCCCACTCCCCGTGTCTCCCTCCCCCCACTCCCCGTGTCTCCCTCCCCAACTCCCTCCCCCCACTCCCCGTCTCCCTCCCCCCACTCCGTGTCTCCCTCCCCCACTCCCTCCCCCCACTCCCCGTGTCTCCCTCCCCCACTCCCCCGTCTCCCTCCCCCCCTCCCCCGTGTCTCCCTCCCTCCTCCCCCCGTGTCTCCCTCCCCCCTCTCCCCCGTGTCTCCCTCCCCCCTCTCCCCGTGTCCCATCACCCCCCCCCCCCACCACCACACGGACAGAGCGTGCGAGGCACCCAAAGGGAGATTTTTTTTCCGTTTTATTGCAGAGGCACCGCTGCTGCCACCAAACGCATCACGCACACAGCCACACGGCTCCCACAGCACCACACGCACGCACACACGCACCTCCAAGTGCGTATCTGAGAATCTGTGGGAGTGTCTGTGTACGCGTGTCTCTGTGTGCATGTCCGAGTGGATGGGCACGGTGCGACTGCCGCGGTCTCTACAGGCGTCTGCCCCTGCGACCTCCCTTCCTGCGCGTGCTGTCCGAGGGAATGGGAGTGACGTCCTCTGTGGGAGACAGGCAGAGACACAGAGAGACAGAGAGAGAGACACAAAGACACAGAGACAGAGAGACACAAAGAGACAGAGAGACACAATGAGACAGAGAGACACAAAGAGACAGAGAGATAGAGAGAGAGACACAAAGACACAGAGACAGAGACAAAAAGAGACAGAGAGACAGAGAGAGAGACACGAAGAGACAGAGAGAGACACAAAGAGACGGAGAGATACAGAGACAGACACAGTGAGATACAGAGATAGAGAGGCAGAGACAGACAGATACAGAGAGAGACACAAAGAGACAGAGACACAGAGACAGAGAGACACGAAGAGACGGAGAGATACAGAGACAGACACAGTGAGATACAGAGATAGAGGCAGACACAGTGAGATACAGAGATAGAGAGGCAGAGACAGACAGAGATATACAGAGAGACAGACATAGTGAGATAGAGAGGCAGAGAGACAGAGACAGACAGAGAGAGAGAATTAGAGGCAGAGAGATAGACAGACACAGAGAGACAGACCGCACTAAGTCAGTTGTTACAGGGGGCAATCATTTACACAGTGGATAGATAACCTGGTGCAAACACACACGTGTCTATCTGTGTGTCTATCTGCTTGTATCTGTGTGTGTCTGTGTGTTTGTGTCTATCTGTGTGTCTATCTGTTTGTGTCGGTGTGTGTCTATCTGTGTGTCTATCTGTGTGTCTGTGTGTCTATCTGTGTGGGTAGCGGTAGTGTAGCGGTTAGCGCACTGCGCTATGAACCTGGCGACCCAGGTTCGATTCCCGCTCACGGCCAACACCAGTGACGATTATCTGAATTGGTCCCGGGCCTCCCCTAGGTCGACTCAGCCTCAAATGAGTACCTGGTGCGGTGTGCAAACATCGCCACTAGGGAGACAAAGGCGGTCGGGCGTGGTGCTGGCCACCCACCCCCTCGTGTACCATTCCGGCCTTCATAGGTGCTCGCTAACAGCACTTGCCCCTACAGTCTGTTAAGGCTATACGGGGGATCTTTGTCTATCTGTGTCTATCTGCGAGTGTCTAAGTACCGATGCGTCCGATCTTCATGCCCGAGCGAGCCAACGCCCTCAGTGCAGACTGAGCTCCTGGCCCTGGCGTCTTAGTTCTGGTGAATACATCAACAACAACAACACATCAACAACACCATCATCAACAACGTCACCATCACGACACCACACACACCGTCATAATGTCAAGTAGCCGTTGTGTGAGTAGTGTATAGTGTTGTGTACAGTGTAGTGTACAGTGTAGTGTAAACAGTGTAGTGTACAGTGTATAGAGTAGTCTATAGTGTAGTAGTGTATAGTGTAGTAATCTATAGTGTAGTAGTGTATAGTGTAGTTTATAGTGTAGCGTACAGCGTAGTGTAGTGTAAATAGTGTAGTGTATAGTGTAGTGTACAGTGTAGTGTAAACAGTGTCGTGTGTAGTGTACAGTGTATAGAGTAGTCTATAGTGTAGTAGTGTATAGTGTAGCGTATAGCATAGTGTATAGTAGTGCATAGTGTAGTAGTGTATAGCGAAGTAGTGTATAGTGTCGTAGTGTATAGTGTAGCATATAGCATAGTGTAAACAGTGTAGTGTACAGTGTAGTGTAAACAGTGTAGTGTATAGTGTAGCGTATAGCGTAGTGTAAACAGTGTAGTGTACAGTGTAGCAAGCTTACCGGTTGCCCCCCGTGGCGCGCAGCTTGATGTGCAGCGCGGTGATCCCCAGCTCCTTGCAGCGCGAGGCGACGTCCTGGGCGGCCAACATGGCGGCGTACGGGGAGGACTCATCTCTGTCGGCCTTCACCTTCATGCCGCCGGTAACACGGCAGATCGTCTCCCTGGGGGGGCGGAGAGGTGAGACACGGGGAAGGTTAAGGAATCAGCATTCATTTTAATTATTGGGTGAATTGACGAGCGAGTGGACTAGCCACTTAGTGGACTACCAACGGAGTGGACTAGCGACTTAGTAACTGGACTAGCGACTGAGTGGTCGAGGGAGTGACTGGACTAGCGACTGAGTGGTCGAGGGAGTGACTGGAATAGCGACTGAGTGGTCGAGCGAGTAACTGGACTAGCGACTGAGTGGTCGAGCGAGTGACTGAACTAGCGACTGAGTGACTGAACGAGTGACTGAACTAGCGACTGAGTGGTCGAGCAAGTGACTGGACTAGTGACTGAGTGACTGAACTAGCGACTGAGTGGTCGAGGGAGTGACTGGACTAGCGGCTGAACTAGCGACTGAGTGGTCGAGCGAGTAACTGGACTAGCGACTGAGTGGTCGAGCGAGTGACTGAACTAGCGACTGAGTGACTGAACTAGCGACAGTGGTCGAGCGAGTGACTGGACTAGCGACTGAGTGACTGAACTAGCTACAGTGGTCGAGCGAGTGACTGGACTAGCGATTGAGTGACTGAACTAGCGACTGAGTGGTCGAGCGAGTGACTGAACTAGCGACTGAGTGGCCGAGCGAGTGACTGGACGAGCAAGCGGCTGGACACTGTCTCCCCCCATCTCCCCCTCCCTCCCACCACTGTCCCTCCCACCCGGCCCGACCCCCACCCACGGCGGTAAGGGGTGGGGGTGGGGTTAACGCCGTGACGTCACCCCGGGCACGGGGTGGGGAGGCGGAGTCTGTCCCACGGCTGGGAAGGGGCCCAGGCACGGCAGCGGCCTAGACCCCAAGGTTTTCGTGGTTCCACAAACGGTCAAAAACTCCGACGCTCTATCGGTGGCTCGCGAGATGTTGACCACCTCGCCAGGTGCGCGGGAGGTCGCTTGTTCTATCCCGACCGTGTGAGATGTTAACAACCTCGCCTAGTACACAGGACGTCGCGGGTTATATCCCGTGACCCTGTGAGATGTTAACAACTTTGCCAAGTACACAGGTTATGGGTTCTATCCAGACACTGACGTCTGCTGTATATTTGGAGTCTGCGTCTCTCATCATCATCATGGTGGCTTGGGGGATGTTAACCATCTCGTCCGGTATTCGGGAGGCTGTGGGTTCCATCCTGTGAACCAGACGATGCCTGCTGCTGCTGTATATTTGGAGTCTGCGTCTCTCTCTCATCATCATCACGGTGGCTAGGAAATGTTGACTACCTCGCCTGGCCTACAGGAGGTCGTGGGTTCCATCCCGTGACCCTGACGATGCCAGCTGCTGCTGCTATATATTTGGAGATAAGGTCGAGCTAGCTGCTATCATTTGTGATGGCCAGGCCACGTCTGAAAGAGCTACACAGCAGCTCAGTGTACTAGCGAGTGTCTGGGTGAGTGTTTGTGTGAGTGATGTCTGGGTGATTGAGTGTCTGGGTGAGTGAGTGTGCGGGTGAGTGAGTGTGCGGGTGAGTGAGTGTGCGGATGAATGTCTGGGTGAGTGCCTGGGTGAGTGAGTGTCTGGGTGAGTGCCTGGGTGTCTAGGTGAGTGTCTGGGTGAGTGAGTGTCTGGGTGAATGAGTCTGGGTGAATGAGTCTGGGTGAATGAGTCTGGGTGAATGAGTGTGCGGGTGAGTGTGCGGGTAAGTGTGCGGGTGAGTGAGTGTCTGGGCGAGTGTCTGGGCGAATGAGTGCGGGCGAGTGAGTGTGCGGGTGAGTGAGTGTGCAGGCGAGTGCCTGGGTGAGTGTCGGGGTGAGTGTCCGAGTGAGTGAGTGTCTGGGTGAGTGCCTGGTTGTCTAGGTGAGTGTCTGGGTGAGTACCTGGGTGTCTAGGTGAGTGTCTGGGTAAGTGTCTGGGTGAATGAGTGTCTAGGTAAGTGCCTGGGTGTCTAGGTGAGTGCCTGGGTGAGTGTCTGGGTGGGTGAGTGAGTGTCTGGGTGAGTGTCTGGGTGGGTGAGTGTCTGGGTGAGTGAGTGTCTGGGTGAGTGTCTGGGTGAGTGAGTGTCTGGGTGAGTGTCTGGGTGAGTGAGTGTCTGGGTGAATGAGTCTGGGTGAGTGAGTGTGCGGGTGAGTGAGTGTGTGGGTGAGAGCCTGGGTGAGTGCCTGGGTGAGTGTCTGGGTGAGTGAGTGTCGGGGTGAGTGTCTGAGTGAATGTCTGGGTGAGTGCCTGGGTGTCTAGGCGAGTGTCTGGGTAAGTGTCTGGGTGAGTGAGTGCCTGGGTGTCTAGGTGAGTGTCTGGGTGAGTGTCTGGGTGAATGAGTGTCTGGGTGAGTGCCTGGGTGTCTCTAGGTGAGTGTCTGGGTGAGTGAGTGTCTGGGTGAATGAGTCTGGGTGAGTGAGTGTGCAAGTGAGTGTGCGGGTGAGTGTACGGGTGAGTGTCTGGGCGAGTGAGTGTGCGGGTGAGTGAGTGTGCGGGTGAGTGTCTGGGCGAGTGAGTGTTGGGGTGAGTGTCTGAGTGAGTGTCTGGGTGAGTGCCTGGGTGTCTGGGTGAGTGCCTGGGTGTCTAGGTGAGTGTCTGGGTGAGTGAGTATCTGGGTGAATGAGTCTGGGTGAGTGAGTGTGCGGGTGAGTGAGTGTGTGGGTGAGTGCCTGTGCCTGGGTGAGTGTCTGGGTGAGTGTCTGGGTGAGTGAGTGTCTGGGTGAATGAGTCTGAGTGAGTGTTTGGGTGAGTGAGACTGGGTGAGTGTCTTGTTGAGTGGATTTGCAGGTGAGTGTGCGAGTGTCTGGTTGAGTGTCTGGTTAGGCGAGTGTCTGGTTGAGTGGGTGAGTGGGTGAGGGAGTGTGTGGGTGAGGGAGTGTGTGGGTGAGTGGGTGAGCGAGTGGGTGAGTGTCTGAGTGGGTGAGTGTCTGAGCGTGTGACTGTCTGAGCCTGTGGGTGACTGTCTGAGCGTGTGGGTGACTGTCTGAGCCTGTGGGTGACTGTCTGAGCCTGTGGGTGACTGTCTGAGCGTGTGGGTGAGTGGGTGAGCGTGTGGGTAAGCGCCCGCCAGGCCCGCCAACTCACTTCCCCGAGAGGTCCGTGACGTGCACAAACGTGTCATTGAAGGAGGCGAAGATGTGAGCCACTCCGAAGACATTCTCGCCCTCGGCCACCTGCGGGCCCAGGCTGATCACCTGCTCCTCCTTCTTTTCCTTGCCCTTGCGAGGAGCCATCGCTGATGACGCTTGAAGTGGGGGTGGTGGCGGTGAGGATTTGTCTGCATGCACACGCACGGAGACACGAGGTGAGACAGAGAAACACGCGGTGAGACAGAGAAACACGCGGTGAGGCAGAGAGACACGCGGTGGACCCGAGAGACACGCGGTGAGACAGAGAGACAGGCGGTGAGACAGAGAGAAACAGACAAACTGAGACAGAGCCATCGCTGACGACACTCGCCGTGGGACGGGCGGGGGTGGTGGTTTGCCTGTGCGCAAACGCTGGGAGAGATACACGCGGTGGGACAGAGAGAGACAGAGAGACACACGCGGTGAGACAAACAGACAGAGACACAAGCGGTGAGACAAGAGACATTGACAGCGATTATTTGAACCGGTCCTGGGCCTCCGCTAGGTCGACTCAGCTTAAAACGAGTACCCTGGTGTAGCGGTGGTGGTAATGATGGTAATGATGGTGTAGCGGTGGTGGTGGCAATGGTGTAGCGGTGGTGGTGATTGTGATGATGGTGGTAATGATGGTGTAGCGGTGGTGGTGATTGTGATGGTAATGATGGTGTAGCGATGGTGGTGATTGTGATGATGGTGGTAATGATGGTGTAGCGTTGGTGGTGATTGTGGTGATGGTGGTAATGATGGTGGTGGTAATGATGGGTGTAGCGGTGGTGGTGTAGTGAACAATGCTAGCACTTGGGGAGATAAAGGCGGCCGGGCGTGGTGCTGGTAGCCACCCACCCCCTGTGTGTGCCACAGTGCCGGTAAGCCTTCACAGGTAGCTGCTGCTACTCGCTAACAGCACTTACCCCTACAGCCTATTAGGGGCTACGCGGGGGATCTGTCTCTGTATCAACGTCTGTTTGAGCGTGTCTGTTGTGTTCACGTGATGGTGTCTCTACCCTGCATGTCGTCGAGCCCACGTGTTCCCGTCTCAGTGTGACCACCACCGACATCACCACCGTGGTCTATCCACTGCTGGATGGGGATCAACGTGATGGTGGTGTCTCTACCCTGTGTGTCGACTAGCCCACGTGTTGGTGTCTGTCTCAGTGTGACCACCATCACCAGTGGTCTATCCACTGCTGGATGGGGATCAACGTGATGGTGGTGTCTCTACCCTGTGTGTCGACCAGCCCACGTGTTGGTGTCTGTCTCAGTGTGACCATCACCAGTGGTCTATCCACTGCTGGACGGGGATCAACGTGGTGGTGACGGTGGTGGTGTCTCTGCCCTGTGTCGAACAGCCCACGTGTTGGTGTCTGTCTCAGTGTGACCACCATCACCAGTGGTCTATCCACTGCTGGAGACCAAAATAAGACACTCGCACAGAGACACACACAAGACGAAGATCCCCCGTGTAGCCTCTTAACAGGCTGTAGAGGCAAATGCTGTTAGCGAGCACCTATGAAGGCTACCGGCACTGTGGGCACACGCAGAGGGGGTGGGTGGCTCCCAGCACCACGCCCGGCCGCCTTTGTCTCTCTTAGTGCTAGTGATGTTCACTACACCGCCACACCAGGTGCTCATTTGAGGCTGAGTCGACCTTGGGGAGGCCCAGGACCGGTTCAGATAATCGTCACTGAGTGGTGTTGGCCGTGAGCGGGAATCGAACTCGGGTCGCCGGGATCATAGCGCAGCGTAGAGCTAACCATTACTACACTACCGCTACACACACACACAGCCACTCAGACACACGTGGACACACAGACACTCACGGTCACACATAGACAGACACACAGACACTCACGGTCACACATACACACAGACACTCACGGTCACACACAGACAGACACACAGACACTCACGGTCACACACAGACAGACACACAGACACTCACGGTCACACACAGACACTCACGGTCACACACAGACAGACACACACTCACGGTCACACAGACAGACACACAGACACTCGCACATGGATACAGACACACATACACTCACACATGGACACAGACACACGCGGTCACACACAGCTACTCACACACATACAGCCACACACATAAACACTCACACATAGACACTCACGGTCACACATAGGCACACAGACACTCACGGTCACACATAGACACACAGACACTCACGGTCACACATAGACACACAGACACTCACGGTCACACATAGACACACAGACACTCACGGTCACACATAGACACACAGACACTCACGGTCACACATAGACAGACACACATAGATACATACACAGCCATTCACACACAGACACTCACACATGGACACAAGACACACGCGGTCACACACAGCCACTCACACACATACAGCCACACACTCACACACAGACACACACGTGGACACAGACACACGCGGTCACACACAGCCACACACACACATATGCAGCCACACACACATAGATACTCACACACACACATAGAAAAGACACCGACCGAAGCGAACAGAGCCTGAGGCCTAAGCCTAGCCAAGGCCTAACCTAGGCCCGCGGCGCGCCGTGAAGACTTCCCAACCAAGTGCCCTCACGACGCCGATTAAAGTTTCAAGTTTTTAGGTTTTTTTCCGACGCAAACACTAAAAGGCGGCACCGCCACGTCGGGCGGACGTCGGCGCGGGCGACTTTTAGCGACGGATGGCGACGGATGATGAGGCGATCACGAACCTGGGACAGGGAGAGACCACTGGTGGCCTGCGCTGAGCCGAGCGCGCGAAAGAAGGAGCGAGGGGAGGGGCTGGTGGGGGGCGATGACGGGGTGAGGGGGAGGGGCAAACCCCGCCCAAGTCTCGCGAGAAAGGCTAATGTGAAGGATGCGGGTGCGGTGGTGGGGGGGGGAGGTATGAGATCTCGCGAGAGTTTGATGACGAGCGGGCAACTCTCCACCGCCACAAAAAAAGGGGGGAGGGAACGGGTGCGAGATCTCGCGAGCGGCACCTCCCCCTCCACCAAACAAAAGGGGGGGTGGGGAGATGCGAGATCTCGCGAGAGTTCGTTGACGAGCGGCACTCCACAAGACAAAAAAGGGAGGGGGGGGGAAGTACGAGATCTCGCGAGAGTTTGTTGGCGAGCGGGACCTCCCCCCTCCACCAAACAAAAGGGGGGGGGGGGAGGGGCGCGAGATCTTGCGCGAATTTGTGGTGGAGGCGACGGCGGCGGAGACGAGTTCTCGCGACACTTTCGCCTGCATGCTGAAGCGGCGTCTCGCGGTCGTTGACCTGAAATCCCGCGCTAGTTCAGCTGCGACACGCGAGACTTGGAATGGGCGGGAATATGACCACCATCTTACCTGGGGATGTTTAATTATGGTCACCATCTTACCTGGGGATGTGTAATTATGGTCACCATCTTACTAGGGGATGTGTAATTATTGTCACCATCTTACCTGGGGATGTATAAATATGGTCACCATCTTACCTGGGGATGTGTAATTATGGTCACCATCTTACTAGGGGATGTGTAATTATTGTCACCATCTTACCTGGGGATGTATAAATATGGTCACCATCTTACCTGGGGATGTGTAATTATGGTCACCATCTTACCTGGGGATGTGTAATTATGGTCACCATCTTACCTGGGGATGTGTAATTATGGTCACCATCTTACTAGGGGATGTGTAATTATTGTCACCATCTTACCTGGGAAGTGTAATTATGGTCACCATCTTACCTGGGGATGTGTAATTATGGTCACCATCTTACTGGGGATGTGTAATTATGGTCACCATCTTACCTGGGGAGGTGTAATTATGGTCACCATCTTACCTGGGGATATATAAATATGGTCACCATCTTACATGGGGATGTGTAATTATTGTCACCATCTTACCTGGGGATGTGTAATTATAGTCACCATCTTACCTGGGGATGTGTAATTATGGTCACCATCTTACTCGGGGATGTGTAATTATGGTCACCATCTTACTAGGGGATGTGTAATTGTGGTCACCATCTTACGTGGGGATATGTAATTATGTGCACCATATTACTAGGGGATGTGTAATTATGATCACCATCTTACTAGGGGATGTGTAATTATGGTTACCATCTTACCTGGGGGTGTGTTATTATGGTCACCATCTTACCTGAGGATGTGTAATTATGGTCACCATCTTACTCGGGGATGTGTAATTATGGTCACCATCTTACTAGGGGATGTGTAATTGTGGTCACCATCTTACGTGGGGATATGTAATTATGGGCACCATATTACTAGGGGATGTGTAATTATGGTCACCATCTTACTAGGGGATGTGTAATTATGGTCACCATCTTACCTGGGGATGTATAAATATGGTCACCATCTTACCTGGGGATGTGTAATTATGGTCACCATCTTACCTGGGGATGTGTAATTATGGTCACCATCTTACCTGGGGATGTGTAATTATGGTCACCATCTTACTCGGGGATGTGTAATTACGGTCACCATCTTACTAGGGGATGTGTAATTGTGGTCACCATCTTATGTGGGGATAAGTAATTATGGGCACCATATTACTACGGGATGTGTAATTATGGTCACCATCTTACTACGGGATGTGTAATTATGGTCACCATCTTACCCGGGGGTGTGTTATTATGGTCACCATCTTACTAGGGGATGTGTAATTGTGGTTACCATCTTACGTCGGGATGTGTAATTATGGTCACCATCTTCCTAGGGGATATGTAATTATGGTCACCATCTTACTAGGGGATGTGTAATTATGGTCACCATCTTACCTGGGGGTGTGTAATTATGGTCACCATCTTACTAGGGGATGTGTAAATATGGTCACCATCTTACATGGGGATGTGTAATTATTGTCACCATCTTACCTGGGGATGTGTAATTATTGTCACCATCTTACCTGGGGATGTGTAATTATGGTCACCATCTTACTAGGGGATGTGTAATTATTGTCACCATCTTACCTGGGGGTGTGTAATTATGGTCACCATCTTACTAGGGGATGTGTAAATATGGTCACCATCTTACATGGGGATGTGTAATTATTGTCACCATCTTACCTGGGGATGTGTAATTATTGTCACCATCTTACCTGGGGATGTGTAATTATGGTCACCATCTTACTAGGGGATGTGTAATTATGGTCACCATCTTACTAGGGGATGTGTAATTGTGGTCACCATCTTACGTGAGCATATGTAATTATGGGCACCATATTACTAGGGGATGTGTAATTATGGTCACCATCTTACTCGGGGATGTGTAATTATGGTCACCATCTTACTAGGGGATGTGTAATTGTGGTTACCATCTTACGTGGGGATATGTAATTATGGGCACCATATTACTAGGGGATGTGTAATTATGGTCACCATCTTACTAGGGGATGTGTAATTATGGTCACCATCTTACCTGAGGGTGTGTAATTATGGTCACCATCTTACCTGGGGATGTGTAATTGTGGTCACCATCTTACCTGGGGATGTGTAATTGTGGGCACCGTATTACTAGGGGATGTGTAATTATGGTCACCATCTTACTAGGGGATGTGTAATTATGGTCACCATCTTACCTGGGTGTGTGTAATTATGGTCACCATCTTACCTGGGGGTGTGTAATTATGGTCACCATCTTACCTGGGGATGTGTAATTATGGTCACCATCTTACCTGGGGATGTCTAATTATGGTCACCATCTTACCTGGGAATAGGTAAATAAGGCCACCATCTTTCATTGGGGGAATCTAATGTTCATGCTGTCAACCTACAAACATAATTCAACACCATGGGACCCTTGCTTGCAGGTATCAGAATATGTGAATAAGTGCTCATGTTACTGCATTAACCACTAAACTTGCAGTCAAAATGCAAACAAAAAACACACCGTGATAACATATGGTGCATTGTCCTTGAAACTGATTGGTCCACACCAAGGGACGGCTTTCTTTTGAGCCTCGAACCAATTGGTGCTCGACCAGATGACGCCAAAAGGCGTCACACAGCTCAAAGACAACGCCACTATCAAAGTAATGAGGGCTCGGGGTGAGCATCTACATCATTAGACCTCCTTTGCGAGTACCAAAATATAATAATCTTTGAGCTGGGTAACGCCTTTTGGCGTCCTCTGGTCGAGCACCAATTGGGTCGAGGCTCAAAAGAAAGCCGTCCCTTGGTGTGGACCAATCAGTTTCAAGGACAATGCCACATATATTATCATAGTATGTTTTTTTGTTTGCATTTTGACTGCAAGTTTAGTGGTTCATGCAGTAAACATGAATCCTTGTTAAAAAAAAGTTTCAGTTTTGTTGCCAGAAAAAAGGGAGAAAAAACACCCTATTAGTACGTGAATAAGGTTTGACCCTTTCCCGCAGTGATTAAACGGGAGGTGTGGTAAGAGGTTAAAACACGAAACAGAAACCTTTCGCAAGGAATCAATGCCACTGCATTAACCTTGCAAAAGACGACGCTTCACGTGAACCTCGTGGCGAGACTCCAGGGGGGGTCCCATAAGCCCCCCCCCCCCCCCGGGCCCTCGCACAAACAGCGTCGCGACGTTCATGTTACGTCTCGACTGGAAGAAGCTTTCGTGACTGCAGGAATTCATATTCTTTGGGTCTTTCGGTAAAGTCCACGTAGCTGGGGTCACGTAAGGCAGACAAAATAATCGATCACGACGCTTCGATCGCAACGCAAGCGAACGTCTTCACCGGACATTATATCGATCCGAGAGGGGAGGCCGTAACGGGCGGGAGGTTTGGCAGTGAACTTCAAAGAGGGCTGAGGTGAGAGAGAGAGAGGAAAAAAGGAAAATAAATCTTGGATATCAAACTTAACAAAACTTCGAAATGTAATGCAACTCAGAGAGTCGGCCAACACAGCAGCTGACACTTCACCTGATTGATCGACGTCCTTCCAAAGATTGCTAAGCTCCGCGTCCATCTTCTCGGCTGAAGGGACGTCCGAGTTGCTCGGAAATCCTTCACCGCAGAGGCGGTTCGATCTGTGACTTGAAGCGTTCGTGACTGCAGGGATCCAATACTCTTTAATTCTTTCGGTGAAGTCACGGAGGTAGGAAAGGCTCACGACAGATCACGACGTTTCGCTCGCGACAGCAAGCGACCGTCCGTCTTCAGGTGAGAGAATCAGACTGCTGCGGACGAGGCAACTAATAATCGGTTGAAACGTCGCGATCCATACAAATATATTTTTTCTGCCGCTGCCGTCCGTCGCACACCGGACGCCGCCGCATTCTCCTCGGGCCTCGCGGTGAAGGCACGTCCGGTTAGAAAAGCTGAGACACTTTGTAGGGGAGGGGGCACGTCTTTATCATCCACACGTACCCTAACCACTAAACATCAGTTCTTCATACAGTTGATCTTGAGGACCTCTTCCACTTGGTATATTATACGCCTCCTGTGTAGCGTGCCTAACCCCGACTACGCTCCAGGTCCTCCGGCTATAATATAACTATGTGAGACTACCTGACCTGACCCGGCCAAGGTACAGGTCCAACACTGACACCTCACAGAGCTTCGGCCCTTAAGAGGACGGCGAAGCTAGTGGGGGTTCAGAGTCCTACTCTAGCAGCGTCTTCTTTCTTCAACTGGTTATCTTCAACTGCTTCCGTCTCCAACTGCTTCGGTTTCTGTAACGGAGGTTTGGAGCTTCCGCGCGAGCCCGGCGGTGCCACCCAGAATTGGCCCAAATTTGTTTGGCCGCCCGCTGAGGGCTCGCAGTCCGCGCGTCGGGTCTCTCCGCCGGGTCACATTTGGGGACGCACCACGGTGGTTGTCGATCGGGCCGACCGCGATCGGTCTCGCAGCCTCGATGATGGGATGGTGGAGCCGTCGGGGGTAGGGGGGGCGGCGCACGTGTTTGACGGGCCGACGTGTTTCTGGTCGACGAGAGGCTCGCGCAGCGGCGCCAGTCGCTGATCTCGGCGAAAGGCGGTTGACACTGCAAACACTACACTACACTATACACTACTACACACTACACTATACTATACATTACACTATACACTACTACACACTACACTATACACTACACTATACACTACACTACTATACACAACACTACACTATACATTACACACTACACTATACACTACACACTGCACTATACACTACACTACACACTGCACTATACACTACACACACACTACACACACACTACACATACAGACTTTGCCCCCAGCAAGCGTGAACATTTTTTATTTTGATCTGAAGCTCTCCCTTTATATTTGCAGACGTCAGAGACACGGGAGTGAGACACGGGGGTGAGGCACGGGGGTGAGACACGGGGGGAGACACGGGGGAGACACGGGGGGAGACACGGGGGAGACACGGGGGGAGACACGAGGGGAGACACGGGGGGAGACACGGGGGTGAGACACGGAGGGGACACGGGGGGAAGACACGGGGGTGAGACACGGGGGTGAGACACGGGGGTGAGACACGGGGGTGAGACACGGGGGTGAGACACGGGGGTGAGACACGGAGGGGACACGGGGGGAGACACGGGGGAGACATGGGGGAGACACGGGGTGAGACACGGGGGTGAGACACGGAGGGGACACGGGGGGGAGACACGGGGGGAGACACGGGGGAGACACGGGGGAGACATGGGGGAGACACGGGGTGAGACACGGGGGTGAGACACGGAGGGGACACGGGGGGGAGACACGGGGGGAGACACGGGGGAGCCACGGGGGGAGACACGAGGGGAGACACGGGGGGAGACACGGGGGTGAGACACGGAGGGGACACGGGGGGAAGACACGGGGGGAGACACGGGGGGAGACACGGGGGGAGACATGGGGGGAGACACGGGGGGAGACACGGGGGAGACACGGGCGGAGACACGGGGGTGGGACACGGAGGGGACACGGGGGGGGAGACACGGAGGGGACACGGGGGGGAGACACGGGCGGAGACATGGGCGGAGACACGGGAGGAGACACGGGGGGAGACACGGGGGGAGACACGGGGGGAGACACGGGGGAGACACGGGGGGAGACACGGGAGGAGACACGGGCGGAGACACGGGCGGAGACACGGGGGGAGACACGGGGGGAGACACGGGGGAGACACGGGAGGAGACACGGGCGGAGACACGGGCGGAGACACAGGCGGAGACACGGGGGGAGACACGGCGGAGACACGGGAGGAGACACGGGCGGAGACACGGGCGGAGACACAGGCGGAGACACGGGGAGAGACACGGGGGGAGACACGGGGGAGACACGGGAGGAGACACCGGCGGAGACATGGGCGGAGACACAGGCGGAGACACGGGGGGAGACACGGCGGAGACACGGGGGTGGGACACGGAGGGGACACGGGGGGGAGACACGGGCGGAGACACGGGGGGGAGACACAGGCGGACACACGGGGGGAGACACGGGGGAGACACGGGGGAGACACGAGGGGAGACACTGGCGGAGACACGGGGGAGACACGAGGGGAGACACGGGGGGAGACACGGGGGAGACACGGGGGAGACACGGGCGGAGACACGAGGGGAGACACGAGGGGAGACACGACATCCGCGACGTCTGCTGGGATGCGCGTTCGGAGGGTGAGTGGGTGGGTGGGTGGGTGAGTGGGTGGGTGGGTGAGTGAGTGGGTGGGTGAGTGGGTGGGTGGGTGAGTGGTTTAGTTGGTGGGTGGGTGAGTGGTTTAGTTGGTGGGTGGGTGGGTGAGTGGGTGGGTGAGTGGGTGAGTGGTTTAGTTGGGGGGTTGGTGAGTGGGTGGGTGAGTGGGTGAGTGGTTTAGTTAGTGGGTGGGTGAGTAGATGGGTGGGCGAGTGGGTGGGTGAAGGGGTGAAGGGGCAGGCAGGGAGGGCTACTTCTGCTGTCCAGTGCGACGAGCGTGTTGGACAGAGCGCACTCGATGGGACAGGCGCTGTGCAGTGGTGGTGATGTGAGTGGTGGTGGTGGTGGTGATGGTGGTGTGAGTGGTGATGTGAGTGGTGATGTGAGTGGTGTGAGTGGTGTGAGTGGTGGTGGTGAGAGTGGTGGTGGTGGTGGTGTTAGTAGTAGTGGTGTTAGTGGTGGTGTTAGTGGTGGTGTTAGTAGTAGTGGTGTTAGTGGTGGTGTTAGTGGTGGTGTTAGTGGTGGTGGTGGTGTAAGTGGTGGTGGTGTTAGTGGTGGTGTTAGTAGCCGGGCTGCCCTGGGAGACACCCAACGTCTCCATCACTGCACATCTTTAAGACTGCGACTTCCACATCTTGTCTCGGCAGTACTCAGTGGCCTGTGGAGGGCAGGGGGAGGGCAGAGAAGAGGGGAGGTCATCACACAGCCCTGCTAGAGGCTACCTGGGGGATCTTTGTCTGTGTTTGTGTAACTGCACTTGCCCCTACAGCCCTGCTAGAGGCTACCTGGGACAGCTTTGTCTGTGCGTGTGTAACTGCACTTGCCCCTGCAGCCCTGCTAGAGGCTACCTGTGACAGCCTTGTCTGTATTCTTAGCTCTTTCGGTAAAGTCACGTTGAAGGGAAACAATAAAATAATAAAATATATATAAAACAATAAAAAATTCTCAGGACGTTTCGACCATAACACAAACGGTCGTCATCAGGTGTGTCGGTTCGCATTAATTTATTTATTTTTAAACGGTGTATTTATCTATAAAAAAAAGTCAGCGCCACGCGCAGCGATTTGGCAGTGTATTTAGAAGGACTAGTCCATCTATGTTCTGAAAAGAGGAGGGGGGAGACGAAAAATTAATGTATGCTGTCTGAAAGCCACTGTAAGCGTGAACAATCAATTAAGACCTGAAATGGTTTATCAAATCCTTCCAATGATTGCTAAGCCAGAATCCATCTTCTTGGTTGAAATTGTCTCTGTGCTTGTATATGTGGATAGCCTCATGAACGAATCTCTCATGGTAGCCAGATGGCTTACAAAGAACCTCTGTTTTGGAAAAGTCAATGTCATGTGAGCCTACTGAATTATAACAATGATCTGCCACGGCCGAGGTGTTGGTCCTACCGTGTTTAAGGTCTGCTTTGTGTTCACGAATGCGGTCCGAGACATGGCGTTTGGTTTCTCCAATGTAACTACTACCACAGAGGCAACTTAGTTTGTAGACACCAGGGTACTGTATGTCCGGAATCACATCTTTTACAGACGGAACCAGATCACGGATTTTATGTAATGTGTTGAAACGGACCTGGATTTTGTGTTTATTCAAGATTATGGAGATCTTTTTTGTGATCCCCGCAATGTAGGGTAAAGTGATGGTTTTGAAAGGCTCCTCAAGAGGGTCCTTCTTCATGGTTTGAGTGATAGCTTTGCGGATTGTATAGTCGGAGTAACCATTAGCCTTAAGAGCTTGGTGTACGTGCTTGAGTTCACTGCCTATGTGTTCCTGGTCGGATATGCATTGGGCTCTATGATACAGAGTCTTGATGAGATAATTCTTCTGTGATGGATGGAGGTGGGAATCCGGTTTCAGATAAGCATCCGTATGGGTAGCTTTCCTGTAGACAGAGTGGCTCATTGAACCATCAGGTCTCTTTTTAATTAGGACATCCAAAAACGGTAGCTTGCCATCTTTTTCGACTTCCATGGTAAATCTGATGGCTGGGTGTATGGAATTGATGTGGTCGAAGAATTGGTCTAGAGCAGGCCGGCCATGTGGCCAGATGACAAAAGTGTCATCCACGTACCTCTTCCATAAGGTTGGCGCAGAGTGGCAGTCTGGATGGCGTCAGTCTCAAATTTCTCCATGAAAATGTTAGCTATAACTGGAAATAGGGGGGAGCCCATTGGGGTGCCCTCAGTTTGTTTGTAGAAAGTTCCATTCCAAGTGAAGTATGTATTGGTTAAACAGTGTCTCACCAGGGGGGGTACCTCAGTGTTTAGTCCTTGATGAACCAAGTCTTCAATGATTGCGATGGTGTCAGGTACAGGAACCTTGGTGAATAAGGAAACTACATCAAAACTGACAAGCATGTCGTCTGGGGACAGGGAAATACCCTTGATTGTCGATACCAGGTGAGTAGAATTTTGTACCGTAGAGGTGGTTTTTCCAGTGAAAGGACACAGGATTTCAGACAAAAAACGAGCCAGTTTGTAGGTGGGGGAGTTGATAGTAGAGACGATGGGACGAAGGGGTGTATCTACTTTATGTATTTTTGGTAAGCCGTATAATCTTGGTGGCCTGGCAGCAGAAGGTTCCAACGAAAACTGTTTAGATTGATCAATTAATGCGGTTGAATCAGAAATTAATTTGTTGGTTTGTGTGACGAGGCTGTTGGTGGGATCTCTTTTTATTTTTGTATAACTACCATCGTCGAGTAATTATTTAATTTTGTTGTTGTATTCTATTTTATCCATGATGACAGTAGCATTGCCTTGTCAGCTGAGAGGACTACAATATCATCCCTCTTTTTTAATTTATATAATTCAAAACGCGCATCTTTGCTGAGGTTGCTAGCTGGCATCTTAGCGTTTTTGAGGGTTGCAGCGATTTCAGATCTTGCTATGTCTGCAACGATGTGTCTGTGTCTATGTAACTGAGCTTGCCCGTACAGCCCTGCTAGAGGCTATCTGGGGGATCTTTGTCTGTGTCTGTGTAACTGCACTTGCCCCTACAGCCCTGTTAGAGGCTACCTGGGGCAGCTTTGTCTGTGTGAGTGTGACAGCACTTGCCCCTGCAGCCCTGCTAGAGGCTACCTGTGACAGCTTTGTCTGTGTCTGTGTAACTGCACTTGCCCCTACAGCCCTGCTAGAGGCTATCTGGGGGATCTTTGTCTGTGTCTGTGTAACTGCACATGCCCCTACAGCCCTGCTAGAGGCTACCTGGGGGATCTGTGTCTGCGTCTGTGTAACTGCACTTGCCCCTACAGCCCTGCTAGAGGCTACCTGTGACAGCTTTGTCTGTGTCTGTGTAACTGCACTTGCCCCTACAGACCTGCTAGAGGCTACCTGTGACAGCTTTGTCTGTGTCTGTGTAACTGCACTTGCCCCTGCAGCCCTGCTAGAGGCTACCTGTAACAGCTTTGTCTGTGTTTGTGTAACTGCACTTGCCCCTGCAGCCCTGCTAGAGGCTACCTGTAACAGCTTTGTCTGTGTTTGTGTAACTGCACTTGCCCCTACAGCCCTGCTAGAGGCTACCTGGGGCAGCTTTGTCTGTGCGTGTGTAACTGCACTTGCCCCTGCAGCCCTGCTAGAGGCTACCTGGGCAGCTTTGTCTGTGCGTGGCCTCACCCCGCAGGCGCGAGCGGTGTCAGCGTCACGGCACCAGAAGGAGGGGCCCCACGTGCAGCGACGCCCACCCACGGGGCCACGCCCACCCACGGCGCCACGCCCACCCACGGCGCCACGCCCACCCACGGGGCCACGCCCATCCACGGGGGAGGAGCAGAGAGACGCGGCCTGGGAGAGGGGGAGAGGGGGGGGATTGGTGGTGGTGGTTGTGGTGGTGGTTGTGGTTGTTGTGGTGGTGGTGGTTGTGGTGGTGGTTGTGGTGGTTGTGGTGGTGGTTGTGGTGGTGGTTGCTGTGGTAATGGTGGTGGTTGTTGTGGTGGTGGTTGTGGTGGTTGTTGTGGTGGTTGTGGTTGTTGTGGTGGTGGTTGTGGTTGTTGTGGTGGTTGTTGTGGTGGTTGTGGTGGTTGTGGTAATGGTGGTGGTTGTGGTGGTAGTGGTGGTGGTTGTGGTGGTGGTTGTGGTTGTTGTAGTGGTGGTGGTTGTGGTGGTTGTGGTTGTTGTAGTGGCTGTGGTGGTTGTGGTTGTTGTAGTAGTTGTGGTGATTGTGGTGGTTGTGGTGGTGGTTGTGGTGGTGGTTGTTGTTGTGGTGGTTGTGGTGGTCGTGGTGGTTGTGGTTGTGGTGGTTGTTGTTGTGGTGGTTGTGGTAGTGGTGGTGGTTGTGGTGGTGGTTGTTGTTGTGGTGGTTGTGGTGGTGGTTGTTGTTGTGGTGGTTGTGGTGGTGGTTGTTGTAGTGGTTGTTGTGGTGGTGGTTGTGGTTGTGGTGGTTGTTGGTGGTGGTTGTTGTGGTGGTTGTGGTGGCTGTGGTGGTTGTGGTGGTTGTGGTTGTTGTAGTTGTGGTGGTTGTTGTTGTGGTGGTTGTTGTGGTTGTGGTGGTTGTGGTGGTTGTTGTGGTTGTGGTGGTTGTGGTGGTTGTGGTGGTGGTTGTGGTGGTGGTTGTGGTGGCTGTGGTGGCTGTGGTTGTTGTAGTTGTGGTGGTTGTTGTTGTGGTGGTTGTTGTGGTGGTTGTTGTGGTTGTGGTGGTGGTTGTGGTGGTGGTTGTTGTGGTGGTTGTGGTTGTTGTAGTTGTGGTGGTTGTTGTTGTGGTTGTTGTGGTTGTGGTGGTTGTGGTGGTGGTTGTGGTTGTTGTGGTGGTTGTGGTGTTTGTGGTGGTGGTTGTGGTGGTTGTGGTGGTGGTTGTGGTGGTTGTGGTGGTGGTTGTGGTGGTTGTGGTGGCTGTGGTTGTTGTAGTTGTGGTGGTTGTTGTTGTGGTGGTTGTTGTGGTTGTGGTGGTTGTGGTGGTGGTTGTGGTGGTGGTTGTTGTGGTGGTTGTGGTTGTTGTAGTTGTGGTGGTTGTTGTTGTGGTGGTTGTTGTGGTTGTGGTGGTTGTGGTGGTTGTTGTGGTTGTTGTGGTTGTGGTGGTTGTGGTGTTTGTGGTGGTGGTTGTGGTGGCAGTTGTGGTGGTGGTTATGGTGGTGGTTGTGGTGTTTGTGGTGGTGGTTGTGGTGATGGTTATGGTGGTTGTGGTGGTGGTAGTTGTGGTGGTGGTTGTGGTGGTGGTAGTTGTGGTTGTGGTGGTGGTGGTTGTGGTGGTAGTTGTGGTTGTGGTAGTTGTGGTTGTGGTGGTGGTGGTTGTGTTACCGTGCAAGTCCTCTCAGCGCCTGAGAACTTCCTGAGGAGCTGAGCCACGAGCACTGCCCGGTTCTCCTGCAGGAGGCCGTGGCACTGAAACGGGACACACACACACAGCTAGAGGCAGTGGAGACCCAGCTAGCTCTTGACCACACACACACACAGGTAGAGTCAAACGTCGCACGGGTAGCGCCTCTAGCAGGGCTGCAGGGGCAAGCCCTGCTAGACGCTACCTGGGGAATCTTTGTCTGTGTGAGTGTGTGGAGGCTGACCGTGGGAGCTGCGTCTGTGTGTGTGGAGTCTGACCGTGGGAGCCACGTCTGTGTGAGTGTGTGGAGGCTGACCGTGGGAACTGCGTCTGTGTGAGTGGCGTCTGACCGTGGGAACTGCGTCTGTGTGAGTGGAGTCTGACCGTGGGAGCTGCGTCTGTGTGAGTGAGTGGAGTCTGACCGTGGGAGCCGCGTCTGTGTGAGTGTGTGGAGGCTGACCGTGGGAGCTGCGTCTGGGTGAGTGTGTGGAGTCTGACAGTGGGAGCTGCGTCTGTGTGAGTGGAGTCTGACCGTGGGAGCTGCGTCTGTGTGTGGAGTCTGACGGTGGGAGTCGCGTCTGTGTGTGGAGTTTGACCGTGGGAGTCGCGTCTATGTGTGGAGTCTGACCGTGGGAGCTGCATCTGCGTGAGTGTGTGGAGGCTGACCGTGGGAGCTGCGTCTGTGTGAATGGAGTTTGACCGTGGGAGCTGCGTCTGTGTGAGTGTGTGGAGTCTGACCGTGGGAGCTGCGTCTGTGTGTGTGGAGTCTGACCGTGGGAGCCACGTCTGTGTGAGTGTGTGGAGGCTGACCGTGGGAGCTGCGTCTGTGTGAGTGGAGTCTGACTGTGGGAGCCGCGTCTGTGTGAGTGTGTGGAGTCTGACCGTGGGAGCCGCGTCTGTGTGAGTGTGTGGAGTCTGACCGTGGGAGCTGCGTCTGTGTGAGTGTGTGGAGTCTGACCGTGGGAGCTGCATCTGTGTGAGTGAGTGGAGTCTGACCGTGGGAGCCGCGTCTGTGTGACTGTGTGGAGGCTGACCGTGGGAGCTGCGTCTGTGTGAGTGTGTGGAGTCTGACCGTGGGAGCTGCGTCTGTGTTAGTGTGTGGAGGCTGACCGTGGTAGCTGCGTCTGTGCGAGTGTGTGGAGTCTGACCGTGGGAGCTGCGTCTGTGTGAGTGTGTGGAGTCTGACCGTGGGAGCTGCGTCTGTGTTAGTGTGTGGAGGCTGACCGTGGGAGCTGCGTCTGTGTGAGTGTGAGGAGTCTGACCGTGGGAGCTGCGTCTGTGTGAGTGTGTGGAGTCTGACCGTGGGAGCCGCGTTTGTGTGAGTGAGTGGAGTCTGACCGTGGGAGCCGTGTCTGTGTGAGTGTGTGGAGTCTGACAGTGGGAGCCGAGTCTGTGTCAGTGTGTGGAGTCTAACCGTGGGAGCTGCGTCTGTGTGAGTGTGTGGAGTCTGACCGTGGGAGCTGTGTCTGTGTGAGTGTGTGGAGGCTGACCGTGGGAGCTGCGTCTGTGTGAGTGTGTGGAGGCTGACCGTGGGAGCTGTGTCTGTGTGAGTGTGTGGAGGCTGACCGTGGGAGCTGCGTCTGTGTGAGTGTGTGGAGGCTGACCGTGGGAGCTGCGTCTGCGTGAGTGGAGTCTGACCGTGGGAGCTGCGTCTGTGTGAGTGTGTGGAGGCTGACCGTGGGAGCTGTGTCTGTGTGTGTGGAGTCTGACCGTGGGAGCTGCGTCTGAGTGAGTGGAGTCTGACCGTGGGAGCTGCGTCTGCGTGAGTGGAGTCTGACCGTGGGAGCTGCGTCTGTGTGAGTGTGTGGAGGCTGACCGTGGGAGCTGCGTCTGTGTGAGTGTGTGGAGTCTGACCTGTGCAGCCGCGTCTGTGTGAGTGTGTGGAGTCTGACCTGTGCAGCCGCGTCTGTATGAGTGTGTGGAGGCTGACCGTGGGAGATGCGTCTGTGTGAGTGTGTGGAGTCTGACCGTGGGAGATGCGTCTGTGTGAGTGTGTGGAGTCTGACCGTGGGAGCCGCGTCTGTGTGAGTGTGTGGAGTCTGACCGTGGGAGCTGCGTCTGAGTGTGTGGAGTCTGACCGTGGGAGATGCGTCTGTGTGAGTGGAGTCTGACCGTGGGAGCTGCGTCTGCATGAGTGGAGTCTGACCGTGGGAGCTGCATCTGTGTGAGTGTGTGGAGTCTGACCGTGGGAGATGCGTCTGTGTGAGTGGAGTCTGACCGTGGTAGCTCCGTCTGTGTGAGTGTGAGGAGTCCCACCGTGGGAGCTGCGTCTGCGTGAGTGTGTGGAGTCTGACCTTGGGAGCTGCGTCTGTGTGAAGAGGCTGACCATGGGAGCTGCGTCTGTGTGAGTGAGTGGAGTCTGACCGTGGGAGCCGCGTCTGTGTGTGTGTGTGGAGGCTGACCGTGGGAGCTGCGTCTGTGTGAGTGTGTGGAGTCTGACCGTGGGAGCTGCGTCTGTGTTAGTGTGTGGAGGCTGACCGTGGTAGCTGCGTCTGTGCGAGTGTGAGGAGTCTGACCGTGGGAGCTGCGTCTGTGTGAGTGTGTGGAGTCTGACCGTGGGAGCTGCGTCTGTGTTAGTGTGTGGAGGCTGACCGTGGGAGCTGCGTCTGTGTGAGTGTGTGGAGTCTGACCGTGGGAGCCGCGTTTGTGTGAGTGAGTGGAGTCTGACCGTGGGAGCCGTGTCTGTGTGAGTGTGTGGAGTCTGACAGTGGGAGCCGAGTCTGTGTCAGTGTGTGGAGTCTAATCGTGGGAGCTGCGTCTGTGTGAGTGTGTGGAGGCTGACCGTGGGAGCTGTGTCTGTGTGTGTGGAGTCTGACCGTGGGAGCTGCGTCTGAGTGAGTGGAGTCTGACCGTGGGAGCTGCGTCTGCGTGAGTGGAGTCTGACCGTGGGAGCTGCGTCTGTGTGAGTGTGTGGAGGCTGACCGTGGGAGCTGCGTCTGTGTGAGTGTGTGGAGTCTGACCTGTGCAGCCGCGTCTGTGTGAGGGTGTGGAGTCTGACCGTGGGAGCTGCGTCTGCGTGAGTGGAGTCTGACCGTGGTAGCTGCGTCTGTATGAGTGTGTGGAGGCTGACCGTGGGAGATGCGTCTGTGTGAGTGTGTGGAGTCTGACCGTGGGAGATGCGTCTGTGTGAGTGTGTGGAGTCTGACCGTGGGAGCCGCGTCTGTGTGAGTGTGTGGAGTCTGACCGTGGGAGCTGCGTCTGAGTGTGTGGAGTCTGACCGTGGGAGATGCGTCTGTGTGAGTGGAGTCTGACCGTGGGAGCTGCGTCTGCATGAGTGGAGTCTGACCGTGGGAGCTGCATCTGTGTGAGTGTGTGGAGTCTGACCGTGGGAGATGCGTCTGTGTGAGTGGAGTCTGACCGTGGTAGCTCCGTCTGTGTGAGTGTGAGGAGTCCCACCGTGGGAGCTGCGTCTGCGTGAGTGTGTGGAGTCTGACCTTGGGAGCTGCGTCTGTGTGAAGAGGCTGACCATGGGAGCTGCGTCTGTGTGAGTGAGTGGAGTCTGACCGTGGGAGCCGCGTCTGTGTGAGTGTGTGGAGGCTGACCGTGGGAGCTGCGTCTGTGTGAGTGTGTGGAGTCTGACCGTGGGAGCTGCGTCTGTGTGAGTGGAGTCTGACCGTGGGAGCTGCGTCTGTGTGTGGAGTCTGACCGTGGGAGTCGCGTCTGAGTGTGGAGTCTGACCGTGGGAGTCGCGTCTATGTGTGGAGTCTGACCGTGGGAGCCGCGTCTGTGTGAGTGTGTGGAGTCTGACCGTGGGAGCTGCGTCTGTGTGAATGGAGTCTGACCGTGGGAGCTGCGTCTGTGTGAGTGTGTGGAGTCTTACCGTGGGAGCTGCGTCTGTGTGTGTGGAGTCTGACCGTGGGAGCCACGTCTGTGTGAGTGTGTGGAGGCTGACCGTGGGAGCTGCGTCTGTGTGAGTGGAGTCTGACCGTGGGAGCCGCGTCTGTGTGAGTGTGTGGAGTCTGACCGTGGGAGCCGCGTCTGTGTGAGTGTGTGGAGTCTGACCGTGGGAGCTGCGTCTGTGTGAGTGTGTGGAGTCTGACCGTGGGAGCTGCATCTGTGTGAGTGAGTGGAGTCTGACCGTGGGAGCTGCGTCTGTGTGAGTGTGTGGAGTCTGACCGTGGGAGCTGCGTCTGTGTTAGTGTGTGGAGGCTGACCGTGGTAGCTGCGTCTGTGCGAGTGTGTGGAGGCTGACCGTGGGAGCTGCGTCTGTGTGAGTGTGAGGAGTCTGACCGTGGGAGCTGCGTCTGTGTGAGTGTGTGGAGTCTGACCGTGGGAGCCGCGTTTGTGTGAGTGAGTGGAGTCTGACCGTGGGAGCCGTGTCTGTGTGAGTGTGTGGAGGCTGACCATGGGAGCCGCGTCTGTGTGAGTGTGTGGAGTCTGACCGTGGGAGCTGCGTCTGTGTGAGTGGAGTCTGACCGTGGGAGCTGCGTCTGTGTGAGTGTGTGGAGGCTGACGGTGGGATATGCGTCTGTGCGAGTGTGTGGAGTCTGACCGTTGGAGCTGCGTCTGTGTGAGTGTGTGGAGTCTGACTGTGGGAGCTGCGTCTGTGTGTGTGGAGTCTGACCGTGGGAGCCACGTCTGTGTGAGTGTGTGGAGGCTGACCGTGGGAGCTGCGTCTGTGTGAGTGGAGTCTGACCGTGGGAGCCGCGTCTGTGTGAGTGTGTGGAGTCTGACCGTGGGAGCCGCGTCTGTGTGAGTGTGTGGCGTCTGACCGTGGGAGATGCGTCTGTGTGAGTGTGTGGAGTCTGACCGTGGGAGCTGCGTCTGTGTGAGTGTGTGGAGGCTGACCGTGGGAGATGCGTCTGTGTGAGTGTGTGGAGTCTGACCGTGGGAGCTGCGTCTGTGTGCGTGAGTGGAGTCTGACCGTGGGAGCTGTGTCTGTGTGAGTGTGTGGAGGCTGACCGTGGGAGATGTGTCTATGTGAGTGTGTGGAGGCTGACCGTGGGAGCTGCGTCTGTGTGAGTGTGTGGAGGCTGACCGTGGGAGCTGTGTCTGTGTGAGTGTGTGGAGGCTGACCGTGGGAGCTGCGTCTGTGTGAGTGTGTGGAGCCTGACCGTGGGAGCTGCGTCTGTGTGAGTGTGTGGAGGCTGACCGTGGGAGCTGTGTCTGTGTGTGTGGAGTCTGACCGTGGGAGCTGCGTCTGAGTGAGTGGAGTCTGACCGTGGGAGCTGCGTCTGCGTGAGTGGAGTCTGACCGTGGGAGCTGCGTCTGTGTGAGTGTGTGGAGGCTGACCGTGGGAGATGCGTCTGTGTGAGTGTGTGGAGTCTGACCGTGGGAGATGCGTCTGTGTGAGTGTGTGGAGTCTGACCGTGGGAGCCGCGTTTGTGTGAGTGAGTGGAGTCTGACCGTGGGAGCTGCGTCTGTGTGAGTGGAGTCTGACCGTGGGAGCTGCGTCTGTGTGAGTGTGTGGAGGCTGACGGTGGGATATGCGTCTGTGCGAGTGTGTGGAGTCTGACCGTTGGAGCTGCGTCTGTGTGAGTGTGTGGAGTCTGACTGTGGGAGCTGCGTCTGTGTGTGTGGAGTCTGACCGTGGGAGCCACGTCTGTGTGAGTGTGTGGAGGCTGACCGTGGGAGCTGCGTCTGTGTGAGTGGAGTCTGACCGTGGGAGCCGCGTCTGTGTGAGTGTGTGGAGTCTGACCGTGGGAGCCGCGTCTGTGTGAGTGTGTGGCGTCTGACCGTGGGAGATGCGTCTGTGTGAGTGTGTGGAGTCTGACCGTGGGAGCTGCGTCTGTGTGAGTGTGTGGAGGCTGACCGTGGGAGATGCGTCTGTGTGAGTGTGTGGAGTCTGACCGTGGGAGCTGCGTCTGTGTGCCTGAGTGGAGTCTGACCGTGGGAGCTGTGTCTGTGTGAGTGTGTGGAGGCTGACCGTGGGAGATGTGTCTGTGTGAGTGTGTGGAGGCTGACCGTGGGAGCTGCGTCTGTGTGAGTGTGTGGAGGCTGACCGTGGGAGCTGTGTCTGGGTGAGTGTGTGGAGGCTGACCGTGGGAGCTGCGTCTGTGTGAGTGTGTGGAGCCTGACCGTGGGAGCTGCGTCTGCGTGAGTGGAGTCTGACCGTGGGAGCTGCGTCTGTGTGAGTGTGTGGAGGCTGACCGTGGGAGCTGTGTCTGTGTGTGTGGAGTCTGACCGTGGGAGCTGCGTCTGAGTGAGTGGAGTCTGACCGTGGGAGCTGCGTCTGCGTGAGTGGAGTCTGACCGTGGGAGCTGCGTCTGTGTGAGTGTGTGGAGGCTGACCGTGGGAGATGCGTCTGTGTGAGTGTGTGGAGTCTGACCGTGGGAGATGCGTCTGTGTGAGTGTGTGGAGTCTGACCGTGGGAGCCGCGTCTGTGTGAGTGTGTGGAGTCTGACCGTGGGAGCTGCGTCTGAGTGTGTGGAGTCTGACCGTGGGAGATGCGTCTGTGTGAGTGGAGTCTGACCGTGGTAGCTCCGTCTGTGTGAGTGTGAGGAGTCCCACCGTGGGAGCTGCGTCTGCGTGAGTGTGTGGAGTCTGACCGTGGGAGCTGCGTCTGTGTGAAGAGGCTGACCGTGGGAGCTGCGTCTGTGTGAGTGAGTGGAGTCTGACCGTGGGAGCCGCGTCTGTGTGAGTGTGTGGAGGCTGACCGTGGGAGCTGCGTCTGTGTGAGTGTGTGGAGTCTGACAGTGGGAGCTGCGTCTGTGTGAGTGGAGTCTGACCGTGGGAGCTGCGTCTGTGTGTGGAGTCTGACCGTGGGAGTCGCGTCTGTGTGTGGAGTCTGACCGTGGGAGTCGCGTCTATGTGTGGAGTCTGACCGTGGGAGCCGCGTCTGTGTGAGTGTGTGGAGTCTGACCGTGGGAGCTGCGTCTGTGTGAATGGAGTCTGACCGTGGGAGCTGCGTCTGTGTGAGTGTGTGGAGTCTGACCGTGGGAGCTGCGTCTGTGTGTGTGGAGTCTGACCGTGGGAGCCACGTCTGTGTGAGTGTGTGGAGGCTGACCGTGGGAGCTGCGTCTGTGTGAGTGGAGTCTGACCGTGGGAGCCGCGTCTGTGTGAGTGTGTGGAGTCTGACCGTGGGAGCCGCGTCTGTGTGAGTGTGTGGAGTCTGACCGTGGGAGCTGCGTCTGTGTGAGTGTGTGGAGTCTGACCGTGGGAGCTGCATCTGTGTGAGTGAGTGGAGTCTGACCGTGGGAGCCGCGTCTGTGTGACTGTGTGGAGGCTGACCGTGGGAGCTGCGTCTGTGTGAGTGTGTGGAGTCTGACCGTGGGAGCTGCGTCTGTGTTAGTGTGTGGAGGCTGACCGTGGTAGCTGCGTCTGTGCGAGTGTGTGGAGGCTGACCGTGGGAGCTGCGTCTGTGTGAGTGTGTGGAGTCTGACCGTGGGAGCCGCGTTTGTGTGAGTGAGTGGAGTCTGACCGTGGGAGCCGTGTCTGTGTGAGTGTGTGGAGTCTGACAGTGGGAGCCGAGTCTGTGTCAGTGTGTGGAGTCTAACCGTGGGAGCTGCGTCTGTGTGAGTGTGTGGAGTCTGACCGTGGGAGCTGTGTCTGTGTGAGTGTGTGGAGGCTGACCGTGGGAGCTGCGTCTGTGTGAGTGTGTGGAGGCTGACCGTGGGAGCTGTGTCTGTGTGAGTGTGTGGAGGCTGACCGTGGGAGCTGCGTCTGTGTGAGTGGAGTCTGACCGTGGTAGCTGCGTCTGTGTGGGTGTGTGGAGTCTGACCTGTGGAGCCGCGTCTGCGTGAGTGTGTGGAGTCTGACCGTGGGAGCTGCGTCTGCGTGAGTGGAGTCTGACCGTGGTAGCTGCGTCTGTGTGAGTGTGTGGAGTCTGACCGTGGGAGATGCGTCTGTGTGAGTGTGTGGAGTCTGACCGTGGGAGCCGCGTCTTTGTGAGTGTGTGGAGTCTGACCGTGGGAGCTGCGTCTGAGTGTGTGGAGTCTGACCATGGGAGATGCGTCTGTGTGAGTGGAGTCTGACCGTGGGAGCTGCGTCTGCGTGAGTGGAGTCTGACCGTGGGAGCTGCGTCTGTGTGAGTGTGTGGAGTCTGACCGTGGGAGATGCGTCTGTGTGAGTGGAGTCTGACCGTGGTAGCTCCGTCTGTGTGAGTGTGAGGAGTCCCACCGTGGGAGCTGCGTCTGCGTGAGTGTGTGGAGTCTGACCGTGGGAGCTGCGTCTGTGTGAGTGTGTGGAGTCTGACCGTGGGAGCTGCGTCTGTGTGTGTGGAGTCTGACCGTGGGAGCCACGTCTGTGTGAGTGTGTGGAGGCTGACCGTGGGAGCTGCGTCTGTGTGAGTGGAGTCTGACCGTGGGAGCCGCGTCTGTGTGAGTGTGTGGAGTCTGACCGTGGGAGCCGCGTCTGTGTGAGTGTGTGGAGTCTGACCGTGGGAGCTGCGTCTGTGTGAGTGTGTGGAGTCTGACCGTGGGAGCTGCATCTGTGTGAGTGAGTGGAGTCTGACCGTGGGAGCCGCGTCTGTGTGACTGTGTGGAGGCTGACCGTGGGAGCTGCGTCTGTGTGAGTGTGTGGAGTCTGACCGTGGGAGCTGCGTCTGTGTTAGTGTGTGGAGGCTGACCGTGGTAGCTGCGTCTGTGCGAGTGTGTGGAGGCTGACCGTGGGAGCTGCGTCTGTGTGAGTGTGAGGAGTCTGACCGTGGGAGCTGCGTCTGTGTGAGTGTGTGGAGTCTGACCGTGGGAGCCGCGTTTGTGTGAGTGAGTGGAGTCTGACCGTGGGAGCCGTGTCTGTGTGAGTGTGTGGAGTCTGACAGTGGGAGCCGAGTCTGTGTCAGTGTGTGGAGTCTAACCGTGGGAGCTGCGTCTGTGTGAGTGTGTGGAGTCTGACCGTGGGAGCTGTGTCTGTGTGAGTGTGTGGAGGCTGGCCGTGGGAGCTGCGTCTGTGTGAGTGTGTGGAGGCTGACCGTGGGAGCTGTGTCTGTGTGAGTGTGTGGAGGCTGACCGTGGGAGCTGCGTCTGTGTGAGTGTGTGGAGTCTGACAGTGGGAGCTGCGTCTGTGTGAGTGGAGTCTGACCGTGGTAGCTGCGTCTGTGTGAGTGTGTGGAGTCTGACCTGTGGAGCCGCGTCTGCGTGAGTGTGTGGAGTCTGACCGTGGGAGCTGCGTCTGCGTGAGTGGAGTCTGACCGTGGTAGCTGCGTCTGCGTGAGTGTGTGGAGTCTGACCGTGGGAGATGCGTCTGTGTGAGTGGAGTCTGACCGTGGGAGCTGCGTCTGCGTGAGTGGAGTCTGACTGTGGGAGCCGCGTCTGTGTGAGTGTGTGGAGTCTGACCGTGGGAGCCGCGTCTTTGTGAGTGTGTGGAGTCTGACCGTGGGAGCTGCGTCTGAGTGTGTGGAGTCTGACCATGGGAGATGCGTCTGTGTGAGTGGAGTCTGACCGTGGGAGCTGCGTCTGCGTGAGTGGAGTCTGACCGTGGGAGCTGCGTCTGTGTGAGTGTGTGGAGTCTGACCGTGGGAGCTGCGTCTGTGTGAGTGGAGTCTGACCGTGGTAGCTCCGTCTGTGTGAGTGTGAGGAGTCCCACCGTGGGAGCTGCGTCTGCGTGAGTGTTTGGAGTCTGACCGTGGGAGCTGCGTCTGTGTGAAGAGGCTGACCGTGGGAGCTGCGTCTGTGTGAGTGTGTGGAGGCTGACCATGGGAGCCGCGTCTGTGTGAGTGTGTGGAGTCTGACCGTGGGAGCTGCGTCTGTGTGAGTGGAGTCTGACCGTGGGAGCTGCGTCTGTGTGAGTGTGTGGAGGCTGACGGTGGGATATGCGTCTGTGCGAGTGTGTGGAGTCTGACCGTGGGAGCTGCGTCTGAGTGTGTGGAAGCTGACCGTGGGAGCTGCGTCTGTGTGAGTGTGTGGAGTCTGACCGTGGGAGCTGCGTCTGTGTGTGTGGAGTCTGACCGTGGGAGCCACGTCTGTGTGAGTGTGTGGAGGCTGACCGTGGGAGCTGCGTCTGTGTGAGTGGAGTCTGACCGTGGGAGTCGCGTCTGTGTGAGTGTGTGGAGGCTGACCGTGGGAGCCGCGTCTGTGTGAGTGTGTGGCGTCTGACCGTGGGAGATGCGTCTGTGTGAGTGTGTGGAGTCTGACCGTGGGAGCTGCGTCTGTGTGAGTGTGTGGAGGCTGACCGTGGGAGATGCGTCTGTGTGAGTGTGTGGAGTCTGACCGTGGGAGCTGCGTCTGTGTGCGTGAGTGGAGTCTGACCGTGGGAGCTGTGTCTGTGTGAGTGTGTGGAGGCTGACCGTGGGAGATGTGTCTGTGTGAGTGTGTGGAGGCTGACCGTGGGAGATGTGTCTGTGTGAGTGTGTGGAGGCTGACCGTGGGAGATGCATCTGTGTGAGTCACCTGGCCCCTGTAGGCGAGGGGGAGGAGGTCGCACGCCGCCCGCAGCGCCGACTCCGCACGCTCCGTCGTGACGTTGCTGCCCAGCGGCACCTCCACGCCGCTCAGCAGCAGCTTGCAGAGAGCGCAGTCCCCTACACATGCAGACACGGAGACAGAGACACAGAGACACAGACACATAGACACAGACACACAGAGACATATACACAGAGAGATAGACACAAAGAGATAGACACAGAGACAGACACAGAGACAGACACAGAGACACGGAGACATAGACACAGAGAGATAGACACAGAGACACGGAGACACAGAGACACAGAGACACAGAGACACATAGACACAGAGACACGGAGACACAGAGACACAGAGACACAGACACATAGACACAGACACACAGAGACAGAGAGACACAGTGACACAGAGACACAGACACAGAGACACAGACACACAGACAGAGAGACAGAGACACAGAGGTTGCGGTGAGTTTGTTCTGGTGGTGGTTGTGGTGGTAGTGGTGGTTGATGGTGGTGGTTGATGGTGGTGGTTGTGGTGCTTGCTAACAGCCACAACCGAAGACGAACATCTGTGGAGGGATGCCGGCAAAAGGCCGACTGCCCTCCTGTCCCAGGTGCTCTGGTGTGGACTAATCAGTCTCAAGAACAATGCCACAGACACTAATGAGAGCGTGTTTTTTTCTCTGCATTCTGACCACAAGCAATGCGGTTCACGCAGTGACGTGATTCCTTGTACAAAGGTTCCAGTTTGGTGTTTTAACATCTCAACGCGGCCGTTTCGTCGCCGGGGAAAAAAAGGGTAAAGAATTTACTCTCAGATTTCGGTCCCCGGCCATGCGACGGGGGGGGGGGGGGGGGGGGTGGGGGAGGGGGGGGGGGGGAATCAACGTCCGGCGGCGTCGCCGCCATCGTCACCGTGGACGGCGCCCGCGTCGGCCGCCGTGGCCGCAGCGTCGCCGAAGCAGAGGCCCAGCAGCGTGCAGACGACGGCCGGGCTGAGCCCCTTGACGAGGAGGTCCACGACTCGCGTGCCGTAGCGCTCCACAAAGTCGCGGCACTCCCCCGCCGTGGTGGCCGGCAGCAGGGAGCACACCGCCTCCACCGCCTCCACCGCCGCACGCTGGCGGGGGGTGGGGGGGGGGGGTGGGAGGGGAGGAGGAGGGGGGGAGGAGAGGGAGGAGGGGGGGAGTGGGTAGGAGAGGAATGGGGGGGGGGGGGTTAGACCAATGAGAAATGGCAAAGCGTGAGCAGTACAGGGAGAATGCCAACAAGCAGGGTGGCTGTGGTGGTGCCAACACCAACGAGTTGTCGCGGCACGGGCCTTGACACTCACTGGCCCCGTAGCAGCGGATGAGAGGGGGGATAGGGGGGGAGAGAGGGGGGGAGGGGAGGGAGGGGAGGGAGGGCCCCCCCCCAGCATCCCCCCCAGTGCCTACCTCCGTGCGGTTGTCAGCCAGGTAGCCGTCCAACTTGCTCATGATGAACTCGCAGAGGACGCACGTGGGGCCAAACTTCATGCCCTGCGGTCCACAGCATCAGCAACGTCGCAACAGCAGCATCAACATCGTCATCATCGTCATCGTTATGGGCAGTGTTGAGTCTATGGTGCAGTGTTGAGTCTATGTGCAGTGTTGAGTCTATGGTGCAGTGTTGAGTCTATGGTGCAGTGTTGAGTCTATGTGCAGTGTTAAGTCTATGGTGCAGTGCTGAGTCTATGGTGCAGTGTTGAGTCTACGGTGCAGTGTTGAGCCTACGGTGCAGTGTTGAGTCTATCTGGGTAATGCTGAGTCTATGGGCAGCGTTGAGTCTATGGTGCTGTGTTGAGTCGATGGTGCAGTGTTGAGTCGATCTGAGTAATGCTGAGTCTATGTGGCAGTGTTGAGTCTATGGTGCAGTGTTGAGTCTATGGTGCAGTGTTGAGTCTATGGGCAGTGTTGAGCCTATGGTGCAGTGTTGAGTCTATGGTGCAGTGTTGAGTCTATGGGCAGTGTTGAGTCTATGGTGCAGTGTTGAGTCTATGGTGGAGTGTTCAGTCTATGGTGCAGTGTTGAGTCTATGGGCAGTGTTGAGTCCATGGGCAGTATTGAGTCTATTGGCAGTGTTGAGTCTATGGAGCAGTGTTGAGTCTATGGTGCAGTGTTGAGTCTATGGTGCAGTGTTGAGTCTATGGGCAGTGATGAGTCTATGCTTGGAAATGTTGAGTATATGGTGCAGTGTTGAGTCTATGGTGCAGTGTTGAGTCTATGGGCAGTGATGAGTCTATGGTGTAGTGTTGAGTCTATGGTGCAGTGTTGAGTCTATGGTGCAGTGTTGAGTCTATGGTACAGTGTTGAGTCTATGGGCAGTGATGAGTCTATGCGTGGAAATGTTGAGTCTATAGTGCAGTGTTGAGTCTATGGTGCAGTGTTGAGTCTATGGGCAGTGATGAGTCTATGCTTGGAAATGTTGAGTCTATGGTGCAGTGTTGAGTCTATGGTGCAGTGTTGAGTCTATGGTGCAGTGTTGAGTCTATGCTTGGAAATGTTGAGTCTATGGTGCAGTGTTGAGTATATGGTGCAGTGTTGAGTCTATGGTGCAGTGTTGAGTCTATGGTGCAGCGTTGAGTCTATGGGCAGTGCTGAGTCTATGCGTGGAAATGTTGAGTCTATGGTGCAGTGTTGAGTCTATGGTGCAGTGTTGAGTCTATGGTGCAGTGTTGAGTCTATGGTACAGTGTTGAGTCTATGGGCAGTGATGAGTCTATACGTGGAAATGTTGAGTCTATAGTGCAGTGTTGAGTCTATGGTGCAGTGTTGAGTCTATGGGCAGTGATGAGTCTATGCTTGGAAATGTTGAGTCTATGGTGCAGTGTTGAGTCTATGGTGCAGTGTTGAGTCTATGGTGCAGTGTTGAGTCTATGCTTGGAAATGTTGAGTCTATGGTGCAGTGTTGAGTATATGGTGCAGTGTTGAGTCTATGGTGCAGTGTTGAGTCTATGGTGCAGCGTTGAGTCTATGGGCAGTGCTGAGTCTATGCGTGGAAATGTTGAGTCTATGGTGCAGTGTTGAGTCTATGGTGCAGTGTTGAGTCTATGGGCAGTGATGAGTCTATGCGTGGAAATGTTGAGTCTATGCACAGTGTTGAGTCTTAGGGTTGTGTTGAGTCTATGGTGCAATGTTGAGTCTATCTGGGTAATGCTGAGTCTATGGTGCAGTGTTGAGTCTATGGTGCAGTGTTGAGTCTATGGGCAGTGCTGAGTCTATGGGCAGTGTTGAGTCTATGGTGCAGTTTTGAGTCTATGGTGCAGTGTTGAGTCTATGGTGCAGTGTTGAGTTTATGGTGTAGTGTTGAGTCTATGGTGTAGTGTTGAGTCTATGGGCAGTGTTGAGTCTATGGGTAGTGTTGAGTCTATGGGTAGTGTTGAGTCTATGGTGCAGTGTTGAGTCTATGGGCAGTGTTGAGTCTATGGGTAGTGTTGAGTCTATGGTGCAATGTTGAGTCTATCTGTGTAATGCTGAGTCTATGGTGCTGTGTTGAGTCTATGGTGCAGTATTGAGTCGATGGTACAGTGTTGAGTCTATCTGAGTAATGCTGAGTCTATGGTGCAGTGTTGAGTCTATGGTGTAGTGTTGAGTCTATGGGCAGTGTTGAGTCTATCTGGGTAGTGTTGAGTCTATGGGTAGTGTTGAGTCTATGGTGCAGTGTTGAGTCTATGGGCAGTGTTGAATCTATGGGTAGTGTTGAGTCTACGGGTAGTGTTGAGTCTATGGGTAGTGTTGAGTCTATGGGCAGTGTTGAGTCTATGGTGTAGTGTTGAGTCTATGGGTAGTGCTGAGTCTATGGGTAGTGCTGAGTCTATCTGGGTAGTGTTGGGTCTATTCTGCAATGTTGAGTCTATCTGGGGAGTGTTGAGTCTATGGTGCAGTGTTGAGTCTATGGTGGAGTGTTCAGTCTATGGTGCAGTGTTGAGTCTATGGGCAGTGTTGAGTCCATGGGCAGTATTGAGTCTATTGGCAGTGTTGAGTCTATGGAGCAGTGTTGAGTCTATGGTGCAGTGTTGAGTCTATGGTGCAGTGTTGAGTCTATGGGCAGTGATGAGTCTATGCTTGGAAATGTTGAGTATATGGTGCAGTGTTGAGTCTATGGTGCAGTGTTGAGTCTATGGGCAGTGATGAGTCTATGGTGTAGTGTTGAGTCTATGGTGCAGTGTTGAGTCTATGGTGCAGTGTTGAGTCTATGGTACAGTGTTGAGTCTATGGGCAGTGATGAGTCTATGCGTGGAAATGTTGAGTCTATAGTGCAGTGTTGAGTCTATGGTGCAGTGTTGAGTCTATGGGCAGTGATGAGTCTATGCTTGGAAATGTTGAGTCTATGGTGCAGTGTTGAGTCTATGGTGCAGTGTTGAGTCTATGGTGCAGTGTTGAGTCTATGCTTGGAAATGTTGAGTCTATGGTGCAGTGTTGAGTATATGGTGCAGTGTTGAGTCTATGGTGCAGTGTTGAGTCTATGGTGCAGCGTTGAGTCTATGGGCAGTGCTGAGTCTATGCGTGGAAATGTTGAGTCTATGGTGCAGTGTTGAGTCTATGGTGCAGTGTTGAGTCTATGGTGCAGTGTTGAGTCTATGGTACAGTGTTGAGTCTATGGGCAGTGATGAGTCTATACGTGGAAATGTTGAGTCTATAGTGCAGTGTTGAGTCTATGGTGCAGTGTTGAGTCTATGGGCAGTGATGAGTCTATGCTTGGAAATGTTGAGTCTATGGTGCAGTGTTGAGTCTATGGTGCAGTGTTGAGTCTATGGTGCAGTGTTGAGTCTATGCTTGGAAATGTTGAGTCTATGGTGCAGTGTTGAGTATATGGTGCAGTGTTGAGTCTATGGTGCAGTGTTGAGTCTATGGTGCAGCGTTGAGTCTATGGGCAGTGCTGAGTCTATGCGTGGAAATGTTGAGTCTATGGTGCAGTGTTGAGTCTATGGTGCAGTGTTGAGTCTATGGGCAGTGATGAGTCTATGCGTGGAAATGTTGAGTCTATGCACAGTGTTGAGTCTTAGGGTTGTGTTGAGTCTATGGTGCAATGTTGAGTCTATCTGGGTAATGCTGAGTCTATGGTGCAGTGTTGAGTCTATGGTGCAGTGTTGAGTCTATGGGCAGTGCTGAGTCTATGGGCAGTGTTGAGTCTATGGTGCAGTTTTGAGTCTATGGTGCAGTGTTGAGTCTATGGTGCAGTGTTGAGTTTATGGTGTAGTGTTGAGTCTATGGTGTAGTGTTGAGTCTATGGGCAGTGTTGAGTCTATGGGTAGTGTTGAGTCTATGGGTAGTGTTGAGTCTATGGTGCAGTGTTGAGTCTATGGGCAGTGTTGAGTCTATGGGTAGTGTTGAGTCTATGGTGCAATGTTGAGTCTATCTGTGTAATGCTGAGTCTATGGTGCTGTGTTGAGTCTATGGTGCAGTATTGAGTCGATGGTACAGTGTTGAGTCTATCTGAGTAATGCTGAGTCTATGGTGCAGTGTTGAGTCTATGGTGTAGTGTTGAGTCTATGGGCAGTGTTGAGTCTATCTGGGTAGTGTTGAGTCTATGGGTAGTGTTGAGTCTATGGTGCAGTGTTGAGTCTATGGGCAGTGTTGAATCTATGGGTAGTGTTGAGTCTACGGGTAGTGTTGAGTCTATGGGTAGTGTTGAGTCTATGGGCAGTGTTGAGTCTATGGTGTAGTGTTGAGTCTATGGGTAGTGCTGAGTCTATCTGGGTAGTGTTGGGTCTATTCTGCAATGTTGAGTCTATCTGGGGAGTGTTGAGTCTATGGTGCAGTGTTGAGTCTATGGGCAGTGTTGAGTCTATGGTGTAGTGTTGAGTATATGGGCAGTGTTGAGTCTATGGGTAGTGTTGAGTCTATGGTGCAGTGTTGAGTCTATGGGAAGTGTTGAGTCTATGGGTAGTGTTGCGTTTATGGGTAGTGTTGAGTCTATGGTGCAGTGTTGAGTCTATGGGTAGTGTTGAGTCTATGGGCAGTGTTGAGTCTATGGTGCAGTGTTGAGTCTATGGTGTAGTGTTGAGTCTATGGTGTAGTGTTGAGTCTATGGTGTAGTGTTGAGTCTATGTGCAGTGTTAAGTCTATGGTGCAGTGCTGAGTCTATGGTGCAGTGTTGAGTCTACGGTGCAGTGTTGAGCCTACGGTGCAGTGTTGAGTCTATCTGGGTAATGCTGAGTCTATGGGCAGCGTTGAGTCTATGGTGCTGTGTTGAGTCGATGGTGCAGTGTTGAGTCGATCTGAGTAATGCTGAGTCTATGTGGCAGTGTTGAGTCTATGGTGCAGTGTTGAGTCTATGGTGCAGTGTTGAGTCTATGGGCAGTGTTGAGCCTATGGTGCAGTGTTGAGTCTATGGTGCAGTGTTGAGTCTATGGGCAGTGTTGAGTCTATGGTGCAGTGTTGAGTCTATGGTGGAGTGTTCAGTCTATGGTGCAGTGTTGAGTCTATGGGCAGTGTTGAGTCCATGGGCAGTATTGAGTCTATTGGCAGTGTTGAGTCTATGGAGCAGTGTTGAGTCTATGGTGCAGTGTTGAGTCTATGGTGCAGTGTTGAGTCTATGGGCAGTGATGAGTCTATGCTTGGAAATGTTGAGTATATGGTGCAGTGTTGAGTCTATGGTGCAGTGTTGAGTCTATGGGCAGTGATGAGTCTATGGTGTAGTGTTGAGTCTATGGTGCAGTGTTGAGTCTATGGTGCAGTGTTGAGTCTATGGTACAGTGTTGAGTCTATGGGCAGTGATGAGTCTATGCGTGGAAATGTTGAGTCTATAGTGCAGTGTTGAGTCTATGGTGCAGTGTTGAGTCTATGGGCAGTGATGAGTCTATGCTTGGAAATGTTGAGTCTATGGTGCAGTGTTGAGTCTATGGTGCAGTGTTGAGTCTATGGTGCAGTGTTGAGTCTATGCTTGGAAATGTTGAGTCTATGGTGCAGTGTTGAGTATATGGTGCAGTGTTGAGTCTATGGTGCAGTGTTGAGTCTATGGTGCAGCGTTGAGTCTATGGGCAGTGCTGAGTCTATGCGTGGAAATGTTGAGTCTATGGTGCAGTGTTGAGTCTATGGTGCAGTGTTGAGTCTATGGTGCAGTGTTGAGTCTATGGTACAGTGTTGAGTCTATGGGCAGTGATGAGTCTATACGTGGAAATGTTGAGTCTATAGTGCAGTGTTGAGTCTATGGTGCAGTGTTGAGTCTATGGGCAGTGATGAGTCTATGCTTGGAAATGTTGAGTCTATGGTGCAGTGTTGAGTCTATGGTGCAGTGTTGAGTCTATGGTGCAGTGTTGAGTCTATGCTTGGAAATGTTGAGTCTATGGTGCAGTGTTGAGTATATGGTGCAGTGTTGAGTCTATGGTGCAGTGTTGAGTCTATGGTGCAGCGTTGAGTCTATGGGCAGTGCTGAGTCTATGCGTGGAAATGTTGAGTCTATGGTGCAGTGTTGAGTCTATGGTGCAGTGTTGAGTCTATGGGCAGTGATGAGTCTATGCGTGGAAATGTTGAGTCTATGCACAGTGTTGAGTCTTAGGGTTGTGTTGAGTCTATGGTGCAATGTTGAGTCTATCTGGGTAATGCTGAGTCTATGGTGCAGTGTTGAGTCTATGGTGCAGTGTTGAGTCTATGGGCAGTGCTGAGTCTATGGGCAGTGTTGAGTCTATGGTGCAGTTTTGAGTCTATGGTGCAGTGTTGAGTCTATGGTGCAGTGTTGAGTTTATGGTGTAGTGTTGAGTCTATGGTGTAGTGTTGAGTCTATGGGCAGTGTTGAGTCTATGGGTAGTGTTGAGTCTATGGGTAGTGTTGAGTCTATGGTGCAGTGTTGAGTCTATGGGCAGTGTTGAGTCTATGGGTAGTGTTGAGTCTATGGTGCAATGTTGAGTCTATCTGTGTAATGCTGAGTCTATGGTGCTGTGTTGAGTCTATGGTGCAGTATTGAGTCGATGGTACAGTGTTGAGTCTATCTGAGTAATGCTGAGTCTATGGTGCAGTGTTGAGTCTATGGTGTAGTGTTGAGTCTATGGGCAGTGTTGAGTCTATCTGGGTAGTGTTGAGTCTATGGGTAGTGTTGAGTCTATGGTGCAGTGTTGAGTCTATGGGCAGTGTTGAATCTATGGGTAGTGTTGAGTCTACGGGTAGTGTTGAGTCTATGGGTAGTGTTGAGTCTATGGGCAGTGTTGAGTCTATGGTGTAGTGTTGAGTCTATGGGTAGTGCTGAGTCTATCTGGGTAGTGTTGGGTCTATTCTGCAATGTTGAGTCTATCTGGGGAGTGTTGAGTCTATGGTGCAGTGTTGAGTCTATGGGCAGTGTTGAGTCTATGGTGTAGTGTTGAGTATATGGGCAGTGTTGAGTCTATGGGTAGTGTTGAGTCTATGGTGCAGTGTTGAGTCTATGGGAAGTGTTGAGTCTATGGGTAGTGTTGCGTTTATGGGTAGTGTTGAGTCTATGGTGCAGTGTTGAGTCTATGGGTAGTGTTGAGTCTATGGGCAGTGTTGAGTCTATGGTGCAGTGTTGAGTCTATGGTGTAGTGTTGAGTCTATGGTGTAGTGTTGAGTCTATGGTGTAGTGTTGAGTCTATGTGCAGTGTTAAGTCTATGGTGCAGTGCTGAGTCTATGGTGCAGTGTTGAGTCTACGGTGCAGTGTTGAGCCTACGGTGCAGTGTTGAGTCTATCTGGGTAATGCTGAGTCTATGGGCAGCGTTGAGTCTATGGTGCTGTGTTGAGTCGATGGTGCAGTGTTGAGTCGATCTGAGTAATGCTGAGTCTATGTGGCAGTGTTGAGTCTATGGTGCAGTGTTGAGTCTATGGTGCAGTGTTGAGTCTATGGGCAGTGTTGAGCCTATGGTGCAGTGTTGAGTCTATGGTGCAGTGTTGAGTCTATGGGCAGTGTTGAGTCTATGGTGCAGTGTTGAGTCTATGGTGGAGTGTTCAGTCTATGGTGCAGTGTTGAGTCTATGGGCAGTGTTGAGTCCATGGGCAGTATTGAGTCTATTGGCAGTGTTGAGTCTATGGAGCAGTGTTGAGTCTATGGTGCAGTGTTGAGTCTATGGTGCAGTGTTGAGTCTATGGGCAGTGATGAGTCTATGCTTGGAAATGTTGAGTATATGGTGCAGTGTTGAGTCTATGGTGCAGTGTTGAGTCTATGGGCAGTGATGAGTCTATGGTGTAGTGTTGAGTCTATGGTGCAGTGTTGAGTCTATGGTGCAGTGTTGAGTCTATGGTACAGTGTTGAGTCTATGGGCAGTGATGAGTCTATGCGTGGAAATGTTGAGTCTATAGTGCAGTGTTGAGTCTATGGTGCAGTGTTGAGTCTATGGGCAGTGATGAGTCTATGCTTGGAAATGTTGAGTCTATGGTGCAGTGTTGAGTCTATGGTGCAGTGTTGAGTCTATGGTGCAGTGTTGAGTCTATGCTTGGAAATGTTGAGTCTATGGTGCAGTGTTGAGTATATGGTGCAGTGTTGAGTCTATGGTGCAGTGTTGAGTCTATGGTGCAGCGTTGAGTCTATGGGCAGTGCTGAGTCTATGCGTGGAAATGTTGAGTCTATGGTGCAGTGTTGAGTCTATGGTGCAGTGTTGAGTCTATGGTGCAGTGTTGAGTCTATGGTACAGTGTTGAGTCTATGGGCAGTGATGAGTCTATACGTGGAAATGTTGAGTCTATAGTGCAGTGTTGAGTCTATGGTGCAGTGTTGAGTCTATGGGCAGTGATGAGTCTATGCTTGGAAATGTTGAGTCTATGGTGCAGTGTTGAGTCTATGGTGCAGTGTTGAGTCTATGGTGCAGTGTTGAGTCTATGCTTGGAAATGTTGAGTCTATGGTGCAGTGTTGAGTATATGGTGCAGTGTTGAGTCTATGGTGCAGTGTTGAGTCTATGGTGCAGCGTTGAGTCTATGGGCAGTGCTGAGTCTATGCGTGGAAATGTTGAGTCTATGGTGCAGTGTTGAGTCTATGGTGCAGTGTTGAGTCTATGGGCAGTGATGAGTCTATGCGTGGAAATGTTGAGTCTATGCACAGTGTTGAGTCTTAGGGTTGTGTTGAGTCTATGGTGCAATGTTGAGTCTATCTGGGTAATGCTGAGTCTATGGTGCAGTGTTGAGTCTATGGTGCAGTGTTGAGTCTATGGGCAGTGCTGAGTCTATGGGCAGTGTTGAGTCTATGGTGCAGTTTTGAGTCTATGGTGCAGTGTTGAGTCTATGGTGCAGTGTTGAGTTTATGGTGTAGTGTTGAGTCTATGGTGTAGTGTTGAGTCTATGGGCAGTGTTGAGTCTATGGGTAGTGTTGAGTCTATGGGTAGTGTTGAGTCTATGGTGCAGTGTTGAGTCTATGGGCAGTGTTGAGTCTATGGGTAGTGTTGAGTCTATGGTGCAATGTTGAGTCTATCTGTGTAATGCTGAGTCTATGGTGCTGTGTTGAGTCTATGGTGCAGTATTGAGTCGATGGTACAGTGTTGAGTCTATCTGAGTAATGCTGAGTCTATGGTGCAGTGTTGAGTCTATGGTGTAGTGTTGAGTCTATGGGCAGTGTTGAGTCTATCTGGGTAGTGTTGAGTCTATGGGTAGTGTTGAGTCTATGGTGCAGTGTTGAGTCTATGGGCAGTGTTGAATCTATGGGTAGTGTTGAGTCTACGGGTAGTGTTGAGTCTATGGGTAGTGTTGAGTCTATGGGCAGTGTTGAGTCTATGGTGTAGTGTTGAGTCTATGGGTAGTGCTGAGTCTATGGGTAGTGCTGAGTCTATCTGGGTAGTGTTGGGTCTATTCTGCAATGTTGAGTCTATCTGGGGAGTGTTGAGTCTATGGTGCAGTGTTGAGTCTATGGGCAGTGTTGAGTCTATGGTGTAGTGTTGAGTATATGGGCAGTGTTGAGTCTATGGGTAGTGTTGAGTCTATGGTGCAGTGTTGAGTCTATGGGAAGTGTTGAGTCTATGGGTAGTGTTGCGTTTATGGGTAGTGTTGAGTCTATGGTGCAGTGTTGAGTCTATGGGTAGTGTTGAGTCTATGGGCAGTGTTGAGTCTATGGTGCAGTGTTGAGTCTATGGTGTAGTGTTGAGTCTATGGTGTAGTGTTGAGTCTATGGTGTAGTGTTGAGTCTATGGTGCAGTGTTGAGTCTATGGTGTAGTGTTGAGTCTATGGTGCAGTGTTGAGTCTATGGTGCAGTGTTGAGTCTATGGTGCAGTGTTGAGTCTATGGTACAGTGTTGAGTCTATGGGCAGTGATGAGTCTATACGTGGAAATGTTGAGTCTATAGTGCAGTGTTGAGTCTATGGTGCAGTGTTGAGTCTATGGGCAGTGATGAGTCTATGCTTGGAAATGTTGAGTCTATGGTGCAGTGTTGAGTCTATGGTGCAGTGTTGAGTCTATGGTGCAGTGTTGAGTCTATGCTTGGAAATGTTGAGTCTATGGTGCAGTGTTGAGTATATGGTGCAGTGTTGAGTCTATGGTGCAGTGTTGAGTCTATGGTGCAGCGTTGAGTCTATGGGCAGTGCTGAGTCTATGCGTGGAAATGTTGAGTCTATGGTGCAGTGTTGAGTCTATGGTGCAGTGTTGAGTCTATGGGCAGTGATGAGTCTATGCGTGGAAATGTTGAGTCTATGCACAGTGTTGAGTCTTAGGGTTGTGTTGAGTCTATGGTGCAATGTTGAGTCTATCTGGGTAATGCTGAGTCTATGGTGCAGTGTTGAGTCTATGGTGCAGTGTTGAGTCTATGGGCAGTGCTGAGTCTATGGGCAGTGTTGAGTCTATGGTGCAGTTTTGAGTCTATGGTGCAGTGTTGAGTCTATGGTGCAGTGTTGAGTTTATGGTGTAGTGTTGAGTCTATGGTGTAGTGTTGAGTCTATGGGCAGTGTTGAGTCTATGGGTAGTGTTGAGTCTATGGGTAGTGTTGAGTCTATGGTGCAGTGTTGAGTCTATGGGCAGTGTTGAGTCTATGGGTAGTGTTGAGTCTATGGTGCAATGTTGAGTCTATCTGTGTAATGCTGAGTCTATGGTGCTGTGTTGAGTCTATGGTGCAGTATTGAGTCGATGGTACAGTGTTGAGTCTATCTGAGTAATGCTGAGTCTATGGTGCAGTGTTGAGTCTATGGTGTAGTGTTGAGTCTATGGGCAGTGTTGAGTCTATCTGGGTAGTGTTGAGTCTATGGGTAGTGTTGAGTCTATGGTGCAGTGTTGAGTCTATGGGCAGTGTTGAATCTATGGGTAGTGTTGAGTCTACGGGTAGTGTTGAGTCTATGGGTAGTGTTGAGTCTATGGGCAGTGTTGAGTCTATGGTGTAGTGTTGAGTCTATGGGTAGTGCTGAGTCTATCTGGGTAGTGTTGGGTCTATTCTGCAATGTTGAGTCTATCTGGGGAGTGTTGAGTCTATGGTGCAGTGTTGAGTCTATGGGCAGTGTTGAGTCTATGGTGTAGTGTTGAGTATATGGGCAGTGTTGAGTCTATGGGTAGTGTTGAGTCTATGGTGCAGTGTTGAGTCTATGGGAAGTGTTGAGTCTATGGGTAGTGTTGCGTTTATGGGTAGTGTTGAGTCTATGGTGCAGTGTTGAGTCTATGGGTAGTGTTGAGTCTATGGGCAGTGTTGAGTCTATGGTGCAGTGTTGAGTCTATGGTGTAGTGTTGAGTCTATGGTGTAGTGTTGAGTCTATGGTGTAGTGTTGAGTCTATGGTGCAGTGTTGAGTCTATGGTGTAGTGTTGAGTCTATGGTGTAGTGTTGAGTCTATGGGCAGTGTTGAGTCTATGGGTAGTGTTGAGTCTATGGGTAGTGTTGAGTCTATGGGTAGTGTTGAGTCTATGGTGCAATGTTGAGTCTATCTGGGTAGTGTTGAGTCTATGGTGCAGTGTTGAGTCTATGGGCAGTATGGGTTGTGTTGAGTCTATGGTGCAGTGTTGAGTCTATGGTGCAGTGTTGAGTCTATCTGGGTAATGCTGAGTCTATGGTGCAGTGTTGAGTCTATGGTGCAGTATTGAGTCGATGGTGCAGTGTTGAGTCTATCTGAGTAATGCTGAGTCTATGGTGCAGTGTTGAGTCTATGGTGCAGTGTTGAGTCTATGGAGCAGTGTTGAGTCTATAGTGCAGTGTTGAGTCTATGATGCAGTGTTGAGTCTATGGGCAGTGATGAGTCTATGCTTGGAAATGTTGAGTCTATGGTGCAGTGTTGAGTCTATGGTGCAGTGTTGAGTCTATGGTGCAGTGTTGAGTCTATGCTTGGAAATGTTGAGTCTATGGTGCAGTGTTGAGTATATGGTGCAGTGTTGAGTCTATGGTGCAGTGTTGAGTCTATGGTGCAGCGTTGAGTCTATGGGCAGTGCTGAGTCTATGCGTGGAAATGTTGAGTCTATGGTGCAGTGTTGAGTCTATGGTGCAGTGTTGAGTCTATGGGCAGTGATGAGTCTATGCGTGGAAATGTTGAGTCTATGCACAGTGTTGAGTCTTAGGGTTGTGTTGAGTCTATGGTGCAATGTTGAGTCTATCTGGGTAATGCTGAGTCTATGGTGCAGTGTTGAGTCTATGGTGCAGTATTGAGTCGATGGTACAGTGTTGAGTCTATCTGAGTAATGCTGAGTCTATGGTGCAGTGTTGAGTCTATGGTGTAGTGTTGAGTCTATGGGCAGTGTTGAGTCTATGGGTAGTGTTGAGTCTATGGGTAGTGTTGAGTCTATGGTGCAGTGTTGAGTCTATGGGCAGTGTTGAGTCTATGGGTAGTGTTGAGTCTACGGGTAGTGTTGAGTCTATGGGTAGTGTTGAGTCTATGGGCAGTGTTGAGTCTATGGTGTAGTGTTGAGTCTATGGGTAGTGCTGAGTCTATCTGGGTAGTGTTGGGTCTATTCTGCAATGTTGAGTCTATCTGGGGAGTGTTGAGTCTATGGTGCAGTGTTGAGTCTATGGGCAGTGTTGAGTCTATGGTGTAGTGTTGAGTATATGGGCAGTGTTGAGTCTATGGGTAGTGTTGAGTCTATGGTGCAGTGTTGAGTCTATGGGAAGTGTTGAGTCTATGGGTAGTGTTGCCTTTATGGGTAGTGTTGAGTCTATGGTGCAGTGTTGAGTCTATGGGTAGTGTTGAGTCTATGGGCAGTGTTGAGTCTATGGTGCAGTGTTGAGTCTATGGTGTAGTGTTGAGTCTATGGTGTAGTGTTGAGTCTATGGTGTAGTGTTGAGTCTATGGTGCAGTGTTGAGTCTATGGTGTAGTGTTGAGTCTATGGTGTAGTGTTGAGTCTATGGGCAGTGTTGAGTCTATGGGTAGTGTTGAGTCTATGGGTAGTGTTGAGTCTATGGGTAGTGTTGAGTCTATGGTGCAATGTTGAGTCTATCTGGGTAATGCTGAGTCTATGGTGCAGTGTTGAGTCTATGGTGCAGTATTGAGTCGATGGTGCAGTGTTGAGTCTATCTGAGTAATGCTGAGTCTATGGTGCAGTGTTGAGTCTATGGTGCAGTGTTGAGTCTATGGTGCAGTATTGAGTCGATGGTACAGTGTTGAGTCTATCTGAGTAATGCTGAGTCTATGGTGCAGTGTTGAGTCTATGGTGTAGTGTTGAGTCTATGGGCAGTGTTGAGTCTATGGGTAGTGTTGAGTCTATGGGTAGTGTTGAGTATATGGTGCAGTGTTGAGTCTATGGGCAGTGTTGAGTCTATGGGTAGTGTTGAGTCTACGGGTAGTGTTGAGTCTATGGGTAGTGTTGAGTCTATGGGCAGTGTTGAGTCTATGGTGTAGTGTTGAGTCTATGGGTAGTGCTGAGTCTATCTGGGTAGTGTTGGGTCTATTCTGCAATGTTGAGTCTATCTGGGGAGTGTTGAGTCTATGGTGCAGTGTTGAGTCTATGGGCAGTGTTGAGTCTATGGTGTAGTGTTGAGTATATGGGCAGTGTTGAGTCTATGGGTAGTGTTGAGTCTATGGGTAGTGTTGAGTCTATGGTGCAGTGTTGAGTCTATGGGTAGTGTTGAGTCTATGGGCAGTGTTGAGTCTATGGTGCAGTGTTGAGTCTATGGTGTAGTGTTGAGTCTATGGTGTAGTGTTGAGTCTATGGTGTAGTGTTGAGTCTATGGTGCAGTGTTGAGTCTATGGTGTAGTGTTGAGTCTATGGTGTAGTGTTGAGTCTATGGGCAGTGTTGAGTCTATGGGTAGTGTTGAGTCTATGGGTAGTGTTGATTCTATGGGTAGTGTTGAGTCTATGGTGCAATGTTGAGTCTATCTGGGTAGTGTTGAGTCTATGGTGCAGTGTTGAGTCTATGGGCAGTATGGGTTGTGTTGAATCTATGGTGCAGTGTTGAGTCTATGGTGCAGTGTTGAGTCTATCTGGGTAATGCTGAGTCTATGGTGCAGTGTTGAGTCTATGGTGCAGTATTGAGTCGATGGTGCAGTGTTGAGTCTATCTGAGTAATGCTGAGTCTATGGTGCAGTGTTGAGTCTATGGTGCAGTGTTGAGTCTATGGTGCAGTGTTGAGTCTATGGTACAGTGTTGAGTCTATGGGCAGTGATGAGTCTATGCGTGGAAATGTTGAGTCTATAGTGCAGTGTTGAGTCTATGGTGCAGTGTTGAGTCTATGGGCAGTGATGAGTCTATGCTTGGAAATGTTGAGTCTATAGTGCAGTGTTGAGTCTATGGTGCAGTGTTGAGTCTACGGGTAGTGTTGAGTCTATGGGTAGTGTTGAGTCTATGGGCAGTGTTGAGTCTATGGTGTAGTGTTGAGTCTATGGGTAGTGCTGAGTCTATCTGGGTAGTGTTGGGTCTATTCTGCAATGTTGAGTCTATCTGGGGAGTGTTGAGTCTATGGTGCAGTGTTGAGTCTATGGTGCAGTATTGAGTCGATGGTACAGTGTTGAGTCTATCTGAGTAATGCTGAGTCTATGGTGCAGTGTTGAGTCTATGGTGTAGTGTTGAGTCTATGGGCAGTGTTGAGTCTATGGGCAGTGTTGAGTCTATGGTGTAGTGTTGAGTCTATGGTGCAGTGTTGAGTCTATGGGCAGTGTTGAGTCTATGGTGTAGTGTTGAGTATATGGGCAGTGTTGAGTCTATGGGTAGTGTTGAGTCTATGGTGCAGTGTTGAGTCTATGGGCAGTGTTGAGTCTATGGATAGTGTTGAGTCTATGGGCAGTGTTGAGTCTATGGGCAGTGTTGAGTCTATGGTGTAGTGTTGAGTCTATGGGCAGTGTTGAGTCTATGAGCAATGTTGAGTATATGGGCAGTCTTGAGTCTATGGGCAGTGTTGAGTCTATGGGTAGTGTTGACTCTATTGGCAGTGTTCAGTCTATGGGCAGTGTTGAGTCTATGGGTAGTGTTGAGTCTATGGGCAGTGTTGAGTCTATGGGCAGTGTTGAGTCTATGAGCAGTGTTGAGTCTATGGGCAGTGTTGAGTCTATCTGAGCAGTGTTGAGTCTATGGGCAGTGTTGAGTTTATGGGCAGCGTTGAGTCTATGGGCAATGTTGAGTCTATGGGTAGTGTTGAGTCTATGGGTAGTGTTGAGTCTATGGGCGACACCCGGGGGGGAAGGTGAAGGAATTGTGGGCGTGGCTTCCGAGTGGAATTGTGGGCGTGGCTCCCGTGCAGAATTGTGGGCGTGGCTCCTGCGCAGAATTGTGGGCGTGGCTCCTGGGCGGAATTGTGGGCGTGGCTGGGCGCGACCTTTTTCCCGCTCCTCCGCTTACCCCGAGCGCCTTGAGCTGTAGCCGGGTCACCTTGGACGTGCCGAGGGTCGGGCCCTTGGGGCAAAAGCCGCTGTGGGCACACGCCTCCTCGGGGGTCTAGCAGAGCGCACGGGCGCAGGTCATAACCCACCCCCACCACCCCACCCACCCCGTGCAGCCTCGACAGACGCGCGCGCGCACACACACACACACACAAAACACATACAAGCGCATGCACGCACCCACACACAGACACACACAGAGACACACACACACAAAGACACACACAACAGCACGCATCCACACACACATTCACACCCAGACACACGTATACACCCACACATGCACTCACCCATATATACATATACACCCACCACGAACACACACAGACAAAAAAAAGACAAAGATCCCCCCCTATAGCCTGAACAGACTGTTGGGGCAAGTGCTGTTAGCGAGCACCTATGAAGGCCAGAACGGCACACGAGGGGGTGGGTAGCCAGCACCACGCCACATACAGACACACACATAGACACAGGTACCCATACCCACACCAATACCAATACCCTCCTGAGTAACTACGACAGCCACTCCTCACCTCCGGTTGATGGGAAGGCGAGCCCAAAGTAGTCTGGGGCTTACAGCTTCCCACACCTCACTGCCACGCTCCCACGCCCCCTTCATTCTTTTTGTTCAGAAGAAGAGCCACACTCTGTTGTTTGGAAGTCTCCTGCCCCGAGTAGAGGACTGTCCACCCCGCATGGTGGCAGGAGTCAGAGCCGGTCCACCGGACCTCCTGAATGCCGCAGAGGTCCAGGCGGTACCGGTCCAGCTCCCGACAGAGGAGTGGCAGCCCCTCCTCTGCAGCGAGCATTCGAACATTCCACGTGGCCACACGCAGTGGCATTTTGCTGCTTCTGGAGGAGCCCCGAGGGTACCGGGATTCAGTCTCCTGGCTCCGCCAAATGGGGTTTTGTGCCAGGAGACGTCATGGACGCCTGTCCCCCTCCACATACAACAATAACAACCGCCATTCGCCACTAAGTGGCGGTGAAGTCACCACGACGCTTGTGCCAGGCCATGTGCACCTTGAGGTCACGTGAAGCGTCGAACGCCCGTGGGCAGGAGGTCACGGGGCAGACCCAGGTGCCACGGGTCGACAGACTGAGATGACTGGCTGATGCACCACCTGTGCCCCCTACTGTGCCAACCTGCTGTGCTTTAGCCACCCGGCGCTCCGCTCGTTTTTGTGAGCGTCGCTCCTCCGCCCTGCGTTGTTGTTGGAGGGCGACTGCCTCTAACTGCCCAATAGCGTCCTTCACGAGCCTCCTCCACAGAGGCCGATCTTGACACCGCTGGTACCAGTCATCGGCAAGTCCACTCAGCTCCACGTCCTCCTGTATCACATCATTCCATCTCTTCTCTAGCCCGTGCCGCGCCCGTTTAGCCCCCTCGATCCGGTCAAACAAAAGCTGTTTCGGCATGCGGTGGCTGGGCATGCGGGCTACATGACCTAGCCAACGCAGCCTTGCCTGCTGGAGGAGCTCACCGATTGGACCTTGCCCAGATCTTTCAAGGATTTTTGAGCTCCTCACACAATCCAGCCTGGATAAAAACAGGATGGATCGTAGGCAGGCCAGCCTAAATGTTTCCAACCGGCGAAGATGCTCCATTAAGGGGGTCCACGTTTCGCAAGCGGAGAGAAGGGAGGGAATGACTGTGGCCGAGAAGACCTGAAGCTTAGTGCGGAGTGACAGGCCAGGTAGCTTCCACACAGCGTTACGCAACCGATGAAAAGATATTGCCACTCGACTGATTCGGAGTGAGGCCTCTGCTGTTAAACTGGAGCCGGTCATAAGCACACTGCCCAGGTATGGGAAACTCTCCACTCTCTCCACAACTGCCCCATCACCGATTGGGAGTTGTGGGGGTGGAGTGTCAGATGGTACAAAATACCCAGGCAGGTGCTTAGTTTTGGTGGGGCTGATGGTAAGGCCCCATCTCTTAGTGGCACGCTCCAGTCTCAGCAGCAGCGTCTCCAACTCCTCCTCTGAATGAGAAGCTATTACCAAATCATCGGCATACATAACGTGGTTAAGCAATGGGGAGCCATCCCTTGACTGCACCTGGGCATCGATCAGCCTCCCATTATATCTGTACCAAATGGACATTCCCCTGGTACAGCTATTGAATGCTTCACGAACTACGTGGTCAAAATAGCCAGAGGACATCCCTGTCGCACCCCAAGGTGTACAGGGAATGGCTCTGACTCCCGGCCACGTAGTTTTACCCGGGCCCGCTCACCATCATTAAGGTCCTTAATGATGGTGAGCAGAGGGTCAGGGACTCCAAAAGCATGAAGAACAACCCAGAGCCCAGGCCTATTGATGGTATCATAGGCCTTGACCAGGTCAATAAAGCAGAGCTGTAGGTCTTGTTGAAATTCCCTACACCTCTGCTGTAGCAGACGGACAGAAAATATGGCATCTGTGCAGGACCGCCCTTTCCTGAAACCGCATTGGGGCTCTGCAAGCCTCTCCTCAGCGTGCCTGGTGAGGCGATGTTGAATAATCCTTGCCAGGACCTTTCCTGGCACACTGAGGAGTGAGATGCCCCTGTAGTTGTTACAGTCTGTGCGGTTCCCCTTCTTAAAGAGGGGGACCACCAGGGCATCCTTCCAATCCTGCGGAACCCGTTCATTCTTTTGTTCAAAAGAAGAGCCACACCCTGTTGTTTGGCAGTCTGCTGCCCCGAGTAGAGGACTGTCCACCCCTCATGGTGGCAGAAGCCAGAGCCGGTCCACCGGACCTCCTGAATGCCACACATATGCAGGCGGTACCGGTCCAGCTCCCGACAGAGGAGTGGCAGCCTCTTCTCCGCAGTGAGCGTTCGAACATTCCACGTGGCCACCCGTAGTGGCTTTTCGTTGTTTCTGGAGGAGCCCCGAGGGTAGATATTCAATCTCCTGGCTCCGCCAATTGGAGATTGAATATCTACACACACACATACACAAACACACCCACCCACACACACCCACACACACACATCCACAAACATACACACACGCACATACACACACGCACATACACACACGCACACACACCCACACACACACGCACACACACATACACACGCGCATGTTCTGGGCTCGAATCTCACCATGTTCATCACGGTGTCCGCCACTTGCCCCGCATAGGCCACAGCATAGCTCTTGCACTGCACGGCAAGGGGACGCGGGGGGAGAGGTGGGGAGGAGATGGGGGAGGGGGGGAGATGGGGGGAGGAGAATGAACGGTAAAGTTGTTGATTTGGAAGGGGGGCCAAGCGGCGCTAGGAATCACCTAGCGCCGCTTGGTGAGAGCGGGTCTCAGGGTCAGAGTCTAGAGTAGAGAGCGGGTCTCAGGGTCTCAGTGTCTAGAGTAAAGACCGGGTCTCAGGGTCAGTGTCTAGAGTAAAGAGCGGGTCTCAGGGTCAGTGTCTAGAGTAGAGACCGGGTCTCAGGGTCTCAGTGTCTATAGTAGAGAGCGGGTCTCAGGGTCAGTGTCTAGAGTAGAGAGCGGGTCTCAGGGTCAGTGTCTAGAGTAGAGACCGGGTCTCAGGGTCTCAGTGTCTAGAGTAAAGACCGGGTCTCAGGGTCAGTGTCTAGAGTAGAGAGCGGGTCTCAGGGTCAGTGTCTAGAGTAGAGACCGGGTCTCAGGGTCTCAGTGTCTAGAGTAGAGACCAGGTCTCAGGCTCTCAGTGTCTAGAGTAGAGAGGGGGTCTCAGGGTCTCAGTGTCTAGAGTAAAGACCAGGTCTCAGGGTCAGTGTCTAGAGAAGAGAGCGGGTCTCAGGGTCAGTGTCTAGAGTAGAGACTGGGTCTCAGGGTCAGTGTCTAGAGTAGAGACCGGGTCTCAGTGTCTAGAGTAGAGAGCGGGTCTCAGTGTCTAGAGTAGAGACCGGGTCTCAGGGTCTCAGTGTCTAGAGTAGAGAGCGGGTCTCAGGGTCAGAGTCTAGAGTAAAGAGCGGGTCTTAGGGTCTCAGTGTCTAGAGTAGAGACCGGGTCTCAGGGTCAGTGTCTAGAGTAGAGACCGGGTCTCAGGGTCAGTGTCTAGAGTAGAGAGCGAGTCTCAGGGTCTCAGTGTCTAGAGTAGAGACCGGGTCTCAGGGTCAGTGTCTAGAGTAGAGACCGGGTCTCAGGGTCAGTGTCTAGAGTAGAGACCGGGTCTCAGGGTCAGTCTATAGTAGAGACCGGGTCTCAGGGTCAGTGTCTAGAGTAGGGTAGGGACCGGGTCTCAGGGTCTCAGTGTCTAGAGTAGAGAGCGGGTCTCAGGGTCAGTGTCTAGAGTAGAGACCGGGTCTCAGGGTCAGTGTCTAGAGTAGAGACCGGGTCTCAGGGTCTCAGTGTCTAGAGTAGAGACCGGGTCTCAGCGTGTCAGTGTCTAGAGTTGAGACCAGGTCTCAGGGTCAGTGTCTAGAGTAGAGACCGGTTCTCAGGGTCTCAGTGTCTAGAGTAGATACCGGGTCTCAGGGTCAGTGTCTAGAGTAGAGAGCGGGTCTCAGGGTCAGTGTCTAGAGCTGAGACCGGGTCTCAGGGTCAGAGTCTAGAGTAGAGACCAGGTCTTAGGGTCTCAGTGTCTAGAGTAGAGAGCGGGTCTCAGGGTCAGTGTCTAGAGTAGAGACCAGGTCTCAGGGTCTCAGTGTCTAGAGTAGAGACCGGGTCTCAGGGTCAGTGTCTAGAGTAGAGACCGGGTCTCAGGGTCTCAGTGTCTAGAGTTGAGACCAGGTCTCAGGGTCAGTGTCTAGAGTAGAGACCGGGTCTCAGGGTCTCAGTGTCTAGAGTAGAGACCGGGTCTCAGGGTCAGTGTCTAGAGTAGAGAGTGGGTCTCAGGGTCAGTGTCTAGAGTTGAGACCGGGTCTCAGGGTCAGTGTCTAGAGTAGAGACCGGGTCTCAGTGTCTAGAGTATAGAGCGGGTCTCAGGGTCTCAGTGTCTAGAGTAGAGACCGGGTCTCAGGGTCAGAGCTGCTAGCCTCCAGACCCACCCCCACCACCACCGCCCACCAATTCGCGTGCTCCGGGCTGCAGGCGCTGGCACTGCAGCACCAGGTGTCGTGTGAAGGGGTCGTAGCCGCCCTGCGGGGTCTGGTCGTGAGCGGAGCTCATGAAGCGCACGCACTCCTCGCACGGCTCGCGAGACGATGCGGAGTCTCCCTGTGGAGAGAGAGAGAGAGACGGAGAGAGAGAGAGACAGAGAGACGGAGAGAGAGATAGAGAGACGGAGAGAGAGAGAGATAGAGATACGGAGAGAGAGAGAGATAGAGACGGAGAGAGAGAGAGATGGAGAGAGAGATAGAGACGGAGAGAGAGACAGAGACGGAGAGAGAGAGATGGAGAGAGAGAGAGACGGAGAGAGAGAGAGATAGACGGAGAGAGAGAGATAGAGAGACGGAGAGAGAGAGAGAGAGACGGAGAGAGAGAGAGACGGAGAGAGATAGAGATGGATAGAGATAGAGATGGAGAGAGAGATAGAGATGGAGAGAGAGATAGAGATGGAGAGAGAGAGAGATAGAGATGGAGAGAGAGAGACGGAGAGAGATAGAGATGGAGAGAGAAAGACGGAGAGAGATAGAGATGGAGAGAGAGAGATGGAGAGAGAGAGATAGAGACGGAGAGAGATAGAGACGGAGAGAGATAGAGATGGAGAGAGAGAGATAGAGACGGAGAGATGGAGAGAGAGATAGAGACGGAGAGAGATAGAGACGGAGAGAGATAGAGATGGAGAGAGAGAGATGGAGAGAGAGAGATAGAGAGTTGGAGAGAGACAGATGGAGAGCGAGATAGAGACGGAGAGACAGAGACAGAGAGATAGAGAGAGATGGAGAGAGAGAGATGGAGAGAGAGAGTTATGGTGCGTAACAGATAGAGAGACAGAGATAGAGGGACGGTGAGAGACCTAGTGTAAATACTTATACTATGCATGTTCACTATGTACACTACTATGCATGTACACTATATACACTATGTATGTACACCATGTACACTACTATGCATGTACACTATATACACTATGTATGTACACTATATACACCAATGTATGTACACTATGTACACTACTATGTATGTACACCACTATGCCTGTACACTATGTATGTACACTATGTATGTACACTACTGTGCATGTACACTATGTATGTACACTATGTATGTACACTATGTATGTACACTGTGCATGTACAGTATGTATGTCCACCACTATGTATGTACACCACTATGTATGTACACCAACTATGTATGTACACTATGTACACCACTATGTATGTACACTGCTATGTATGTACACTATGTTTGTACACTATGTATGTACACCGCTATGTATGTACACCACTATGTATGTCCACTACTGTGCATGTACACTATGTATGTACACTACTGTGCATGTACACTATGTATGTACACTATGTACGTACACTACTGTGCATGCACACTATGTATGTACACTATGTATGTACACCACTATGTATGTACACCACTATGTATGTACACCACTATGTATGTACACTACGTATGTACACCACTATGTATGTACACCACTATGTATGTACACCACTATGTATCTACACTATGTACACCACTATGTATGTACACCACTACGTATGTACACCACTATGTACACCACTATGTATGTACACCACTATGTATGTACACCGCTATGTATGTACACTATGTTTGTACACTATGTATGTACACCGCTATGTATGTACACCACTATGTATGTCCACTACTGTGCATGTACACTATGTATGTACACTATGTACGTACACTACTGTGCATGCACACTATGTATGTACACTATGTATGTACACCACTATGTATGTACACCACTATGTATGTACACTACGTATGTACACCACTATGTATGTACACCACTATGTATGTACACTATGTATGTACACAGCTATGTATATACACCACTATGTATGTACACCACTATGTATGTACACAATGTATGTACACCACTATGTATGTACACCACTATGTATGTACACCACTATGTATGTACACCACTATGTATGTACACTATGTATGTACACTATGTATGTACACCACTATGTATGTACACTATGTATGTACACTACTATGTATGTACACTATGTATGTACACTCTACAGTATGTATGTACACTATGTATGTACACTATGTATGTACACTACTGTGCATGTACACTATGTATGTACACTATGTATGTACACTATGTATGTACACTACTATGTATGTACACTACTGTGCATGTACACTATGTACACCACTATGTATGTACACCACTAAGTATGTACACCACTATGTATGTACACTATGTATGTACACCACTATGTATGTACACTATGTATGTACACCACTATGTATGTACACTATGTATGTACACTACTATGTATGTACACTATGTATGTACACTATGTACGCTCTACAGTATGTATGTACACTATGTATGTACACTATGTATGTACACTACTGCGCATGTACACTATGTATGTACACTATGTATGTACACTACTATGTATGTACACTACTGTGCATGTACACTATGTACACCACTATGTATGTACACCACTATGTATGTACACTACTGTGTATGTACACCACTGTGCATGTACACTATGTATGTACACTATGTATGTACACTACTGTGCATGTACACTATGTACACCACTATGTATGTACACTACTATGTATGTACACTACTGTGCATGTACACTATGTACACTACTATGTATGTACACTACTGTTGCATGTACACTATGTACACTCTACAGTATGTATGTACACTACTGTTGCATGTACACTATGTACACCACTATGTATGTACACCACTATGTATGTACACTATGCACACTCTACAGTATGTATGTACACTATGTATGTACACTACTGTGCATGTACACTATGTACACTACTGTGCATGTACACTATGTACACTACTGTGTATGTACACTACTGTGCATGTACACTATGTACACCACTATGCATGTACACTACTGTGCATGTACACTATGTACACTCTACAGTATGTATGTACACTACTGTGCATGTACACTATGTACACCACTATGTATGTACACTACTGTGCATGTACACTATGTACACTACTGTGCATGTACACTATGTACACTACTATGTATGTACACTACTGTGCATGTACACTATGTACACTACTATGTATGTACACTTCTGTTGCATGTACACTATGTACACCACTATGTATGTACACTATGTATGTACACCACTATGTATGTACACTATGTATGTACACTATGTAGGTACACTACTATGTATGTACACTACTGTTGCATGTACACTATGTATACACCACTATGTATGTACACTATGTATGTACACCACTATGTATGTACACCACTATGTATGTACACTATGTACACTCTACAGTATGTATGTACACTATGTACACTATGTATGTACACCACTGTGCATGTACACCGCTACGTCGCGGCACCTCGTTCTGCCGCGCCTGCTGCGGGTAGAGCAGCAGGGGGACGTTGTTGATGAAGGGGCTCATGACGTCCACCAGGGAGCCGCGCGGCACGACGGAGTCACCGGCGTCAGAGGAGGCGGAGTCAGAGGAGGCGGAGTCAGAGCCGTGACGACTCATCAGCGCGGAGCGGCACAGACCCAGCGAGGAGCAGACCACGCCGGGGTTCTGACGGAGGTAGCAGTGGGGGGGGGGGGGGAGAGACATCACGGGAGGTGGTTTAGCTTCTAAAGGCAAACTGTTTATAGAGGTTTGTAGTGGGCGTAGCCCAAATGTCAGCAAACCCACTGGCAATCAACAGTGGGTTTGCTGACATTTAGTTTTTACGTTAGTTTATTTTAGTTGTTAATGAATGTATTCATTTTAGTTAAATTTTGATTTAAAGCTTTCGTGACTGCAGGGATTCATATTCTTGGTTCTTTCGGTAAAGTCACCACCACGTAGAAGGGAAACAATAAAATAATAAAAATATAAAACAATAAAATTCTCACGACCTTTTCGATTGCAACACAAGCAATCATTATTGTTTTATATTTTTTATTAATTTATTGTTTCCCTTCTACGTCATTTTAGTTAGTTTAGTTTTTCGGAAATGTATTCATTTTAAGTTTAGTTTCTTTGATAGTTTTTGTAAATTTTTTGTTAGTTTTTGTTAATTTAGTTTTGTTGTGAATTAATTTATTAGTTTTAGTTAGTTTAGTTTTTGTTTTGTTGAATTTTTTGTAAACTTGTTCTTTTTGAGTTTAGTTTTTTTGTTAGTTTAGTTTTGTTGTTAGTTAATGTATTCATTTGAGCAAGAGAGTACAATCCAAAGGGCATGTGAGCATGAGAGTGCAATCCAAAAGACATGTGAGCATGAGAGTGCAATCCAAAGGACATGTGAGCATGAGCGTGCAATCCGAAGGCATGAGAGTGCAATGCAAAGGACATGTGAGCAGAGAAAGGCATAGAGCGAGAGACACAGAGAGTCAGAAATAACAGCTGACATATGCAGGTTGGATGGAAATATCATAGTCAGTTAAGACTTTACCTGGTTAATAATGTCCTTTCAATGACTGCTCAGTGTGTACCCATCCTCTCGGTTGAAGTTGTGTTGTCTGTGTTTATATATCTGGATGGCTTCATGAAGCCATATTTCGACTCTCTGTCTCTCTCTCAAAATAGAATAGTGCCCGGCACTAGTCTATTTTGCCAAGTTAATTGCATCCCCAGCATTTGGCATTGCTGCTGCATTCGCATTTTTTGTTTCATTGGCATTGTTGCTGCTTTGTTCTTGCCTCCTCCCCCCCCCCGCATCCCCACCTCTCTCAGCCTCCCACTTCCAGCCCCGCACACTTCCCCCCATCCAGCTTCACACACAGAGATTCACGCAGAGATTCACACAAACACAGACGAACACAGAGACTCACGCAGAGATTTCACGCAGAGATTCACACACACAGACTCACACAGAGACTCACACATACAGACTTACAGGGAGACTTACACAGAGACTCACACAGAGATTCACGCAGAGATCCACACACACACACAGACTCACATAGAAACTCACACACAGACACACAGAGACTCACACATACAGACTTACAGGGAGACTCACACAGAGACTCACACAGACTCACACATACAGACTTACAGGGAGACTCACACAGACTCACACATAGACTGACACATACAGACTTACAGGGAGACTCACACAGAGACTCACACAGAGACTCACAAATACAGACTTACAGGGAGACTCACACAGAAACTCACACATACAGACTTACAGGGAGACTCGCACAGAGACTCACACATACAGACTTACAGGGAGACTCACACAGAGACTCACACATACAAACTTACAGGGAGACTCACACAGAGACTCACACATACAGACTTACAGGGAGACTCACACAGAGACTCACACATACAAACTTACAGGGAGACTCACACAGAGACTCACGCAGAGATTCACACACACACACAGACTCACACAGAGACACATACAGACAGACACACACATACATACATACAGACTCACACACACATACAGACTCACACACACACACACAGATTCACACACACAGATTCACACACACACACAGACTCACACTCACACAGAGACTCACAAGGGCCCTCTCCAGCGTGGCGAGCAGTGCCGGTAGCTCTGTCTTCACCATCTCCTGGCACTGGGTGCGGAGCGCCTCGTCGGACACCGCCTCACACAAGCGGAGCAGCAGCGCGGCCACCTCCTGCTGTAGAAGTGGCACATGGGGGGAGGGGGGGGGGGTTGCGATGGTGGTAGTGGTGGTGTGGTGGTGGTGTGGTGGTGGAGTGGTGTGGTAGTGGTGGTGTGGTGGTGGTGTGGTGGTGGTGGTGATGGTGGTGATGGTCGTGGTGGTGATGGTGGTGATGGTGGTGATGGTGGTAGTGGTGGTGTGGTGGTGGAGTGGTGTGGTAGTGGTGGTGTGGTGGTGATGGTCGTGGTGGTGATGGTGGTGATGGTCGTGGTGGTGATGGTGGTGATGGTGGTGATGGTGATGATGGTGATGATGGTGGTGAGCGGCAAAAACAACCTCCCCGTGGCGCCGGACGGCAACGCTGTGGTGGGCAGTGCCGTGGGGGGAGGGCCAATTCCGAGTGGCCTTTCCCTTCAGGGCGTTTGCAACCACCACAACGGCCAAATGGGGGATTATGGACGGGTGCGAGGGGCCAGTAACCCCTACACCTTCAATTAATTACCACAAAACTAAGTATAAAATATCTACTTCATGAGTTTGTGCCGGAGGCCCTGGGGGGACAGGCATCTATAACGTCTCCTGGCCAAACCCCATATGGCAGAGCCAGAAGACTGAATCTTTACCCTCGGGGCTCCTCCAGAAACAACATAAAGCCACTTCGGATGGCCACGTGGAATGTTCGAACGCTCACTGCGGAGGAGAGGCTGCCACTCCTCTGTTGGGAGCTGGACCGGTACCGCCTGGATCTCTGTGGCATTCAGGAGGTCCGGTGGACTAGCTCTGGCTCCTGCCACCATAAAGGGTGGACAGTCCTCTACTCAGGACAGGAGACTGTCAAACAACAGGGAGTGGCTCTTCTTCTGAACAAAAGAATGAAGGGGGCGTGGAAGCGTGGCGGTGAGGTGTAGGAAGCGGTAAGCCGCAGACTACTTTGGGCACGCCTTCCCATCAACCAGAGGCGAGGAGTGGTGGTCGTGGTTACTTATGCCCCCACCGAAAATGAACATCCGTGGAGAGATGCAGGCAAGGCCGATGAGTCAGATGCCTTCTATGACCTCCTGTCACAGGTGCTGGCTAAAGTGGCCCCTCGGGATAGAGTCATCCTGTTGGGAGACTGCAATGCCCGAGTTGGTCATGATGCTGGCACCTGGTCTGGAGTGATTGGAAGGCATGGGCCAGATCAGCTCAATAACAATGCTAGGAGGCTGCTAGATTTTTGTGCAGCCCATAGGGCTTGTAATTACCAACACGCTGTTCCGCCATTGGCACATCCACACAACATCATGGATGCATGCTGGGTCCAAGCAAGAACATCTGCTGGACTACGTAGTGACGGAACAGCGGATGTGGGCCCATGTCCTTGACATCAGGACCTACCGTGGAGCTGATCTGCCCACTGACCATCGACTTGTCATCTGTAAGATGTGCCTGCCATTCTTCCACTCCGGTGGTTGGTGTACACCAAGGACCCCATTCAAACCCAAGATGGCCTGGTCTCAGCTAGCTGATGAAAGCTACAAGCGAGAATTTAATCATCACTTGCAGCTGGGGTTGGCATCGTCCCCCTCTCCTCCAGATGTCGAGGGGAAATAGGCGAGGTTTAAGACCCTGGCTGACGGAGGAGGTGTTCAGGCTGGCTGAGAAAAAGCGACAGGCCCACTCTCATCGTATACAGCATCCCATGTCAGAGAATGAGGAGGCTTACCGCAGCCTTCGTTTGGAGGTTCGGAGAGCCGTGAGGCCCTGCAAGGATTGGTGGTGGTCGCGAGTTGCTGAGGAGATGGAGTCTGCCTCAATGGCCCATGATCACAAATCACTTTTTTAACTCCATCAAAAAAGCATCCTGCAGCACCACACCTATTACCATCATTAGGGGAAAAAACAGTGATCCAATCACCGACCCCCAGGAACAGGTTTGCAGATTTGCTGAGCTTTTCTGTGAAGTCGTGGGGGAGGGGGAATCCCTCGGCATAGAAAACATCGTGGGGCAAAGTGGGGATGACCCTGCTGAGGCTGCGGTGTCTCAAATATTGGAAGAAAAAGTCACCCCCTGTGAGTGGCTGGCTGAGGTGCCATTTGTTGAGGAAGTACTAAAGGTGATCCAGAGTCTGAGACCAGGAAAGGCACCAGGCAGAGATGAGCTCCCAAGCGAAATGCTGAGGGAGGGTGGCGTTTGTACACAAACTGTCCTACATGACATCATAACAACAATCTGGACCACCAGATGGGTTCCGCAGGATTGGAAGGATGCCCTGGTGGTCGCCCTCTTTAAGAAGGGGGCCACACAGACTGTAACAACTACAGGGGCATCTCACTTCTCAGTCTGCCGGGAAAGGTCCTGGGCAAGGATTATTCAATATCGCCTTGCCAGGCACGCTGAGGAGAGGCTTGTGGAGCTCCAATGCGGTTTTAGGAAAGGGCGATCCTGCACAGATGCCATATTTTCTGTCCGTCTGCTACAGCAGAGGTGTAGGGAATTCCAACAAGACCTACATCTCTGCTTTATTGACCTGGTCAAGGCCTATGATACCATCAGTAGGCCTGGGCTCTGGGTTATTCTTCGTGCTTTCGGAGTCTCTGACCCTCTACTCATGATCATTAAGGACATTCATGATGGTGAGCGGGCCCGGGTAAAACTACGTGGCCGGGAGTCGGAGCCATTACCTGTTCACCTTGGGGTGCGACAGGGATGTCCTCTGGCTCCCACATTATTTCACATTTTTTTCGACCACGTAGTTCGTGAAGCCTTTGATGGCTGTGCCGGTGGAATTTCCATCTGGCACAGATACAATGGGAGGCTGATCGATGCCCGAGTGCGGTCAAGGGATGGCTCCCTATTGGTCAACCATGTTGACCGATGATCTGGTAATTGCCGCTCACTCAGAGGAGGAGTTGGAGGCGCTGCTGCTGAACCTGGAGCATGCCACTAAGAGGTGGGGCCTTACCATCAGAACCACCAAAACTAAGCACCTGCTTGGGTATTTTGTACCACTGAACAATCCACCCCCACAACTCCCAATTGGTGATGGGGCAGTTGTGGAGAGATTGAAGAGTTTCCCATACCTGGGCAGTGTGCTCATGACCGGCTCTGGTTTAACAGCAGAGGTCTCACTCCGAATCAGTCGAGCGGCATTATCTTTTCATCGGTTGTGTAACGCTTCAGGTCTTCTCGGCCAGGGTCATTCCCTCCATTCTCTATCCTTGCGAAACGTGGACCCCCCCCCCCAATGGAAGATCTTCACCGGTGAGAAACATTTAGGCTGGCCTGCCTATGATCCATCCTCGGTTTAACCAGGCTGGATTGTGTGAAGAGCTCACAAATCCTTGAAAGATCTGGACAAAGTCCTATCGGTGAGCTCCGGGAGGCAAGGCTGCGTTGGCTGGGTCATGTAGCCCGAATGCCCAGTCACCGCATGCCGAAACAGCTTTTGTTCGGCCGGATCGAGGGGGTTAAACGGGCGCGGCATGGGCTAGAGAACAGATGGAGTGATGTGGTACAGGAGGATGTGGAGCTGAGTGGACTTGCCGATGACTGGTACCAGCGGTGTCAAGATCGGCCTCTTTGGAGGAGGCTCGTGAAGGACGCTGCTACTGGACAGTTGGAGGCAGTCACCCTCCAACAACAACAGAGGGTGGAGGAGCAACGCTCACAACAAGGAGCGGAGCAACGGGTGGCTAAAGCACAGCAAGTTGGCACAGTAGGGGGCACAGGTGGTGCATCAGCCAGTCATCTCTGTCTTCTCAGTCAGTCGACCCGTGGCACCTGCTGGGTCTACCCCGTGACCTCCTGCCAGCGGGCGTTCGACACTTCACGTGGCCTCAAGGTGCACATAGCCTGGCACAAGCGTCTTGGTGACATCACCGCCACTTAGTGGCGAATGGCGGTTGTTGTTGATGGTGGTGGGTGCCCTCACCTTCTGCCACACCCCCCGTGACACACCCCCCTGACACACCCCTGACACACCCCCTGTGACACACCCCGTGACACACCCAGTGACACACCCCTGACACACCCCTGACACACCCCTGACACACCCCCCGTGACACCCCCCGTGACACACCCCGTGACACACCCCGTGACACACCCCGTGACACACCCCCCCTGACACACCCCTGACACACCCCGTGACACACCCCCCCTGACACACCCCCCCTGACACACCCCTCCTGACACACCCCCCCTGACACACCCCCCCTGACACACCCCCCGTGACACACCCCTGTGACACACCCCTCTGACACACCCCGTGACACACCCCCCCGACACACCCCGTAACACACCCCGTGACACACCCCCCGTGACACACCCCCCCTGACACACCCCCCCTGACACACCCCCTGACACACCCCTGACACACCCCGTGACACACCCCGTGACACACACCGTGACACACCCCCCCTGATACACCCCCCCTGACACACCCCTGACACACCCCCCTGACACACCCCCCTGACACACCCCGTGACACACCCCCTGACACACCCCGTGACACACCCCGTGACACACACCCCGTGACACACCCCGTGACACACCCCCCCCCGTGACACACCCCATGACACACCCTGTGACACACCCCCTGACACACCCCGTGACACACCCCGTGACACACACCCCGTGACACACACCCCGTGACACACCCCGTGACACACCCCGTGACAGACACCCCGTGACACACCCCGTGACACACCCCCTGACACACACCCCGTGACACACCCCGTGACACACCCCGTGACACACCCCGTGACACACCCCGTGACACACCCCTGACACACCCCGTGACACACCCCGTGACACACCCCCTGACACACACCCCCTGACACACCCCGTGACACACCCCGTGACACACACCCCGTGACACACACCCCGTGACACACACCCCGTGACACACCCCGTGACAGACACCCCGTGACAGACACCCCGTGACACACCCCGTGACACACCCCCTGACACACACCCCGTGACACACCCCGTGACACACCCCCTGACACACCCCGTGACACACCCCGTGACACACCCCTGACACACCCCGTGACACACCCCGTGACACACCCCCTGACACACCCCCTGACACACACCCCGTGACACACACCCCGTGACACACACCCCGTGACACACCCCGTGACACACCCCCGTGACACACCCCGTGACACACCCCCCCGTGACACACCCCCCCGTGACACACCCCCCCGTGACACACCCCCCCGTGACACACCCCCCCGTGACACACCCCTGACACACCCCGTGACACACCCCCCCGTGACACACCCCGTGACACACCCGGTGTGTGTGGGTGCCCTCACCTCCGTGGCGTTGCTCTTCAGGAGCTCGTCCACGGCGCCCACCGACTCCTTGCAGACGTCACAGGGCAGGTCACCCTGGCGGAGCGGCGGTTACCATGATTACAGCGACGGTTACCATGGTTATCACGACAGTTACCGTGGTTACGATGATTACCATGGTTACGATGATGGTTACCATGACGATGACCATGGTTACCATGATGAAGACGACATCTCTGTATACTGTTGATGATGTCATCTGTGTGTACTGGTGATGATGTTATCTCTATACTGGTGATGATGTCATCTCTGTAAACTGGTGATGATGATATCATCTCTGTAAACTGGTGATAATGTCATCTCTGTATACTGGTGATGATGTTATCTCTATACTGGTGATGATGTCATCTCTGTAAACTGGTGATGATGTCATCTCTGTAAACTGGTGATGATGTCATCTCTGTATACTGGTGATGTTATCTCTATACTGGTGATGATGTCATCTCTGTAAACTGGTGATGATGTCATCTCTGTATACTGGTGATGTTATCTCTATACTGGTGATGATGTCATCTCTGTAAACTGGTGAAGATGTCATCCCTGTATACTGGTGATGATGTCATCTCTGTATACTGGTGATGATGTCATCTCTGTATACTGGTGATGATGTCATCTCTGTATACTGGTGATGATGTCATCTCTGTAAACTGGTGATGATATCTCTACATTCTGCATATGAAGACAATTCCATTAAATACTACCAGAGCATGCTTGTCTTGTTTGCGTGTTCACCACAAAGTATACGTGGTTAATGCAGTGGGGGCTAATCCTCGCAAGAAAGAACAAGTTTCCGTCTGGTGTTTTAAGCGTCTTAGCACGCAACAACCTTCTGTTTCACTGCTGCATAGAACGGCTCAAACACCGATTCTCATGTTTTGGATGCTGGCAAGGGCGGTCACCATGATGCAGCTGCCGAACCCCGACCCATAAATGCCCTCACGGTGCATTGTCCTTTAGACCGGGCCCCAACGAAAGCCGTCTGTGGTGTGGACCGATCGGACTCAAAGACGACGCCATATAAACAACGGTCGCGTCATTATTGCGAGAGACAACGCCGCCGTAGGCAACCGCAGCAATTGTTGCCTGCGTGCAAGTTCATCACGAGCGTATGTGGTTGATGCAGCGAGGTGGACGCCTCGCAAAACGTTTCCGTTTGGTGCTTCTAAACGCCTTAACACGCAACCGCCCTGTGCCACTGCTGCACAGGAAGTGTCGAGCACCGACGCTCGTACATTGAGAGCGGCAAGGGAGGTCACCATCATGTAGCTGCCAGCTGCCGAGCTCTCAATGTCCTGACGGTGGCATCGCCCCTTTGCGCTGTTCGCGCCGTTTTTGACGTTGCCCTCCGGTCTAACGCCGCTGCACTCTGGGCTGTGGTTGCGCGGTTGTGCGTCGGGGGAGGAGCTCACCGCTGTGGGCTGGGCCCAGTAGACGCTCGAGCACTGCTCGAGAGCCCGGCACCGCGAGGCCGTGCCGGCGTTCTTGCACCAGAATCCGGGCCCTCGCGAGCAGACGTCGGCGCCCAGCAGGGGGCTGCCGCTCGCTGGAAAGACGCAAAGAAGAGGCGGGGTCGCCCGCGTGTCACAAAAAGCGAAGCGTGGTAGCCTCGACCATTCGGAGGGCGGGGGGGTCGGGGGTCAAGTGCTGTCAGTAAGCGAGCAGCAGCAGGGATATTGGTCTAACAGGGCTGATGGTGGAGTCTCTAACAGGGCTGATGGTGGAGTCTCTAACAGGGCTGATGGTGGAGTCTCTAAGAGGGCTGATGGTGGAGTCTCTAACAGGGCTGATGGTGAAGCCTCTAACAGGGCTGATGGTGGAGTCTCTAGCAGGGCTGATGGTGGAGTCTCTAACAGGGCTGATGGTGAAGCCTCTAACAGGGCTGATGGTGGAGTCTCTAGCAGGGCTGATGGTGGAGTCTCTAGCAGGGCTGATGGTGGAGCCTCTAACAGGGCTGATGGTGAAGTCTCTCACAGGACTGATGGTGGAGTCTCTAACAGGGCTGATGGTGGAGTCTCTCACAGGACTGATGGTGCAGTCTCTAGCAGGGCTGGTGGTGGAGAATCTAACAGGGCTGATGGTGGAGCCTCTAACAGGGCTGATGGTGCAGTCTCTAGCAGGGCTGATGTTGGAGCCTCTAGCAGGGCTGATGGTGGAGTCTCTAGCAGGGCTGATGTTGGAGCCTCTAGCAGGGCTGATGGTGGAGTCTTTAACAGGGCTGATGGTGGAGCCTCTAACAGGGCTGATGGTGGAGTCTCTAGCAGGGCTGGTGGTGGAGAATCTAACAGGGCTGATGGTGGAGCCTCTAACAGGGCTGATGGTGGAGTCTCTAACAGGGCTAATGGTGGAGTCTCTAACAGGGCTGATGGTGGAGTCTCTAGCAGGGCTGATGGTGGAGTCTCTAGCAGGGCTGATGGTGGAGTCTCTAACAGGGCTGATGGTGGAGTCTCTAGCAGGGCTGATGGTGGAGTCTCTAACAGGGCTGATGGTGGAGTCTCTAGCAGGGCTGATGGTGGAGCCTCTAACAGGGCTGATGGTGGAGTCTCTAGCAGGGCTGATGGTGGAGTCTCTAACAGGGCTGATGGTGGAGTCTCTAGCAGGGCTGATGGTGGAGTCTCTAACAGGGCTGATGGTGAAGTCTCGAACAGGGCTGATGGTGGTGTCTCTAACAGGGCTGATGGTGGAGTCTCTAACAGGGCTGATGGTGGAGTCTCTAGCAGGGATGATGGTGGAGTCTCTAACAGGGCTGATGGTGGAGTCTCTAACAGGGCTGATGGTGAAGCCTCTAACAGGGCTGATGGTGGAGCCTCTAACAGGGATGATGGTGGAGCCTCTAACAGGGCTGATGGTGGAGCCTCTAGCAGGGCTGATGGTGGAGTCTCTAACAGGGCTGATGGTGGAGTCTCTAACAGGGATGATGGTGGAGTCTCTAACAGGGGTGATGGTGGAGTTTCTAACAGGGCTGATGGTGGAGTCTCTAACAGGGCTGATGGTGGAGTCTCTAACAGGGTTGATGGTGAAGCCTCTAACAGGGCTGATGGTGGAGCCTCTAACAGGGATGATGGTGGAGCCTCTAACAGGGCTGATGGTGGAGCCTCTAGCAGGGCTGATGGTGGAGTCTCTAACAGGGCTGATGGTGGAGTCTCTAACAGGGCTGAGGGTGGAGTCTCTAGCAGGGATGATGGTGGAGTCTCTAGCAGGGCTGATGGTGGAGCCTCTAACAGGGTTGATGGTGGAGTCTCTAGCAGGGCTGATGGTGGAGTCTCTAGCAGGGCTGATGGTGAAGCCTCTAACAGGGCTAATGGTGAAGCCTCTAAGAGGGCTGATGGTGGAGTCGCTAGCAGGGATGATGATGGAGTCTCTAGCAGGGCTGATGGTGGAGTCTCTAGCAGGGATGATGGTGGAGTCTCTAGCAGGGCTGATGGTGGAGTCTCTAGCAGGGCTGATGGTGGAGTCTCTAACAGGGCTGATGGTGGAGCCTCTAACAGGGCTGATGGTGAAGCCTCTAACAGGGCTGATGGTGGAGTCTCTAGCAGGGATGATTGTGGAGACTCTAACAGGGCTGATGGTGGAGTCTCTAAGAGGGCTGATGGTGGAGTCGCTAGCAGGGATGATGGTGGAGTCTCTAGCAGGGCTGATGGTGGAGTCTCTAGCAGGGATGATGGTGGAGTCTCTAGCAGGGTTGATGGTGGAGTCTCTAGCAGGGCCGATGGTGGAGTCTCTAACAGGGCTGATGGTGGAGTCTCTAACAGGGCTGATGGTGGAGTCTCTAGCAGGGCTGATGGTGGAGCCTCTAACAGGGCTGATGGTGGAGTCTCTAACAGGGATGATGGTGGAGTCTCTAACAAGGCTGATGGTGGAGTCTCTAACAGGGCTGATGGTGGAGTCTCTAACAAGGCTGATGGTGGAGCCTCTAACAGGGCTGATGGTGGAGTCTCTAACAGGGGTGATGGTGGAGTCTCTAACAGGGCTGATGGTGGAGTCTCTAACAGGGGTGATGGTGGAGTCTCTAACAGGGGTGATGGTGGAATCTCTAGCAAGGCTGATGGTGGAGTCTCTAGCAGGGCTGATGGTGGAGTCTCTATCAGGGCTGATGGTGAAGCCTCTAACAGGGCTAATGGTGAAGCCTCTAACAGGGCTGATGGTGAAGCCTCTAACAGGGCTGATGGTGGAGTCTCTAGCAGGGATGATGGTGGAGACTCAACAGGGCTGATGGTGGAGTCTCTAAGAGGGCTGATGGTGGAGTCGCTAGCAGGGATGATGGTGGAGTCTCTAGCAGGGCTGATGGCGGAGTCTCTAGCAGGGATGATGGTGGAGTCTCTAGCAGGGCTGATGGTGGAGTCTCTAGCAGGGCTGATGGTGGAGTCTCTAACAGGGCTGATGGTGGAGTCTCTAACAGGGCTGATGGTGGAGTCTCTAACAGGGCTGATGGTGGAGTCTCTAGCAGGGCTGATGGTGGAGTCTCTAACAGGGCTGATGGTGGAGTCTCTAACAGGGCTGATGGTGGAGCCTCTAACAGGGCTGATGGTGGAGTCTCTAACAGGGCTGATGGTGGAGTCTCTAACAGGGCTGATGGTGGAGTCTCTAGCAGGGCTGATGGTGGAGCCTCTAACAGGGCTGATGGTGGAGTCTCTAACAGGGATGATGGTGGAGTCTCTAACAAGGCTGATGGTGGAGTCTCTAACAGGGCTGATGGTGGAGTCTCTAACAAGGCTGATGGTGGAGCCTCTAACAGGGCTGATGGTGGAGTCTCTAACAGGGCTGATGGTGGAGTCTCTAACAGGGTTGATGGTGGAGTCTCTAGCAGGGCTGATGGTGGAGTCTCTAGCAGGGCTGATGGTGGAGTCTCTAACAGGGGTGATGGTGGAGTCTCTAGCAGGGCTGATGGTGGAGTCTCTAGCAGGGCTGATGGTGGAGTCTCTATCAGGGGTGATGGTGAAGCCTCTAACAGGGCTAATGGTGAAGCCTCTAACAGGGCTGATGGTGAAGCCTCTAACAGGGCTGATGGTGGAGTCTCTAGCAGGGATGATGGTGGAGACTCAACAGGGCTGATGGTGGAGTCTCTAAGAGGGCTGATGGTGGAGTCGCTAGCAGGGATGATGGTGGAGTCTCTAGCAGGGCTGATGGCGGAGTCTCTAGCAGGGATGATGGTGGAGTCTCTAGCAGGGCTGATGGTGGAGTCTCTAGCAGGGCTGATGGTGGAGTCTCTAACAGGGCTGATAGTGGAGTCTCTAACAGGGCTGATGGTGGAGTCTCTAACAGGGCTGATGGTGGAGTCTCTAGCAGGGCTGATGGTGGAGTCTCTAACAGGGCTGATGGTGGAGTCTCTAACAGGGCTGATGGTGGAGCCTCTAACAGGGCTGATGGTGGAGTCTCTAACAGGGCTTATGGTGGAGTCTCTAACAGGGCTGATGGTGGAGTCTCTAGCAGGGCTGATGGTGGAGCCTCTAACAGGGCTGATGGTGGAGTCTCTAACAGGGATGATGGTGGAGTCTCTAAAAGGCTGATGGTGGAGTCTCTAACAGGGCTGATGGTGGAGTCTCTAACAAGGCTGATGGTGGAGCCTCTAACAGGGCTGATGGTGGAGTCTCTAACATGGCTGATGGTGGAGTCTCTAACAGGGTTGATGGTGGAGTCTCTAGCAGGGCTGATGGTGGAGTCTCTAGCAGGGCTGATGGTGGAGTCTCTAGCAGGGCTGATGGTGGAGTCTCTAACAGGGATGATGGTGGAGTCTCTAGCAGGGCTGATGGTGGAGTCTCTAACAGGGCTGATGGTGAAGCCTCTAACAGGGATGATGGTGGAGTCTCTAACAGAGGTGATGGTGGAGTCTCTAACAGGGGTGATGGTGGAGTCTCTAGCAGGGCTGATGGTGAAGCCTCTAACAGGGCTAATGGTGAAGCCTCTAAGAGGGCTGATGGTGGAGTCGCTAGCAGGGATGATGATGGAGTCTCTAGCAGGGCTGATGGTGGAGTCTCTAGCAGGGATGATGGTGGAGTCTCTAGCAGGGCTGATGGTGGAGTCTCTAGCAGGGCTGATGGTGGAGTCTCTAACAGGGCTGATGGTGGAGCCTCTAACAGGGCTGATGGTGAAGCCTCTAACAGGGCTGATGGTGGAGTCTCTAGCAGGGATGATTGTGGAGACTCTAACAGGGCTGATGGTGGAGTCTCTAAGAGGGCTGATGGTGGAGTCGCTAGCAGGGATGATGGTGGAGTCTCTAGCAGGGCTGATGGTGGAGTCTCTAGCAGGGATGATGGTGGAGTCTCTAGCAGGGTTGATGGTGGAGTCTCTAGCAGGGCCGATGGTGGAGTCTCTAACAGGGCTGATGGTGGAGTCTCTAACAAGGCTGATGGTGGAGCCTCTAACAGGGCTGATGGTGGAGTCTCTAACAGGGGTGATGGTGGAGTCTCTAACAGGGCTGATGGTGGAGTCTCTAACAGGGGTGATGGTGGAGTCTCTAACAGGGGTGATGGTGGAATCTCTAGCAAGGCTGATGGTGGAGTCTCTAGCAGGGCTGATGGTGGAGTCTCTATCAGGGCTGATGGGGAAGCCTCTAACAGGGCTAATGGTGAAGCCTCTAACAGGGCTGATGGTGAAGCCTCTAACAGGGCTGATGGTGGAGTCTCTAGCAGGGATGATGGTGGAGACTCAACAGGGCTGATGGTGGAGTCTCTAAGAGGGCTGATGGTGGAGTCGCTAGCAGGGATGATGGTGGAGTCTCTAGCAGGGCTGATGGCGGAGTCTCTAGCAGGGATGATGGTGGAGTCTCTAGCAGGGCTGATGGTGGAGTCTCTAGCAGGGCTGATGGTGGAGTCTCTAACAGGGCTGATGGTGGAGTCTCTAACAGGGCTGATGGTGGAGTCTCTAACAGGGCTGATGGTGGAGTCTCTAGCAGGGCTGATGGTGGAGTCTCTAACAGGGCTGATGGTGGAGTCTCTAACAGGGCTGATGGTGGAGCCTCTAACAGGGCTGATGGTGGAGTCTCTAACAGGGCTGATGATGGAGTCTCTAACAGGGCTGATGGTGGAGTCTCTAGCAGGGCTGATGGTGGAGCCTCTAACAGGGCTGATGGTGGAGTCTCTAACAGGGATGATGGTGGAGTCTCTAACAAGGCTGATGGTGGAGTCTCTAACAGGGCTGATGGTGGAGTCTCTAACAAGGCTGATGGTGGAGCCTCTAACAGGGCTGATGGTGGAGTCTCTAACAGGGCTGATGGTGGAGTCTCTAACAGGGTTGATGGTGGAGTCTCTAGCAGGGCTGATGGTGGAGTCTCTAGCAGGGCTGATGGTGGAGTCTCTAACAGGGGTGATGGTGGAGTCTCTAGCAGGGCTGATGGTGGAGTCTCTAGCAGGGCTGATGGTGGAGTCTCTATCAGGGGTGATGGTGAAGCCTCTAACAGGGCTAATGGTGAAGCCTCTAACAGGGCTGATGGTGAAGCCTCTAACAGGGCTGATGGTGGAGTCTCTAGCAGGGATGATGGTGGAGACTCAACAGGGCTGATGGTGGAGTCTCTAAGAGGGCTGATGGTGGAGTCGCTAGCAGGGATGATGGTGGAGTCTCTAGCAGGGCTGATGGCGGAGTCTCTAGCAGGGATGATGGTGGAGTCTCTAGCAGGGCTGATGGTGGAGTCTCTAGCAGGGCTGATGGTGGAGTCTCTAACAGGGCTGATAGTGGAGTCTCTAACAGGGCTGATGGTGGAGTCTCTAACAGGGCTGATGGTGGAGTCTCTAGCAGGGCTGATGGTGGAGTCTCTAACAGGGCTGATGGTGGAGTCTCTAACAGGGCTGATGGTGGAGCCTCTAACAGGGCTGATGGTGGAGTCTCTAACAGGGCTTATGGTGGAGTCTCTAACAGGGCTGATGGTGGAGTCTCTAGCAGGGCTGATGGTGGAGCCTCTAACAGGGCTGATGGTGGAGTCTCTAACAGGGATGATGGTGGAGTCTCTAAAAGGCTGATGGTGGAGTCTCTAACAGGGCTGATGGTGGAGTCTCTAACAAGGCTGATGGTGGAGCCTCTAACAGGGCTGATGGTGGAGTCTCTAACATGGCTGATGGTGGAGTCTCTAACAGGGTTGATGGTGGAGTCTCTAGCAGGGCTGATGGTGGAGTCTCTAGCAGGGCTGATGGTGGAGTCTCTAGCAGGGCTGATGGTGGAGTCTCTAACAGGGATGATGGTGGAGTCTCTAGCAGGGCTGATGGTGGAGTCTCTAACAGGGCTGATGGTGAAGCCTCTAACAGGGATGATGGTGGAGTCTCTAACAGAGGTGATGGTGGAGTCTCTAACAGGGGTGATGGTGGAGTCTCTAGCAGGGCTGATGGTGAAGCCTCTAACAGGGCTAATGGTGAAGCCTCTAAGAGGGATGATGGTGGAGTCTCTAGCAGGGCTGGTGGTGGAGAATCTAACAGGGCTGATGGTGGAGCCTCTAACAGGGCTGATGGTGGAGTCTCTAACAGGGCTAATGGTGGAGTCTCTAACAGGGCTGATGGTGGAGTCTCTAGCAGGGCTGATGGTGGAGTCTCTAGCAGGGCTGATGGTGGAGTCTCTAACAGGGCTGATGGTGGAGTCTCTAGCAGGGCTGATGGTGGAGTCTCTAACAGGGCTGATGGTGGAGTCTCTAGCAGGGCTGATGGTGGAGCCTCTAACAGGGCTGATGGTGGAGTCTCTAGCAGGGCTGATGGTGGAGTCTCTAACAGGGCTGATGGTGGAGTCTCTAGCAGGGCTGATGGTGGAGTCTCTAACAGGGCTGATGGTGAAGTCTCGAACAGGGCTGATGGTGGTGTCTCTAACAGGGCTGATGGTGGAGTCTCTAACAGGGCTGATGGTGGAGTCTCTAGCAGGGATGATGGTGGAGTCTCTAACAGGGCTGATGGTGGAGTCTCTAACAGGGCTGATGGTGAAGCCTCTAACAGGGCTGATGGTGGAGCCTCTAACAGGGATGATGGTGGAGCCTCTAACAGGGCTGATGGTGGAGCCTCTAGCAGGGCTGATGGTGGAGTCTCTAACAGGGCTGATGGTGGAGTCTCTAACAGGGATGATGGTGGAGTCTCTAACAGGGGTGATGGTGGAGTTTCTAACAGGGCTGATGGTGGAGTCTCTAACAGGGCTGATGGTGGAGTCTCTAACAGGGTTGATGGTGAAGCCTCTAACAGGGCTGATGGTGGAGCCTCTAACAGGGATGATGGTGGAGCCTCTAACAGGGCTGATGGTGGAGCCTCTAGCAGGGCTGATGGTGGAGTCTCTAACAGGGCTGATGGTGGAGTCTCTAACAGGGCTGAGGGTGGAGTCTCTAGCAGGGATGATGGTGGAGTCTCTAGCAGGGCTGATGGTGGAGCCTCTAACAGGGTTGATGGTGGAGTCTCTAGCAGGGCTGATGGTGGAGTCTCTAGCAGGGCTGATGGTGAAGCCTCTAACAGGGCTAATGGTGAAGCCTCTAAGAGGGCTGATGGTGGAGTCGCTAGCAGGGATGATGATGGAGTCTCTAGCAGGGCTGATGGTGGAGTCTCTAGCAGGGATGATGGTGGAGTCTCTAGCAGGGCTGATGGTGGAGTCTCTAGCAGGGCTGATGGTGGAGTCTCTAACAGGGCTGATGGTGGAGCCTCTAACAGGGCTGATGGTGAAGCCTCTAACAGGGCTGATGGTGGAGTCTCTAGCAGGGATGATTGTGGAGACTCTAACAGGGCTGATGGTGGAGTCTCTAAGAGGGCTGATGGTGGAGTCGCTAGCAGGGATGATGGTGGAGTCTCTAGCAGGGCTGATGGTGGAGTCTCTAGCAGGGATGATGGTGGAGTCTCTAGCAGGGTTGATGGTGGAGTCTCTAGCAGGGCCGATGGTGGAGTCTCTAACAGGGCTGATGGTGGAGTCTCTAACAGGGCTGATGGTGGAGTCTCTAGCAGGGCTGATGGTGGAGCCTCTAACAGGGCTGATGGTGGAGTCTCTAACAGGGATGATGGTGGAGTCTCTAACAAGGCTGATGGTGGAGTCTCTAACAGGGCTGATGGTGGAGTCTCTAACAAGGCTGATGGTGGAGCCTCTAACAGGGCTGATGGTGGAGTCTCTAACAGGGGTGATGGTGGAGTCTCTAACAGGGCTGATGGTGGAGTCTCTAACAGGGGTGATGGTGGAGTCTCTAACAGGGGTGATGGTGGAATCTCTAGCAAGGCTGATGGTGGAGTCTCTAGCAGGGCTGATGGTGGAGTCTCTATCAGGGCTGATGGTGAAGCCTCTAACAGGGCTAATGGTGAAGCCTCTAACAGGGCTGATGGTGAAGCCTCTAACAGGGCTGATGGTGGAGTCTCTAGCAGGGATGATGGTGGAGACTCAACAGGGCTGATGGTGGAGTCTCTAAGAGGGCTGATGGTGGAGTCGCTAGCAGGGATGATGGTGGAGTCTCTAGCAGGGCTGATGGCGGAGTCTCTAGCAGGGATGATGGTGGAGTCTCTAGCAGGGCTGATGGTGGAGTCTCTAGCAGGGCTGATGGTGGAGTCTCTAACAGGGCTGATGGTGGAGTCTCTAACAGGGCTGATGGTGGAGTCTCTAACAGGGCTGATGGTGGAGTCTCTAGCAGGGCTGATGGTGGAGTCTCTAACAGGGCTGATGGTGGAGTCTCTAACAGGGCTGATGGTGGAGCCTCTAACAGGGCTGATGGTGGAGTCTCTAACAGGGCTGATGGTGGAGTCTCTAACAGGGCTGATGGTGGAGTCTCTAGCAGGGCTGATGGTGGAGCCTCTAACAGGGCTGATGGTGGAGTCTCTAACAGGGATGATGGTGGAGTCTCTAACAAGGCTGATGGTGGAGTCTCTAACAGGGCTGATGGTGGAGTCTCTAACAAGGCTGATGGTGGAGCCTCTAACAGGGCTGATGGTGGAGTCTCTAACAGGGCTGATGGTGGAGTCTCTAACAGGGTTGATGGTGGAGTCTCTAGCAGGGCTGATGGTGGAGTCTCTAGCAGGGCTGATGGTGGAGTCTCTAACAGGGGTGATGGTGGAGTCTCTAGCAGGGCTGATGGTGGAGTCTCTAGCAGGGCTGATGGTGGAGTCTCTATCAGGGGTGATGGTGAAGCCTCTAACAGGGCTAATGGTGAAGCCTCTAACAGGGCTGATGGTGAAGCCTCTAACAGGGCTGATGGTGGAGTCTCTAGCAGGGATGATGGTGGAGACTCAACAGGGCTGATGGTGGAGTCTCTAAGAGGGCTGATGGTGGAGTCGCTAGCAGGGATGATGGTGGAGTCTCTAGCAGGGCTGATGGCGGAGTCTCTAGCAGGGATGATGGTGGAGTCTCTAGCAGGGCTGATGGTGGAGTCTCTAGCAGGGCTGATGGTGGAGTCTCTAACAGGGCTGATAGTGGAGTCTCTAACAGGGCTGATGGTGGAGTCTCTAACAGGGCTGATGGTGGAGTCTCTAGCAGAGCTGATGGTGGAGTCTCTAACAGGGCTGATGGTGGAGTCTCTAACAGGGCTGATGGTGGAGCCTCTAACAGGGCTGATGGTGGAGTCTCTAACAGGGCTTATGGTGGAGTCTCTAACAGGGCTGATGGTGGAGTCTCTAGCAGGGCTGATGGTGGAGCCTCTAACAGGGCTGATGGTGGAGTCTCTAACAGGGATGATGGTGGAGTCTCTAAAAGGCTGATGGTGGAGTCTCTAACAGGGCTGATGGTGGAGTCTCTAACAAGGCTGATGGTGGAGCCTCTAACAGGGCTGATGGTGGAGTCTCTAACATGGCTGATGGTGGAGTCTCTAACAGGGTTGATGGTGGAGTCTCTAGCAGGGCTGATGGTGGAGTCTCTAGCAGGGCTGATGGTGGAGTCTCTAGCAGGGCTGATGGTGGAGTCTCTAACAGGGATGATGGTGGAGTCTCTAGCAGGGCTGATGGTGGAGTCTCTAACAGGGCTGATGGTGAAGCCTCTAACAGGGATGATGGTGGAGTCTCTAACAGAGGTGATGGTGGAGTCTCTAACAGGGGTGATGGTGGAGTCTCTAGCAGGGCTGATGGTGAAGCCTCTAACAGGGCTAATGGTGAAGCCTCTAAGAGGGCTGATGGTGGAGTCGCTAGCAGGGATGATGATGGAGTCTCTAGCAGGGCTGATGGTGGAGTCTCTAGCAGGGATGATGGTGGAGTCTCTAGCAGGGCTGATGGTGGAGTCTCTAGCAGGGCTGATGGTGGAGTCTCTAACAGGGCTGATGGTGGAGCCTCTAACAGGGCTGATGGTGAAGCCTCTAACAGGGCTGATGGTGGAGTCTCTAGCAGGGATGATTGTGGAGACTCTAACAGGGCTGATGGTGGAGTCTCTAAGAGGGCTGATGGTGGAGTCGCTAGCAGGGATGATGGTGGAGTCTCTAGCAGGGCTGATGGTGGAGTCTCTAGCAGGGATGATGGTGGAGTCTCTAGCAGGGTTGATGGTGGAGTCTCTAGCAGGGCCGATGGTGGAGTCTCTAACAGGGCTGATGGTGGAGTCTCTAACAAGGCTGATGGTGGAGCCTCTAACAGGGCTGATGGTGGAGTCTCTAACAGGGGTGATGGTGGAGTCTCTAACAGGGCTGATGGTGGAGTCTCTAACAGGGGTGATGGTGGAGTCTCTAACAGGGGTGATGGTGGAATCTCTAGCAAGGCTGATGGTGGAGTCTCTAGCAGGGCTGATGGTGGAGTCTCTATCAGGGCTGATGGTGAAGCCTCTAACAGGGCTAATGGTGAAGCCTCTAACAGGGCTGATGGTGAAGCCTCTAACAGGGCTGATGGTGGAGTCTCTAGCAGGGATGATGGTGGAGACTCAACAGGGCTGATGGTGGAGTCTCTAAGAGGGCTGATGGTGGAGTCGCTAGCAGGGATGATGGTGGAGTCTCTAGCAGGGCTGATGGCGGAGTCTCTAGCAGGGATGATGGTGGAGTCTCTAGCAGGGCTGATGGTGGAGTCTCTAGCAGGGCTGATGGTGGAGTCTCTAACAGGGCTGATGGTGGAGTCTCTAACAGGGCTGATGGTGGAGTCTCTAACAGGGCTGATGGTGGAGTCTCTAGCAGGGCTGATGGTGGAGTCTCTAACAGGGCTGATGGTGGAGTCTCTAACAGGGCTGATGGTGGAGCCTCTAACAGGGCTGATGGTGGAGTCTCTAACAGGGCTGATGGTGGAGTCTCTAACAGGGCTGATGGTGGAGTCTCTAGCAGGGCTGATGGTGGAGCCTCTAACAGGGCTGATGGTGGAGTCTCTAACAGGGATGATGGTGGAGTCTCTAACAAGGCTGATGGTGGAGTCTCTAACAGGGCTGATGGTGGAGTCTCTAACAAGGCTGATGGTGGAGCCTCTAACAGGGCTGATGGTGGAGTCTCTAACAGGGCTGATGGTGGAGTCTCTAACAGGGTTGATGGTGGAGTCTCTAGCAGGGCTGATGGTGGAGTCTCTAGCAGGGCTGATGGTGGAGTCTCTAACAGGGGTGATGGTGGAGTCTCTAGCAGGGCTGATGGTGGAGTCTCTAGCAGGGCTGATGGTGGAGTCTCTATCAGGGGTGATGGTGAAGCCTCTAACAGGGCTAATGGTGAAGCCTCTAACAGGGCTGATGGTGAAGCCTCTAACAGGGCTGATGGTGGAGTCTCTAGCAGGGATGATGGTGGAGACTCAACAGGGCTGATGGTGGAGTCTCTAAGAGGGCTGATGGTGGAGTCGCTAGCAGGGATGATGGTGGAGTCTCTAGCAGGGCTGATGGCGGAGTCTCTAGCAGGGATGATGGTGGAGTCTCTAGCAGGGCTGATGGTGGAGTCTCTAGCAGGGCTGATGGTGGAGTCTCTAACAGGGCTGATAGTGGAGTCTCTAACAGGGCTGATGGTGGAGTCTCTAACAGGGCTGATGGTGGAGTCTCTAGCAGGGCTGATGGTGGAGTCTCTAACAGGGCTGATGGTGGAGTCTCTAACAGGGCTGATGGTGGAGCCTCTAACAGGGCTGATGGTGGAGTCTCTAACAGGGCTTATGGTGGAGTCTCTAACAGGGCTGATGGTGGAGTCTCTAGCAGGGCTGATGGTGGAGCCTCTAACAGGGCTGATGGTGGAGTCTCTAACAGGGATGATGGTGGAGTCTCTAAAAGGCTGATGGTGGAGTCTCTAACAGGGCTGATGGTGGAGTCTCTAACAAGGCTGATGGTGGAGCCTCTAACAGGGCTGATGGTGGAGTCTCTAACATGGCTGATGGTGGAGTCTCTAACAGGGTTGATGGTGGAGTCTCTAGCAGGGCTGATGGTGGAGTCTCTAGCAGGGCTGATGGTGGAGTCTCTAGCAGGGCTGATGGTGGAGTCTCTAACAGGGATGATGGTGGAGTCTCTAGCAGGGCTGATGGTGGAGTCTCTAACAGGGCTGATGGTGAAGCCTCTAACAGGGATGATGGTGGAGTCTCTAACAGAGGTGATGGTGGAGTCTCTAACAGGGGTGATGGTGGAGTCTCTAGCAGGGCTGATGGTGAAGCCTCTAACAGGGCTAATGGTGAAGCCTCTAAGAGGGCTGATGGTGGAGTCGCTAGCAGGGATGATGATGGAGTCTCTAGCAGGGCTGATGGTGGAGTCTCTAGCAGGGATGATGGTGGAGTCTCTAGCAGGGCTGATGGTGGAGTCTCTAGCAGGGCTGATGGTGGAGTCTCTAACAGGGCTGATGGTGGAGTCTCTAACAGGGCTGATGGTGGAGTCTCTAGCAGGGCTGATGGTGGAGTCTCTAGCAGGGCTGATGTTGGAGTCTCTAGCAGGGCTGATGGTGGAGTCTCTAACAGGGCTGATGGTGGAGTCTCTAACAGGGCTGATGGTGGAGTCTCTAACAGGGCTGATGGTGGAGTCTCTAGCAGGGCTGATGGTGGAGTCTCTAACAGGGCTGATGGTGGAGTCTCTAACAGGGCTGATGGTGGAGCCTCTAACAGGGCTGATGGTGGAGTCTCTAACAGGGCTGATGGTGGAGTCTCTAACAGGGCTGATGGTGGAGTCTCTAGCAGGGCTGATGGTGGAGCCTCTAACAGGGCTGATGGTGGAGTCTCTAACAGGGATGATGGTGGAGTCTCTAACAAGGCTGATGGTGGAGTCTCTAACAGGGCTGATGGTGGAGTCTCTAACAAGGCTGATGGTGGAGCCTCTAACAGGGCTGATGGTGGAGTCTCTAACAGGGCTGATGGTGGAGTCTCTAACAGGGTTGATGGTGGAGTCTCTAGCAGGGCTGATGGTGGAGTCTCTAGCAGGGCTGATGGTGGAGTCTCTAACAGGGGTGATGGTGGAGTCTCTAGCAGGGCTGATGGTGGAGTCTCTAGCAGGGCTGATGGTGGAGTCTCTATCAGGGGTGATGGTGAAGCCTCTAACAGGGCTAATGGTGAAGCCTCTAACAGGGCTGATGGTGAAGCCTCTAACAGGGCTGATGGTGGAGTCTCTAGCAGGGATGATGGTGGAGACTCAACAGGGCTGATGGTGGAGTCTCTAAGAGGGCTGATGGTGGAGTCGCTAGCAGGGATGATGGTGGAGTCTCTAGCAGGGCTGATGGCGGAGTCTCTAGCAGGGATGATGGTGGAGTCTCTAGCAGGGCTGATGGTGGAGTCTCTAGCAGGGCTGATGGTGGAGTCTCTAACAGGGCTGATAGTGGAGTCTCTAACAGGGCTGATGGTGGAGTCTCTAACAGGGCTGATGGTGGAGTCTCTAGCAGGGCTGATGGTGGAGTCTCTAACAGGGCTGATGGTGGAGTCTCTAACAGGGCTGATGGTGGAGCCTCTAACAGGGCTGATGGTGGAGTCTCTAACAGGGCTTATGGTGGAGTCTCTAACAGGGCTGATGGTGGAGTCTCTAGCAGGGCTGATGGTGGAGCCTCTAACAGGGCTGATGGTGGAGTCTCTAACAGGGATGATGGTGGAGTCTCTAAAAGGCTGATGGTGGAGTCTCTAACAGGGCTGATGGTGGAGTCTCTAACAAGGCTGATGGTGGAGCCTCTAACAGGGCTGATGGTGGAGTCTCTAACATGGCTGATGGTGGAGTCTCTAACAGGGTTGATGGTGGAGTCTCTAGCAGGGCTGATGGTGGAGTCTCTAGCAGGGCTGATGGTGGAGTCTCTAGCAGGGCTGATGGTGGAGTCTCTAACAGGGATGATGGTGGAGTCTCTAGCAGGGCTGATGGTGGAGTCTCTAACAGGGCTGATGGTGAAGCCTCTAACAGGGATGATGGTGGAGTCTCTAACAGAGGTGATGGTGGAGTCTCTAACAGGGGTGATGGTGGAGTCTCTAGCAGGGCTGATGGTGAAGCCTCTAACAGGGCTAATGGTGAAGCCTCTAAGAGGGCTGATGGTGGAGTCGCTAGCAGGGATGATGATGGAGTCTCTAGCAGGGCTGATGGTGGAGTCTCTAGCAGGGATGATGGTGGAGTCTCTAGCAGGGCTGATGGTGGAGTCTCTAGCAGGGCTGATGGTGGAGTCTCTAACAGGGCTGATGGTGGAGCCTCTAACAGGGCTGATGGTGAAGCCTCTAACAGGGCTGATGGTGGAGTCTCTAGCAGGGATGATTGTGGAGACTCTAACAGGGCTGATGGTGGAGTCTCTAAGAGGGCTGATGGTGGAGTCGCTAGCAGGGATGATGGTGGAGTCTCTAGCAGGGCTGATGGTGGAGTCTCTAGCAGGGATGATGGTGGAGTCTCTAGCAGGGTTGATGGTGGAGTCTCTAGCAGGGCCGATGGTGGAGTCTCTAACAGGGCTGATGGTGGAGTCTCTAACAGGGCTGATGGTGGAGTCTCTAGCAGGGCTGATGGTGGAGCCTCTAACAGGGCTGATGGTGGAGTCTCTAACAGGGATGATGGTGGAGTCTCTAACAAGGCTGATGGTGGAGTCTCTAACAGGGCTGATGGTGGAGTCTCTAACAAGGCTGATGGTGGAGCCTCTAACAGGGCTGATGGTGGAGTCTCTAACAGGGCTGATGGTGGAGTCTCTAACAGGGTTGATGGTGGAGTCTCTAGCAGGGCTGATGGTGGAGTCTCTAGCAGGGCTGATGGTGGAGTCTCTAGCAGGGCTGATGGTGGAGTCTCTAACAGGAATGATGGTGGAGTCTCTAGCAGGGCTGATGGTGGAGTCTCTAACAGGGCTGATGGTGGTGTCTCTAACAGGGGGGATGGTGGAGTCTCTAACAGGGGTGATGGTGGAGTCTCTAGCAGGGCTGATGGTCGAGTCTCTAGCAGGGCTGATGGTGGAGTCTCTAGCAGGGCTGATGGTGGAGTCTCTAACAGGGCTGATGGTGGAGTCTCTAACAGGGGTGATGGTGGAGTCTCTAACAGGGGTGATGGTGGAGTCTCTAGCAAGGCTGATGGTGGAGTCTCTAGCAGGGCTGATGGTGGAGTCTCTATCAGGGCTGATGGTGAAGCCTCTAACAGGGCTAATGGTGAAGTCTCTAACAGGGCTGATGGTGAAGCCTCTAACAGGGCTGATGGTGGAGTCTCTAGCAGGGATGATGGTGGAGACTCAACAGGGCTGATGGTGGAGTCTCTAAGAGGGCTGATGGTGGAGTCGCTAGCAGGGATGATGGTGGAGTCTCTAGCAGGGCTGATGGCGGAGTCTCTAGCAGGGATGATGGTGGAGTCTCTAGCAGGGCTGATGGTGGAGTCTCTAGCAGGGCTGATGGTGGAGTCTCTAACAGGGCTGATGGTGGAGTCTCTAACAGGGCTGATGGTGGAGTCACTAACAGGGCTGATGGTGGAGTCTCTAGCAGGGCTGATGGTGGAGTCTCTAACAGGGCTGATGGTGGAGTCTCTAACAGGGCTGATGGTGGAGCCTCTAACAGGGCTGATGGTGGAGTCTCTAACAGGGCTGATGGTGGAGTCTCTAACAGGGCTGATGGTGGAGTCTCTAGCAGGGCTGATGGTGGAGCCTCTAACAGGGCTGATGGTGGAGTCTCTAACAGGGATGATGGTGGAGTCTCTAACAAGGCTGATGGTGGAGTCTCTAACAGGGCTGATGGTGGAGTCTCTAACAAGGCTGATGGTGGAGCCTCTAACAGGGCTGATGGTGGAGTCTCTAACAGGGCTGATGGTGGAGTCTCTAACAGGGTTGATGGTGGAGTCTCTAGCAGGGCTGATGGTGGAGTCTCTAGCAGGGCTGATGGTGGAGTCTCTAACAGGGGTGATGGTGGAGTCTCTAGCAGGGCTGATGGTGGAGTCTCTAGCAGGGCTGATGGTGGAGTCTCTATCAGGGCTGATGGTGAAGCCTCTAACAGGGCTAATGGTGAAGCCTCTAACAGGGCTGATGGTGAAGCCTCTAACAGGGCTGATGGTGGAGTCTCTAGCAGGGATGATGGTGGAGACTCAACAGGGCTGATGGTGGAGTCTCTAAGAGAGCTGATGGTGGAGTCGCTAGCAGGGATGATGGTGGAGTCTCTAGCAGGGCTGATGGCGGAGTCTCTAACAGGGCTGATGGTGGAGTCTCTAACAGGGATGATGGTGGAGCCTCTAACAGGGCTGATGGTGGAGTCTCTAGCAGGGATGATGGTGAAGCCTCTAACAGGGCTGATGGTGGAGTCTCTAGCAGGGATGATGGTGGAGTCTCTAACAGGGCTCATCATCACCACCGCCATCATCACCACCCATCCACCATCACCACCATCATCACCACCATCACCACCCATCCACCATCATCATCACCACCACCACAACGGGAACTCCCCCATCCCCCCGCTTCCTCATTCCTTCGCGGGTTTCATTCTCACCTCACAGTTCCTTCCTCATTCATTCCTCACCTTCGTGGGGTGGCCCACAAATCAGGACACAAAGGGGCTGTTGTTATAGGGGTTGTTATAGGGGTTGTTATAGGGGTTGTTATTGTTGTAGAGGGTGGCCCACAAGTCAGGACACGTAGGCGTTGTTGTTGTTATAGGGGTTGTTATAGGGGTTGTTATAGGGGTTGTTATTGTTGTAGAGGGTGGCCCACAAGTCAGGACACGTAGGCGTTGTTGTTGTTATAGGGGTTGTTATAGGGGTTGTTATAGGGGTTGTTATTGTTGTAGAGGGTGGCCCACAAGTCAGGACACATAGGCGTTGTTGTTATAGGGGTTGTTATAGGGGTTGTTATTGTTGTAGAGGGTGGCCCACAAGTCAGGACACATAGGCGTTGTTGATGTTATTATAGAGGTTGTTGTTGCTATAGGGGTTGTTGTTGTTATAGAGGGTGGCCCACAAGTCAGGACACAAAGGGGCTGTTGTTGTTATAGAGGTTGTTGTTGTTATAGAGGTTGTTGTTATAGGGGTTGTTGTTGTTATAGGGGTTGTTGTTGTTTTGAGGTTGTTGCTATAGGGGTTGTTCTTGTTGTTATAGAGGGTGGCCCACAAGTCAGGACACAGGCGTTGTTATTATAGAGGGTGGCCCAAACCCACGACCTCCTGCATACCAACCAAGGTAGTTAACATCTCCCTAGCCACCGTGACGATGATCAGAGAGAGAGAGAGAGACGCAGACTCCAAATAAACAGCAGCAGCAGGCATCGTCATGCGCAACGGGATCGAAACCACGACCTCCTGCGTACCAGGAGAGGTAGTCAACATCTCCTAGGCACTGACATAGTGGTGTCGACAGGAGGCCCTGTGCTGATTCACTCAAGGAGGTTCCTGGGCCTAGCACCTCCTAGGTCGACTCGTCCTCAAATGAGTGCCTTGTTGAGGTGTACAAAAAAAAAACAAAGATCCCCCATATAGCCTTAACAGACTGTAGGGGCAAGTGCTGTTAGCGAGCACCTATGAAGGCCGGAACGGTACACGAGGGGGTGGGTGGCCAGCACCACGCCCGACCGCCTTTGTCTCCCCAGTGGCGATGTTTACACACCGCACCAGGTACTAATTTGAGGCTGAGTCGACCTAGGGGAGGCCCGGGACCGGTTCAGATAATCGTCACTGGTGTTGGCCGTGAGCGGGAATCGAACCCGGGTCGCCGGGTTCATAGCGCAGCGGAGCGCTAACCGCTACACTACCGCTCCCCATGTGTGTACAACAACAACCGCAATTCGCCACTAAGTGGCGGTGACGTCATCACGACGCTTGTGCCAGGCCATGTGCACCTTGAGGCCACGTGAAGTGTCGAACGCCCGCTGGCAGGTGGTCACGGGGCAGACCCAGGTGCCACGGGTCGACTGACTGAGATGAGTGGCTGATGCACCACCTGTGCCCCCTACTGTGCCAACCTGCTGTGCTTTAGCCACCCGGCGCTCCGCTCGTTGTTGTGAGCGTCGCTCCTCCGCCCTCCGTTGTTGTTGGAGGGCGACTGCCTCCAACTGCCCAGTAGCATCCTTCACGAGCCTCTACCACAGAGGCCGATCTTGACACCGCTGGTACCAGTCATCGGCAAGTCCACTCAGCTCCACGTCCTCCTGTACCACATCACTCCATCTCTTCTCTAGCCCGTGCCGCGCCCGCTTAGCCCCCTCGATCCGGCCGAACAAAAGCTGTTTCGGCATGCGGTGGCTGGGCATGCGGACTACATGACCCAGCCATCGCAGCCTTGCCTGCCGGAGGAGCTCACCGATGGGACCTTGCCCAGATCTTTCAAGGATTTGTGAGCTCCTCACACAATCCCCAAGGTGAACAGGGAATGACTCACTCACTCCATCACTCCCCCCCTACTCTCTCCCCCCCCCACTCTCTCCCCCCCCCTACTCTCCCCCCCCCCACTCTCTCCCCCCCCCACTCTCTCCCCCCCCCACTCTCTCCCCCCCCCACTCTCTCCCCCACTCTCTCCCCACCCCCACTCTCTCCCCACTCTTCCCCTCCCCCCGCACTCTTCCCCTCCCCCCCACTCTTCCCCCCACTCTCCCCCCACTCTTCCCCTCCCCCCCACTCTTCCCCTCCCCCCCCCACTCTTCCCCTCCCCCCCCCACTCTTCCCCCACTCTTCCCCTCCCCCCCCACTCTTCCCCTCCCCCCCCACTCTTCCCCCACTCTTCCCCTCCCCCCCCCACTCTTCCCCTCCCCCCACTCTTCCCCTCCCCCCCCCCACTCTTCCCCTCCCCCCCCCACTCTTCCCCTCCCCCCCCCACTCTTCCCCTCCCCCCCCACTCTTCCCCTCCCCCCCCCACTCTTCCCCCACTCTTCCCCTCCCCCCCCCACTCTTCCCCTCCCCCCACTCTTCCCCTCCCCCCCCCACTCTTCCCCTCCCCCCCCACTCTTCCCCTCCCCCCCCCACTCTTCCCCTCCCCCCCCACTCTTCCCCTCCCCCCCCACTCTTCCCCTCCCCCCCCACTCTTCCCCTCCCCCCCCACTCTTCCCCGTGTGTGCGTGCCGTTCTCTGCCTCTCTCACCAGGCAGCGAGACGCACAGCAGCAGCAGCACGGGCAGCAGCAGCAGGATCCTGGCCATGGTTGAGAGACGTGGAGACAGAGACGTGGAGAGAGACAGAGACGTGGAGACAGAGACGTGGAGAGAGACAGAGACTAGAGAGACGTGGAGACAGAGACGTGGAGAGAGAGAGACAGAGACTAGAGAGACGTGGGGAGAGACGTGGGGAGAGACGCTGAGAGAGAGACAGAGACTAGAGAGACGTGGAGACAGAGACGTGGGGAGAGACGCTGAGAGAGAGAGAGACAGAGACTAGAGAGACGTGGGGAGAGACGTGGAGAGACGCTGAGAGAGAGACAGAGACTAGAGAGACGTGGGGAGAGACAGAGACTAGAGAGACGTGGGGAGAGACGTGGAGACAGAGACGTGGAGAGAGACAGAGACTAGAGAGACGTGGGGAGAGACGCTGAGAGACAGAGACTAGAGAGACGCTGAGAGAGACCTGAGAGAGAGAGAGGCGTAGAGACTTGAGAGAGAGAGACGGAGAGAGACGCTGAGAGGTTGACGTAGAGACTTGAGAGAGAGAGACTTGAGAGAGAGAGACGGAGAGAGACGCTGAGGTTGACGTAGAGACTTGAGAGAGACGGAGGGAGCGGGAGCTCTAAGGTGGACGAGCGCACTGCGCGTTGTTTTTGTTGTTCGCAGTGAGCGGTGACGTCACCACCGCGGAGAAAGTGGAGGGGGAGAGTCGGTGACGTCATATACGCACTGCGCAGTAATGCCATGACGTCACCACCATCGATGAAGGGAGGGTTGCGCGATGACGTCAACAGCGCCGACCCTGCAGCCATACAATGACGTCACCACCATGGATGAAGGGAGAGGGTTGAGCGATGACGTCATAGGCGCCGACAACGCAACGGGGTTATGACGTCACGACTTCGAACCTTCGAGACGAAGCGGTGAGAATACGTGGTGACGTCACCGCGCCAGAAGGGGGTGGGGATCGCGAGCGCGCGCGATGACGTCACTGCATGACGACGTCATCGGGCACGTGTTTCCCCCAGCGTGGTGACGTCACCGCGCAGGCTTATCCCCCTCCCCCCCGGTGTGGTGACGTCACCGCGCACGCTTATCCCCCTCCCCCCAGTGTGGCGACGTCACCGCGCACGCGTCTCCCCCTCGCACATCCGTCGTATGACGTCACCGCGTTGGAAACGCAGCTTGGTTGTTTTGCTTGTGACTGGGACGTTTTCTTTGGTTCTTTCGGTAATTAAGACACGTAGATAGACGAATCATAAAGTGAATAAAAATTAAGTGAATAAAAAAGTGAATAAAAATAAAGTGAAAAAATAAAGGGAAAAAATAAATTGAATCAAAATTAAATGAATAAAAATAAAGTTAATAAAAAAGCAAATAAAAGTAAAGTGAATAAAAAGAAAGTGAATAAAAATAATGTGAATAAAAATAAAATGAATAAAAATAAGGTGACTAAAAAAAATGTGGATGAAAATAAAGTGTATAAAAATAAGTTGAACTATTGTCATTGTAGTGCGTGTTTAATGTAGCGCTGCACTCTGATGTTGTAGGAGAAAACATTTATTAAAAAGTCTATTTAATTAAGTAGAACGTGTTGTCTATATTTATTTAAAGTTGCACATTTTGATGTGACGTCACATTTCTCAACCCCCCCCCTCTCGTCACACATCGTCACAAATGTCTGACCACCCCCCCCCCCCCAGGTGCGTGACGTAATTTATGGACGGCCCCTTATTCTACACTACCATACACTACACTACTATACACTACACTATACACTACACTACCATACACTACACTAAACACTACACTACCATACACTACACTACTATACACTACACTGTACACTACACTACCATACACTACACTATACACTACACTACCATACACTACACTATACACTACACTACTATACACTACACTACTATACACTACACTACTATACACTACACTACTATACACTACACTATACACTACACGACTATACACTACACTATACCCTACTATACACTACACTACTATACACTACACTACCATACACTACACTACTATACACTACACTACCATACACTACACTACTATACACTACACTATACACAACACTACCATACACTACACTACTATACACTACACTGTACACTACACTACCATACACTACACTATACACTACACTACATACACTACACTATACACTACACTACTATACACTACACTACCATACACTACACTATACACTACACTACCACTACTATACACTACACTACCATACACTACACTACTATACACTACACTACCATACACTACACTACTATACACTACACTATACACAACACTACCATACACTACACTACTATACACTACACTGTACACTACACTACCATACACTACACTATACACTACACTACATACACTACACTATACACTACACTACTATACACTACACTACCATACACTACACTATACACTACACTACCATACACTACACTACTATACACTACACTATACACTACACTACCATACACTACAGTATACACTACACTACCATACACTACACTATACACTACACTACTATACACTATACACTACACTACTATACACTACACTACTATATACTACACTACTATACACTACACTACTATACACTACACTACTATACACTACACTATACACTACACTATACACTACACTGCTATACACTACACTATACACTACACCACTATACACTACACTATACTACACTACACTATACACTACACACTATAAACTACACTGTACACTACACACTATAAACTACACTATACACTACACACTATAATATACTATTTACTATTATACACTACTCTACACTACACTACTATACACTACACTACTATACACTACACTACGATATACTACACTACTATACACTACACTATACACTACATACTATACAGTACACTACTATACACTACACTACTATACACTACACTACTATACACTACACTATGTACTACACTACTATACACTACACTACTACACACTACATTATACACTACTGTTTTATATTTTGGTTATGAAAATATGATGAAAATAATAAAAATTAAATGAAATTTGGAAAAAGGCGAAACTATCCACATAAATTATGCTAATTTGGGAGATAATCATATTAATTTATGCGAGTGTGTTCGATTGTGCTAATGTGAGCCGTTATGATAATTCGGCCCTGCCTCGCTGACAAGGGTATCATCAATCGGGATAATACAATTGATCGTATGAAGTTATGCAGGTGTGATGTAAGTACGCCAGATTAAACTCGGCTTCGTTGCCTAGGTTCGTATTATCGATCGGTCTAATACTCTTATTCTCGCTTTAACATTTAATGATTATGTATTCGTGTTTTATGTCAGGTCTCCAAATTTAAATCTCAACGCAGAATACGGTCCTTATAAGTAAGATTATTATGCATGAACTCAGGAAAGAAACACGCAACCACTTCTGTGTTCAGCAACTTCATTCTAAACGAAACCTTAACTCTGTACTATGTGAACTCTCAGACTTGGAATTATCAACACAGTATCATCGGGGAATTCCCTCAGGTCGCAGCACATTTAACCATCAAGGATTGCGTTGTTTCACTTTGACCACTGCACATGTGATTAATTCTACCGTGAACACGAGCTTAATAATAGGGTTTTTCCCCTTTTTTCCAGCAAAAAAAACCTGAAACCTTTTAACAAGGATTCATGTCTGCATTAACCACAATACCTGCAGTCAAAATTCAAACAAAACAAACACTATGATAATATATGCATTGTCCTTGAAACTGACTGGTCCACACCAAGGGACGGCTTTCTTTTGAGCCTCGACCCAATCGGTACTCGACCAGATAACGCCATATTTTTTTTTGTTTTCTGAAATCCTGCGTCCTTTTACTGGAAAAACCACCTCTGCGGTACAAAATTCTATTCACCTGGTATCGACAATCAAGGGTATTTCCCTGTCCCCAGACGACCTGCTTGTCAGTTCTGATGTAGTTTCCTTATTCACCAAAGTTCCTGTACCTGACACCATCGCAATCATTGAAGACTTGGTTCATCAAGGACTAAACACTGAGGTACCCCCCTGGTGAGACACTGCTTAACCAATACATACTTCACTTGGAATGGAACTTACTACAAACAAACTGAGGGCACCCCAATGGGCTCCCCCCTATCTCCGGTTATAGCTAACATTTTCATGGAGAAATTTGTAACTGACGCCATCCAGACTGCCACTCTGCGCCCAACATTATGGAAGAGGTACGTGGATGACACTTTTGTCATCTGGCCACATGGCCGGCTTGCTCTAAACCAATTCTTCGACCACATCAATTCCATACACCCAGCCATCAGATTTACCATGGAAGTCGAAAAAGATGGCAAACTACCTTTTTTGGATGTCCTAATAAAAAAGAGACCTGATGGTTCAATGAGCCACTCTGTCTACAGGAAAGCTACCCATACGGATGCTTATCTGAAACCGGATTCCCACCACCTTCCATCACAGAAGAATTATCTCATCAAGACTCTGTACCATAGAGCCCAATGCACATCCGACCAGGAACACATAGGCAGTGAACTCAAGCACGTACACCAAGCTCTTAAGGTTAATGGTTACTCCGACTATACAATCCGCAAAGCTATCACTCAAACCATGAAGAAGGACCCTGTTTAGGAGCCTTTCAAAACAATCACTTTACCCTACATTGCGGGGATCACAAAAAAGATCTCCAAAATCTTGAATAAACACAAGATCCAGGTCCGTTTCAAGACATTACATAAAATCCGTGATCTGGTTCCATCTGTAAAAGATGTGATTCCGGACATACAGCACCCTGGTGTCTACAAACTAAGTTGCCTCTGTGGTAGTACTTACATTGGAGAAACCAAACGCCATGTCTCGGACCGCATTCGTGAACACAAAGCAGACCTTAAACACGGTAGGACCAACACCTCGGCCGTGGCAGATCATTATTATTATTCAGTAGGCTCACATGACATTCACTTCTCCAAGACAGAGGTTCTTTGTAAGCCATCTGGCTACCATGAGAGATTCGTTCATGAGGCTATCCACATATACAAGCACAGAGACAATTTCAACCGAGAAGATGGATTCTGGCTGAGCAATCATTGGAAGAATTTGATAAACCATTTCAGGTCTTAATTGATTGTTCATGCTTACGGAGGCTTAAAGACAGCACACATTAATTTTTCGTCTCCCCCCTCCTCTTTTCGGAACATAGATGGACTCGTCCTTCTAAACAAACTGCCAAATCGCTGCCCGTGGTGCTAACGTTTTTGTAATTTTAAATAAATAAATAAATTTATACTGCCACCATTTAAAAATAAATAAAAACAAACCGCCACTTCTTTCAAATGTTTATTGCCGTTGGTTTTCACACCTGATGATGACCGTTTGTGTTATGGTCGAAACGTCGTGATAATTTTATTGTTTTTTATATATTATTATTTTATTGTTTCCCTTCAACGTGACTTTACCGAAAGAGCTAAGAATATGATATACTGCAGTCACGAAAGCTTTAAATAAAAATTTAACCGCCTCTACGGGGAGGGTTTCCACATAACTTTAAGATCCTTCAACAAACTCCGGGATAAGAAGGCTCAGCTCATCGAGTCTCTCACCTTTCTGAAGAGATGCCGCGACTCTGGGGTAATACCAATCGTATTTACACTGACCTCTGATGCTGTAACTTCTTCTAATGCGAAACGAATTCTTTTCAAAACTAGCTTAGCTTTTTTCTCAGAGAAAATCAGACTTATACGCTCCGAACTAGATCAGTAAGACAAGACACTCTACAAATCACACTTATCATTGACGGCAACAATGTCCACATCGGATTGGGAACATGTAGACAATATGACTGCCTCTTCAGCTGCTACTATGTCGACCAAATGTAAGGACAACATGATTTCCAAATTTAACCTCCTCTTCAACAAAAGACCAGACCCACACACCAAAAAGCTCGACGTTAACAACGTCGTAATTAATCGCAGTAACAGTTCTATTTCCGATGGTCTGAAATCCGTTTTAGCTAAAGGTCTAAACTTTGAAGTCACACCTAAACACATACCAGTTAATGATATAATTGCCCAAGTAGACGTTGCTCTCAGGGTCCTGGGTCACATCGCTGCAGACGTAGCAAGATCTGAAATCGCTGCAACCCTCAAAAACGCTAAGATGCCAGCTAGCAACCTCAGCAAAGATGAGCGTTTTGAATTATATAAATTAAAAAAGAGGGATGACATTGTAGTCCTCTCAGCTGACAAGGGCAATGCTACTGTCATCATGGATAAAATAGAATATAACAACAAAATTAAAGAATTACTCAACGATGGTAGCTATACAAAAATAAAAAAGAGATCCCACCAACAGCCTCGTCACACGAACCAACAAAATAATTTCTGATTCAACCGCATTAATTGATCAATCTAAACAGTTTTCGTCGAAACTTCTGCTGCCAGGCCACCAAGATTATATGGCTTATCAAAAATACATAAAGTAGATACACCCCTTCGTCCCATCGTCTCTAGTATCAACTCCCCCACCTACAAACTGGCTCGTTTTTTGTTTGAAATCCTGCGTCCTTTCACTGGAAAAACTACCTCTGCGGTAAAAAATTCTACTCACCAGGTATCGACAATCAAGGGTATTTCCCTGTCCCCAGACGACCTGCTTGTCGGTTTGATGTAGTTTCCTTATTCACCAAAGTTCCTGTACCTGACACCATTGCAATCATTGAAGACTTGGTTCATCAAGGACTAAACACTGAGGTACCCCCCCTGGTGAGACACTGCTTAACCAATACATATTTCACTTGGAATGGAACTTTCTGCAAACAAACTGAGGGTACCCCAATGGGTTCCCCCCTATCTCCGATTATAGCTAACATTTTCATGGAGAAATTTGAGACTGACGCCATCCAGACTGCCACTATGCGCTCAACCTTATGGAAGAGGTACGTGGATGACACTTTTGTCATCTGGCCACATGGCCGGCTTGCTCTAGACCAATTCTTCGACCACATCAATTCCATACACCCAGCCATCAGATTTATCATGGACATCGAAAAAGATGGCAAGCTACCTTTTTTGGATGTCCTAATAAAAAAGAAACCTGATGGTTCAATGAGCCACTCTGTCTACAGGAAAGCTACCCATACGGATGCTTATCTGAAACCGGATTCCCACCACCATCTATCACAGAAGAATTATCTCATCAAGACTCTGTACCATAGAGGCCAATGCATATCCGACCAGGAACACATAGGCAGTGAACTCAAGCACGTAGACCAAGCTCTTAAAGCTAATGGTTACTCCTACTATACAATCCGCAAAGCTATCACTCAAACCATAAAGAAGGACCCTCTTGAGGAGCCTTTCAAAACCATCACTTTACCCTACATTTCGGGAATCACAAAAAAGATCTCCAAAATCTTGAATTAACACAAGATCCAGGTCCGTTTCAACACATTACATAAAATCGTGATCTGGTTCTGTCTGTAAAGGATGTGATTCCGAACATACAGTACCCTGGTGTCTACAAACTAAGTTGCCTCTGTGGTAGTAGTTACATTGGAGAAACCAAACGCCATGTCTCGGACCGCATTCGTGAACACAAAGCAGACCTTAAACACGGTAGGACCAACACCTCGGCTGTGGCAGATCATTGTTATAATTCAGTAGGCTCACATTACATTGACTTCTCCAAGACAGAGGTCTTTTGTACGCCATCTGGCTACCATGAGAGATTCGTTCATGAGGCTATCCACATATACAAGCACAGAGACAATTTCAACTGAGAAGATGGATTCTGGCTTAGCAATCATTGGAAGAATTTGATAAACCATTTCAGGTCTTAATTGATTGTTCACGCTTATGGTGGCTTTCCGACAGCATACATACATTTTTCGTCTCCCCCCTCCTCTTGTCAGAACATAGATGGACTCGTCCTTCTAAACAAACTGCCAAATCGCTGCCCGTGGAGCTAACGTTTACTAAAAAATAAATAAATACAACCACCGTTTAAAAATAAATAAATACAAATGGCCACTTCTTTCAAATGTTTCTTGCCGTTGGTTTTCACACCTGATGATGACCGTTTGTGTTATGGTCGAAATATCGTGAGATTTTTATAGTTTTTATATATATTTTATTATTTTATTGCTTCCCTTCAACGTGACTTTACCGAAAGAGCTAAGAATATGAATTAGGCTTCTTATTAATGATTCGTGTATGTGTTGAGTGTTGTGAATTGGGTTGAGTGGGGGTGTGTTCTGGATCAGTTATTTGCGTCAAGAAGACGCCAGGTGATGCGGTGGCAGTGTGAGTATCATACGTATAGCTGGATTCCTTCTTTCATGGCAGCCGGGGTTCGGCCCACAACTGGTTGACGAGTTGACGCGTGTTCGCCGTTGGCGCGATGATCCGTCGGCAGATGGCGCTCGCAGCTCGTCAGCTGGCAGTTGGCGCGCTTGTTTGGTGTCGCTTGGTGGCGCTTGGCGGCGCGCTCTCTGGCGATGAACGATGGTTCCGTTCGTTGATGGCAGATTTGGTCAACGTTTGACTCTTTCCGCCCTCTCTGATGGCTGATGCTGGAATTCTCGTCAGCTTGGCTAGAACTGCAGTGACTCTTGTGGGTCGAGGTTCAGAGTGGAATGCTTTTCGAGCGATACTTCACTCGAAAAGCATCCCGCATGCTACGCTGTGCTGAATTAGCACAGCGTAGCATGTCGCTAAACAGCGAGCCCCGCCATTCTGGGCGAGTTGTTGAGTCTTCTTCTGCGTCGGTGGTGGCTGATATCTTCTGATGGTCGCCGTCTTCTGCCGCTGGTCGTTGATGCTTGATGATTCAATGCTGGCGCGTCTCTCTTTTATGTCAAAATTTATCCCTTTGGCTCCGCCTTCTTACAAGGGGCGGATCTCCCTTTGATCTCACTCTGTGTTGTGGGGGTTGGAGTGTGCGTGTCCTTGTGTGAGTGTGTCATTTATTGAGGTAATATTAGTTTCATCAGGGCCTGGTCTCCCGTCGCCTTCCTCAAGCCATAAACCATCAAAAGGAAACAGATGCTCCGAGTGTGTCCTCTGTCTCACTCTCTGCATTAATTAGTCTGGAAGGAGGGGCGAGCCTCCTCCGGGTCGAGCCCTCCCCCCCTTGCTCTTCCACGCCCGGTGTGACATTTTTCCGACGCACAAAGGGTGTGTTGAGGCTTTTAAAGTTAATATTTATTTTATCATAGTTTGGCACAGTACCACCTGCAGTTATGATTCTGCATGCGACTCAAGGTATGTTGTAGTAGTGTTTCCATCGTGGTGTTTGATTTTTATTTCCAAGAGGAGATGCTCTTTCGAGTGTATGCAAATTCTTATCACGTGCTGCGGGAAGACAAAGGCGGCCAGGAGTTTCTCTTCCTCTCTGGCTGGCCCTCGGTTTAACACTGCACAAATATTATTTGGTTTTATGTTTCCCAAGATTTGTGATTTAACACCGTCATCACGACGCACTTCCTAGGTTTCATTCATTTTCGTTACCTCCGTCTGAATCCAGGGATCCGTGCTGTTATGCTTGAGTTATTATTTATTTTATTTAATTTTTGATGTCCTGAGTTTAAGAGGTCAGTTTCTTGATTGTTGGAATTCATATCCCTTGGTTTTTGCAAGGTCGTGTAATGGCAAGCTGTAATGTAATTTAAGGTGAATAACGTTGGTGTTAATATTATGTATGTGAAGTAATAACCCGCTATGTAGATTGTGGTTTGGTTTTTCTTAGTGAGTGTGTGGATTCTTTATGATGTCGACTAATTTGTCGCTAAGTTCTGAACTTTAACCGTTGTATTAATAGCAAACTAAGGGTAAGATTGTTTAAACCTCTCCTGTGCGTGGCATCTCATTGTCTGCGAGCTCCCGGAGGGGGGGGGGGGGTCCCTGAAGCCTGGAATTCCCCCTCGGGCTTTATTAGTAATTCCCCCTCCCCTTTCCCTCATTGATTTTGGGGTTTTATTACTTTATTGTTCATCTGCTGGGCCTGTGGTGTGTGAGGGGAGGGGGTTGTCCATCTCCCCCCTCTTCGCCCGGAATTTTTTTTTAATGGCCTTTTACGACCTCCAGCTGCTCATTCTGGGTGTTAGTTCTTGTCGGTGTGAGGGTGTTAATTTATTTATTTACCGATTATTATTTAAAAAAAATATTGGTAAATATTATTATTAATATCAATTGTGGAAAAAGGCCCATATACAAGATTGGCCAACTCTCAGGGAGCACAACAACGCGCTGTGGTAGGCGAGACGCGTCTTGGCATCCCCTCGCCTCCGCTGCAGAAACTTCTTTGCGCGAGTCGGAAGGTGGCTTGTACACCTCCACCATTTCAGCATAAGCACCGTGAAGTGTAGTCTTCATTGCAACGGGAATGGCCCTGAAGACAGCGAGAGCGTCGTCATCCAAAGCCACCGGCAGAGCTTTCAGCGCCTCCTCCTCGGTCCGATTCACTGACCGGAAGGCCGCTTCAAACGGCCAGGTGAAGGCGCTCCAATTGCCCCCCTGCCGCGACAATTTCTTTAACAGGAGGTAATTGGCGAAGCATCGTACTCAGTTTCCAAATGTTGTTAACGTCACAACATTTAGTGATCAATTGGCACGTTCTGTTTACGTGACAACCCTTACTAATTGGCTGTCAGGCGGTAGCGGGTTTTACCGACACAACATTCATATATTCACGCGATCTAACTAAAAAAAACCTATAGTAATAAGTTTTACCCTTTTAACTGGCACAAAAACTGACACCTTTATTCAAGGCATCATGTTTGCAATAACCACAACACAAGCAGTCAAAATGCAAACAAAAGAGACAACTCTGATAATAATATGCACTCTCCTTGAATTTGATTGGTCCACACCCGAGACAGCTTTTCTTAGAGCCTAGTCTCCACTGGTGTTGGACCAAAAGGCGTATTGGTCACGGAAGCCTACTACGCGCCACGCGTAACGGCGGTCGTCACGCCAGCGGACGTTCCCGCCAGGGCACCGAGCCCCCTGCGCCTGGTCGCTCCGCCCCGGCGAGGTCCGCGCAGTCCTCCACGCCGTCGTTGTCGCCGCAAGGAGCGCCGCCAACTGCGGGACCGTCGCCCGCAAGGAGCTCAAGTTGATCCGCCACCATGCGCCGCCCCTCTTCCTCGGTTCCCGCAGCTGTCAGGAGGTCCTGGGTCTCGTGTTCATCGTCGTCAGGCGACGTCACAGGTGGGCTCCGCTTCTTCTGGTACTTTGACATCCTTCCTCTTTCGTAAGATTAGTAAAAAAATAAAAATCTACTTTTCTTTCCAGCAAACGTCTGACTCCGAATGTAACGAGCGACTTGCCGAGACACGTCGTGTAGAGGGCTTCTTCTCATTTACTTCTCACACTGGGCACACACCACAGGCCGTACATACAACGTCTCCTCAACTGGGCACAACACTGGGTAACATATATATACTTAGCTACACACAGCCGACCTCATACACAGTCCCATTGCCTACATACAACTACACAGCTGGCTGACTGGCGTGACGATGACGGCGCCGGGAGCCGTGCGGAAGAATCTTTCCGTGCGGCCGGACGACGGAGAGGGATGACGCCGAGCAGCGACGCAGTGAGGACCCGGGGCCCCACCGTAACAACCATGAACCTTGGGTCCGCTCCCCCTTGTATCCCTCCAGGAGGGGCCGGGCTCTGACCTCTGGCCACGCCCCCTTCCAGAACCTTCCAGCAGGTTCCCAGAGGTTCCTGACTAGCTCCCACCTTTAACCCAGATACGCCCCCCCCCTTCTGAATGGATGTTACATCACCTTGCCCATACCCGTGATTACCATTCCAGGCCAGCAGGTGTCACCCTGCCATTAAATATACAACAGCAGCAGGCTTCGACAGGGTCACGGGATCGAACCAACGACCTTCTGCGTACAAGGCGAGGTAGTTAACATCTCTTAGCCACCATGATGATGATGAGCGAGAGAGAGAGGGAGACTCCAAATATACAGCAGCAGCAGGCATCGTCACGGTCGGGATCGAACCCACGACGTCCTGCATAGAAGGCGAGGTAGTTAACATCTCTCAGCCACCATGATGATGATGAGAGAGGGATGCAGACTCCAAATAAACAGCAGCAGCAGGCATCATCAGGGTCGGGATCGAACCCACGACCTCCTGCGTACCACGCAAGGTAGTTAAAAATTGAAATGTTTCCACGACAGGGGACTGGATGACCAATCAGAGGAGTGCCAAGTTTGGTGCTGCCTCAACTCCAGACTGCCCGAGGTGCCATTCCCGTCGCCCCCCTCCAGGTGTCGTCCACGATCACGAACATCCTTTCTGGTCACGTCCGACCATTGACCGACTTCTACAAACATCAGAAACGACACCCACACGAGTTGCCCTTGGGAGTCTTCTCTGTCACGTCAGACAGCACCAACTCGTGGCACGGCTTCGTCATCTTGCCGCTTGAAGCCTCGCAAATCTTCCCCCCGAACGTCACCGTCACTACCACTAACCACTGTGCTCTCCCCCTGTTACCACCTCTTGAGCCCCTTTCTCTCTCGAACCTTCTCTGTGTGTCACTGACTTCCCTCCAGACAATCCGCGCTATTCTCCCCCCACGGTTCTCCACAGTCGCCTCTGGGTTCTGCTTTGACTTGGCGCACTTTTCCCCCCATTTGAACCTCTCCTCCAATGCCTTCAAACTGCTACCTCACCCCCAACCAGTCGTTCTGTAGGGCCACTCTACGTCGATAGGAGGTCTCGGCCTGCTGCCTGCAAGTCCCTTTTGCTGCACATTGGCTTCTGGTGTGTGCTTCATTATTTTGGCCGTCAACACAATTTTTAGTGTTCTTCACGGAGCAGACACTTGACTTGGAGGCAACACGTTAATTACACAGCCCCAACAGGGCTAACTACATGAATGTACACACGTTAACTAGACCCCCAACAGGGTAACTACATAACCGGGTCAATCAGTAACATCCTGACTGACCAACGATGCCGAGCGGAGACCGAAGATCGGAGAGAGACTTGGCGCCGAGGGTTGATTCCAGAGAACAGCCCGGATCGGGGCTCAGGACTCGGCCTTCATGGGCCGTGGCATGGCCCGGGCTCTGCTCTTGGCCACGCCTCTTTTCAGATCCTTGCCGAAGACTCTGGCCCCTACATCACGTGTCCTAGTACCCTCATTTTAAGCGCCCCCTTGCCACCTCGTCCGGTCCCGCACCCTCTCGTGGTCACCCAGAATGCCACGTCCTCACTCGACCTCTCTCTCACTGTCACCAGGACTATGCCCCCTAGGGCCCGCTTCCATGGCATTCCTACTCTGGTGCCAGAGAGATGCCCAAGACACACAGCTCCACTCTTGTGATGTTAGCTGGCGCTAAATGCCATAGTGACTCTATTCATGTCACTACACATATAATGGGGGAGGGGGGGTATTCAATAAGATTAACGATACATCTGTAAAAAACATAAGGGTGAGAAAAAGTTATCCCCGTGGGGGCCTAAGTAGAACTGGGACTGACTCGAGAACAGAACGAATCTAGGTTAAGAGGAGACGTCAACGCAGCAGCCAGGTGAAGCATAGCGAGCACATGGAAGATTCGCGAACCTCCCCGACCTCTCCCATACTCAATGTCCTGTATGCATTAGGGCCCTGTAATCTCAGTGCAGGAGTGTCCAAGCTATAGGCTCTAGAGACGAAGAAGAATGACACAGCACGTAGATCGGGTGGGGGTCCATTCCTAAAACCTTAGAAAAGGTCTTAAATGTCTGAACCCAGAATGGCAATGACCTCGCCAACCACCTCCACCACCCTACATCCACTTGCCTATCTCCACCTTCTGCTCTGATGAGTACGCTGTGCATGGTACCATCGATGGCCCCCACCTGGGGAGCGGTAGTGTTGCAGTTTAGCGCCACGCTGTGCTGACGAGTCTGGCGACCCGAGTTCGATTCCCGCTCACGGCCACCGAGACAACCGAAGTAACGATTATCATGAACCGGTCCTGCTGGGCCTCCTCTATGTCGAGTAGTCCTCAAATGAGTAGCTGGCACGGTGGGTAAAAATCATCGCCACTCAGGGAGACAAAGGCGGCCGGGCGTGGTGCTGGCCAAACACCCCCTCGTGTGCCACCTTCATAGACACCGCCAACTAACACCACTTACCCCAAGAGTCTGTTACAGGCTATAGGGGGATCATTGTCTTTGCCCCCTGAGTAATGCCATTAACATGTCAGCGATGTTGCAATGCAACTTATCGAGGGAGGACGTGGGTGATACCGCAAATGTTGGTTTTTAAAAAAAGAACCGTGATGCGATGCCGAAGGACCGCCAACTCCAGGGGCACGATGAGGACGATGAGGACGATGAGGACGTCGGCATTGTTAACATCACCAGCATCATCAACGCCATCACCACCGCCACCACCACCACTATCAGCTTCATTCATTCACCAATAGCCAACATCACCGTCCATCCCCACGTCCATCGCCATCACGAACCGCTACAGTGATGGCAATGACCGCCAAGTGTGGCTTGAAAGTCAGGGCACATAGGGGTTGTTGTTGTTGTTGTTATAGATGGTGGCCCGAAAGTCAGGACACATAGCCACCCTGGTGATGAGAGAGAGGGAGAGAGACGCTGACTCCAAATATACAGCAGCAGCAAGCATCGTCAGGGTAACGGGATCGAACCCACGACCTCCTGCTCACCAGGCGAGGTAGTTAACATCTCTCAGCCACCATGATGATGATGAGAGAGAGATGCAGACTCCAAATAAACAGCAGCAACAGGCATCATCAGGGTCGGGATCGAACCCACGACCTTCTGCGTACCACGCAAGGTAGTTACCAATTGAAATGTTTCCACGATGGGGGCCTGCATGACCAATCAGAGGAGTGCCAAGTTTGGTGCTGCCTCAACTCCAGACTGCCCGAGGTGCCATTCCCGTCGCCCCCCTCCGGGTGTCGTCCACGATCACGAACATCCTTTCTGGTCACGTCCGACCATTGGCCGACTTCTACAAACATCAGAAACGACACCCACACGAGTTGCCCTTGGGAGTCTTCTCTGTCGCGTCAGACAGCACCAACTCGTGGCACGGCTTCGTCGTCTTGCCGCTTGAAGCCTCGCAAATCTTCCCCCCGAACGTCGCCGCCACTACCACTACCCACTGTGCTCTCCCCCTGTTACCACCTCTTGAAACCCCTTTCTCTCTCGAACCTTCTCTGTGTGCCACTGACTTCCCTCCAGACAATCCCCGCTGTTCTCCCCCCACGGTTCTCCACAGTCGCCTCTGGGTTCTGCTTTCACTTGGCGCCCTTTTCCACCCGTTTGAACCTCTCCTCCAATGCCTTCAAACTGCTACCTCACCCCCAACCAGTCGTTCTGTAGGGCCACTCTACGTCGATAGGAGGTCTCGGCCTGCTGCCTGCAAGTCCCTTTGGCTGCACATTGGCTTCTGGTGTGTGCTTCATTATTTTGGCCGTCAACACAATTTTTAGTGTTCTTCACAGAGGCAGACACTTGACTTGGAGGCAACACGTTAATTACACAGCCCCAACAGGGCTAACTACATGAACGTACACACGTTAACTAGACCGCCAACAGGGTAACTACATAACCGGGTCAATCAGTAACATCCTGACTGACCAACGATGCCGAGCGGAGACCGAAGATCGGAGAGAGACTTGGCGCCGAGGGTTGATTCCAGAGAACAGCCCGGATCGGGGCTCAGGACTCGGCCTTCATGGGCTGCTGCATGGCCCGGGCTCTGCTCTTGGCCACGCCTCTTTTCAGATCCTTCCCGAAGACTCTGGCCCCTATATCACGTGTCCCTGTACCCACATTTTGGGCCCCCTCTTGCCACCTCGTCCGGTCCCGCACCCTCTCGTGGTCACCCAGAATGCTACGTCCTCACTCGACCTCTCTCTCACTGTCACCAGGACTATGCCCCCTAGGGCCTGCTTCCATTGCATTCCCACTCTGGTGTCAGAGAGATGCCCAAGACACACAGCTCCACTCTTGTGATGGGAGCTGGCGCTAAATGCCATAGTGACTCCATTCATGTCACTACACATATAATGGGGGGGGGGGGGGGGGGTATTCAATAAGATTAACGATACATCTGGAAAAAAACATGAGGGTGAGAAAAACTATCCCCGTGGGGGCCTAAGTAGAAGTGGGACTGACTCGAGAACAGAACGAATCTAGGTTAAGAGGAGACGTCAACGCAGCAGCCAGGTGAAGCATAGCGAGCACATGGAAGATTCGCGAACCTCCCCGACCTCTCCCATACTCAATGTCCTGTATGCATTAGGGCCCTGTAATCTCAGTGCAGGAGTGTCCAAGCTATAGGCTCTAGAGACGAGGAAGAATGACACAGCACGTAGATCGGGTGGGGGTCCATTCCTAAAACCTTAGAAAAGGTCTTAAATGTCTGAACCCAGAATGGCAATGACCTCGCCAACCACCTCCACCACCCTACCTCCACTTGCCTATCTCCACCTTCTGCTCTGATGAGTACGCTGTGCCTGGTACCATCGATGGCCCCCACCTGGGGAGCGGTAGTGTTGCAGTTTAGCGTCACGCTGCGCTGACGAGCCTGGTGACCCGAGTTCGATTCCCGCTCACGGCCACCGAGACAACCGAAGTAACGATTATCATGAACCGGTCCTGCTGGGCCTCCTCTATGTCGAGTAGTCCTCAAATTAGTAGCTGGCACGGTGGGTAAAAATCATCGCCACTCAGGGAGACAAAGGCGGCCGGGCGTGGTGCTGGCCAAACACCCCCTCGTGTGCCACCTTCATAGACACTGCCAACTAACACCACTTACCCCAAGAGTCTGTTACAGGCTATAGGGGGATCATTGTCTTTGCCCCCTGAGTAATGCCATTAACATGTCAGCGATGTTGCAATGCAACTTATCGAGGGAGGACGTGGGTGATACCGCAAATGTTGGTTTTTAAAAAAAAGAACCGTGATGCGATGCCGAAGGACCGCCAACTCCAGGGGCACGATGAGGATGATGAGGACGATGAGGACGTCGGCATTGTTAACATCACCAGCATCATCAACGCCATCACCACCGCCACCACCACTATCAGCTTCATTCATTCACCAATAGCCAACATCACCGTCCATCCCCACGTCCATCGCCATCACGAACCGCTACAGTGATGGCAATGACCGCCAAGTGTGGCTTGGAAGTCAGGGCACATAGGGGTTGTTGTTGTTGTTGTTATAGATGGTCGCCCGAAAGTCAGGACACATAGCCACCCTGGTGATGAGAGAGAGGGAGAGAGACGCTGACTCCAAATATACAGCAGCAGCAAGCATCGTCAGGGTAACGGGATCGAACCCACGACCTCCTGCTCACCAGGCGAGGTAGTTAACATCTCTCAGCCACCATGATGATGATGAGAGAGAGATGCAGACTCCAAATAAACAGCAGCAACAGGCATCATCAGGGTCGGGATCGAACCCACGACCTTCTGCGTACCACGCAAGGTAGTTACCAATTGAAATGTTTCCACGATGGGGGCCTGCATGACCAATCAGAGGAGTGCCAAGTTTGGTGCTGCCTCAACTCCAGACTGCCCGAGGTGCCATTCCCGTCGCCCCCCTCCGGGTGTCGTCCACGATCACGAACATCCTTTCTGGTCACGTCCGACCATTGGCCGACTTCTACAAACATCAGAAACGACACCCACACGAGTTGCCCTTGGGAGTCGTCTCTGTCGCGTCAGACAGCACCAACTCGTGGCACGGCTTCGTCGTCTTGCCGCTTGAAGCCTCGCAAATCTTCCCCCCGAACGTCGCCGCCACTACCACTACCCACTGTGCTCTCCCCCTGTTACCACCTCTTGAAACCCCTTTCTCTCTCGAACCTTCTCTGTGTGCCACTGACTTCCCTCCAGACAATCCCCGCTGTTCTCCCCCCACGGTTCTCCACAGTCGCCTCTGGGTTCTGCTTTCACTTGGCGCCCTTTTCCACCCGTTTGAACCTCTCCTCCAATGCCTTCAAACTGCTACCTCACCCCCAACCAGTCGTTCTGTAGGGCCACTCTACGTCGATAGGAGGTCTCGGCCTGCTGCCTGCAAGTCCCTTTGGCTGCACATTGGCTTCTGGTGTGTGCTTCATTATTTTGGCCGTCAACACAATTTTTAGTGTTCTTCACGGAGGCAGACACTTGACTTGGAGGCAACACGTTAATTACACAGCCCCAACAGGGCTAACTACATGAACGTACACACGTTAACTAGACCCCCAACAGGGTAACTACATAACCGGGTCAATCAGTAACATCCTGACTGACCAACGATGCCGAGCAGAGACCGAAGATCGAAGAGAGACTTGGCGCCGAGGGTTGATTCCAGAGAACAGCCCGGATCCGGGCTCAGGACTCGGCCTTCATGGGCCATGGCATGGCCCGGGCTCTGCTCTTGGCCACGCCTCTTTTCAGATCCTTGCCGAAGACTCTGGCCCCTACATCACGTGTCCTAGTACCCTCATTTTAGGCCCCCCCTTGCCACCTCGTCCGGTCCCGCACCCTCTCGTGGGCACCCAGAATGCCACGTCCTCACTCGACCTCTCTCTCACTGTCACCAGGACTATGCCCCCTAGGGCCCGCTTCCATGGCATTCCTACTCTGGTGCCAGAGAGATGCCCAAGACACACAGCTCCACTCTTGTGATGTTAGCTGGCGCTAAATGCCATAGTGACTCCATTCATGTCACTACACATATAATGGGGGAGGGGGGGGGGTATTCAATAAGATTAACGATACATCTGTAAAAAACATAAGGGTGAGAAAAAGTTATCCCCGTGGGGGCCTAAGTAGAACTGGGACTGACTCGAGAACAGAACGAATCTCGGTTAAGAGGAGACGTCAACGCAGCAGCCAGGTGAAGCATAGCGAGCATGTGGAAGATTCGCGAACCTCCCCGACCTCTCCCATACTCAATGTCCTGTATGCATTAGGGCCCTGTAATCTCAGTGCAGGAGTGTCCAAGCTATAGGCTCTAGAGACGAGGAAGAATGACACAGCACGTAGATCGGGTGGGGGTCCATTCCTAAAACCTTAGAAAAGGTCTTAAATGTCTGAACCCAGAATGGCAATGACCTCGCCAACCACCTCCACCACCCTACCTCCACTTGCCTATCTCCACCTTCTGCTCTGATGAGTACGCTGTGCCTGGTACCATCGATGGCCCCCACCTGGGGAGCGGTAGTGTTGCAGTTTAGCGCCACGCTGCGCTGACGAGCCTGGCGACCCGAGTTCGATTCCCGCTCACGGCCACCGAGACAACCGAAGTAACGATTATCATGAACCGGTCCTGCTGGGCCTCCTCTATGTCGAGTAGTCCTCAAATTAGTAGCTGGCACGGTGGGTAAAAATCATCGCCACTCAGGGAGACAAAGGCGGCCGGGCGTGGTGCTGGCCAAACACCCCCTCGTGTGCCACCTTCATAGACACCGCCAACTAACACCACTTACCCCAAGAGTCTGTTACAGGCTATAGGGGGATCATTGTCTTTGCCCCCTGAGTAATGCCATTAACATGTCAGCGATGTTGCAATGCAACTTATCGAGGGAGGACGTGGGTGATACCGCAAATGTTGGTTTTTTAAAAAAAGAACCGTGATGCGATGCCGAAGGACCGCCAACTCCAGGGGCACGATGAGGATGATGAGGACGATGAGGACGTCGGCATTGTTAACATCACCAGCATCATCAACGCCATCACCACCGCCACCACCACTATCAGCTTCATTCATTCACCAATAGCCAACATCACCGTCCATCCCCACGTCCATCGCCATCACGAACCGCTACAGTGATGGCAATGACCGCCAAGTGTGGCTTGGAAGTCAGGGCACATAGGGGTTGTTGTTGTTGTTGTTATAGATGGTGGCCCGAAAGTCAGGACACATAGCCACCCTGGTGATGAGAGAGAGGGAGAGAGACGCTGACTCCAAATATACAGCAGCAGCAAGCATCGTCAGGGTAACGGGATCGAACCCACGACCTCCTGCTCACCAGGCGAGGTAGTTAACATCTCTCAGCCACCATGATGATGATGAGAGAGAGATGCAGACTCCAAATAAACAGCAGCAACAGGCATCATCAGGGTCGGGATCGAACCCACGACCTTCTGCGTACCACGCAAGGTAGTTACCAATTGAAATGTTTCCACGATGGGGGCCTGCATGACCAATCAGAGGAGTGCCAAGTTTGGTGCTGCCTCAACTCCAGACTGCCCGAGGTGCCATTCCCGTCGCCCCCCTCCGGGTGTCGTCCACGATCACGAACATCCTTTCTGGTCACGTCCGACCATTGGCCGACTTCTACAAACATCAGAAACGACACCCACACGAGTTGCCCTTGGGAGTCGTCTCTGTCGCGTCAGACAGCACCAACTCGTGGCACGGCTTCGTCGTCTTGCCGCTTAAAGCCTCGCAAATCTTCCCTCCGAACGTCGCCGCCACTACCACTACCCACTGTGCTCTCCCCCTGTTACCACCTCTTGAAACCCCTTTCTCTCTCGAACCTTCTCTGTGTGCCACTGACTTCCCTCCAGACAATCCCCGCTATTCTCCCCCCACGGTTCTCCACAGTCGCCTCTGGGTTCTGCTTTCACTTGGCGCCCTTTTCCACCCGTTTGAACCTCTCCTCCAATGCCTTCAAACCGCTACCTCACCCCCAACCAGTCGTTCTGTAGGGCCACTCTACGTCGATAGGAGGTCTCGGCCTGCTGCCTGCAAGTCCCTTTGGCTGCACATTGGCTTCTGGTGTGTGCTTCATTATTTTGGCCGTCAACACAATTTTTAGTGTTCTTCACGGAGGCAGACACTTGACTTGGAGGCAACATGTTAATTACACAGCCCCAACAGGGCTAACTACATGAACGTACACACGTTAACTAGACCCCCAACAGGGTAACTACATAACCGGGTCAATCAGTAACATCCTGACTGACCAACGATGCCGAGCAAAGACCGAAGATCGAAGAGAGACTTGGCGCCGAGGGTTGATTCCAGAGAACAGCCCGGATCGGGGCTCAGGACTCGGCCTTCATGGGCTGCTGCATGGCCCGGGCTCTGATCTTGGCCACGCCTCTTTTCAGATCCTTCCCGAAGACTCTGGCCCCTATATCACGTGTCCCTGTACCCACATTTTGGGCCCCCTCTTGCCACCTCGTCCGGTCCCGCACCCTCTCGTGGTCACCCAGAATGCTACGTCCTCACTCTACCTCTCTCTCACTGTCACCAGGACTATGCCCCCTAGGGCCCGCTTCCATGGCATTCCCACTCTGGTGTCAGAGAGATGCCCAAGACACACAGCTCCACTCTTGTGATGGGAGCTGGCGCTAAATGCCATAGTGACTCCATTCATGTCACTACACATATAATGGGGGAGGGGGGGGGGGTATTCAATAAGATTAACGATACATCTGGAAAAAAACATAAGGGTGAGAAAAACTATCCCCGTGGGGGCCTAAGTAGAAGTGGGACTGACTCGAGAACAGAACGAATCTAGGTTAAGAGGAGACGTCAACGCAGCAGCCAGGTGAAGCATAGCGAGCACATGGAAGATTCGCGAACCTCCCCGACCTCTCCCATACTCAATGTCCTGTATGCATTTGGGCCCTGTAATCTCAGTGCAGGAGTGTCCGAGCTATAGGCTCTAGAGACGAGGAAGAATGACACAGCACGTAGATCGGGTGGGGGTCCATTCCTAAAACCTTAGAAAAGATCTTAAATACCTGAACCCAGAATGGTAATGACCTCGCCAACCACCACCACCACCCTACCTCCACTTGCCTATCTCCACCTTCTGCTCTGATGAGTACGCTGTGCATGGTACCATCGATGGCCCCCACCTGGGGAGCGGTAGTGTTGCAGTTTAGCGCCACGCTGTGCTGACGAGCCTGGCGACCCGAGTTCGATCCCCGCTCACGGCCACCGAGACAACCGAAGTAACGATTATCATGAACCGATCCTGCTGGGCCTCCCCTATGTCGACTAGTCCTCAAATGAGTAGCTGGCACGGTGGGTAAAAATCATCACCACTCAGGGAGACAAAGGCGGCCGGGCGTGGTGCTGGCCAAACACCCCCTCGTGTGCCACCTTCATAGACACCGCCAACTAACACCACTTACCCCAAGAGTCTGTTACAGGCTATAGGGGGATCATTGTCTTTGCCCCCTGAGTAATGCCATTAACATGTCAGCGATGTTGCAATGCAACTTATCGAGGGAGGACGTGGGTGATACCGCAAATGTTGGTTTTAAAAAAAAGAACCGTGATGCGATGCCAAAGGACCGCCAACTCTAGAGGCGCGATGAGGACGATGAGGACGATGAGGACGTCGGCATTGTTAACATCACCAGCATCATCAACGCCATCACCACCGCCACCACCACTATCAGCTTCATTCATTCACCAATAGCCAACATCACCGTCCATCCCCACGTCCATCGCCATCACGAACCGCTACAGTGATCGCAATGACTGCCAAGTGTGGCTCGAAAATCAGGACACATAGGGGTTGCTGTTGTTGTTGTTATAGATGGTGGCCCAAAATTCAGGACACATAGCCACCCTCGTGATGATGAGAAAGAGGGAGAGAGACGCTGACTCTAAATATAAAGCAGCAGCAAGCATCGTCAGGGTCCGGGATCGAACCCACGTCCTCCTGAGTACCAGGCGCCTGACTCTTTAACTGCACCGGTGGGCATCTGACGTTTGTTATTGCGAACTGCGCTTTATCCACAACACCCAATATTATACTTAATTTCTTCATCATAACGCAATTTTAGTTTCCTGTAAAGCGGTGTTCTTGAGCAATGCAACAACAACCACTTCCGCACAAAATGTGGTGCCAATTCGTTACGAAATCAGCACTCACTGGTTTTTGTGTAGGAGAGTGAACCCACTGCAACATTGACAATTCGAGTGCCGTGACGTTTCGCCAGTAATTGCGACTAGCGTCATACAAGTTACGAATTGGCACGTTTTGGTCACGTGACAAACCCCTTATTGATTAGCCGTGTCTTCAGTTTTTTAGTTTCAGTTTCATTTATTTGGTATAGCCCTGTGAGCCATTCGGCTCTTGAATCGGGTGCAACCGCAACAAACAAAAAACAAAAACATGAACAAGACAACATCTTAAAGTGACTACTACACGCAAACAGAAAAATCCAGGAAAAAACTGCAAAGTCTTCCAGAAAAAGCACCGTACACCAACGCTGTGTGCAAAAATCCCAGTGGGATGCAACAACAACAACAACCACAAGACAACTTAGATTAAAGCAATCAGTCGAACTCCGTACTATAACAAACAAACATGGCCAAACCAAAAACTTTTCGAAAAATAAAGCCATAAGTCATTCATCAGTGATCGCCTGGTGGTGGCGGGTTTAATGGCACCACATTCATATTTATGCGATCTATGTGCATAAAAACCTCCACAATGGATAACAGCAAACAGCTTCTTCGGGCAACTTTGCCGGGAATTTTTGTTTTATTTTACTCTGCTGCACGGCAAATAAACAGGTTGAGCTGGCTGAAGTAGTCACTAATTGTACGCATTTTGTGTTAAGTGACAACCCATTTACTAATTGACTGCGTCAGGTGGTTAGCAGTAGTGGCGCACATTCGTATTCACGCAATCGAACCCATAAAGCAAAAAAAAAACCCGCCGTGATAGAAAATTTTGGTTGCGAAAGTCCGTGAATTTTTTTTCTTTTTTCGTTAAACGGCCGCTCAGGATTGAGCAACAAAACGTAGCCAGGACACTTTTTTTTTCTTCTTCCATTTGCGTCGACAAAACCCCAGTGAACTCTCGCGGACCACCTCCCACTAATCACCCACCCCACCCCACGTACCAACAGCGCGATTGCATTCACGAGGGGGGGAGGGGGGCGTTCTCATTCGCCCCACAGCAGCGAAGCGAACCTCTGGCAGCGTCTTGCGGTGGCTCATGACGATTGGCCACCCGGGTGAGGCGCAGTTGGCAGGATGAGGAGTGGGCGCGCAACGCCCACAAAGCGGCTCTCATTGTTACGTCACGCGGTGCTCGTTCATTGTTACGCCACGCGGCGCGCAGGTGCTCACTCTGCCATATAAAAGGAGGGAGCGTCTGGCACAGGGACCATTCGGCTCTTCGCGGAATCGACTGCTTTCACGTGAGCGGTGAGTTGGGCGGGGGTGGGATGGCGGCTGGGATCCTTACGCTGGAAGGGGATTTCTGTAGGAGTTCAGATTTTTGCCCCCCCCCCCACCCCCAATTGAGACCAAGCCCTACGCATTCGCGAATATTTTTTGCTACATTCATTGGGGGGGGGGGGTTGGATGCGGGGGGGGGGGGTGAGTTTCTTTAGCCCACGATAGATTTTGTCCCAGAGCTCGCCGCTCCGATCAATCCTCGCGATTTATCCCCAGCCGTCGCCTCTGGCTCGGCGACCGGGTTCCAGTGATAATTTGTTACCGTGGTCGTCGAGAATACAACTTGTTTTGTGATTGCGTTCACGATGCGGTCGGTTGTTATGCAACGCGAGATCGTGCAGCAGCTCTCCTTGTATTGCCACTGCTGGATGATGGCCTCCTGTAGCCGTGTGGGTCGTTGGGGGTGGGTGGCAGGGACTGGGTCAGTGGTTCTTCTTCTTAACCTGGGGTGCTGGAGGTGCCCTTTCTTGGGGGGGGGAGGGGGTGAGGAGACATGGCCAGGTAAGTAATCGAAAATGAAAATTAGGCACGGGCGCGTAAGTACAACTACTTAATCAAACCCGATGGGTTTATTAACATTATAAAACATTTTCTTGGTTCTTTCAGTAAAGTCACGTAGAAAGGGAAATAATAAAATTATTTAAAAATAGCATTATTATTTAATTTGTATTATTTTATTATTTCCTTTCTACGTCACTTTACCGAAAGAACCAAGAATATGAATCCCTGCAGACACGAAAGCTTTAAATCGAAATTATAAAAAAAAAATGTTTAAGCGATTAAGAACCAATGGGGCGGTGAAGGTTAGGACCCACTGGACTGGACCGCGCTTTACACGGCCGGTTCACGAGGCCTCTTTTTTTTCCCCAGGCGTGGGCAGCAAGGAAGCAAAAATTGTAAAACTTCTCTTCTGCTACTCCACCGCCACCACCTTGGACGCCTGCAGTCCCCACGACCGCGACCGTGAATTGTTGAGCGGTGGCTACACTCGGTGCATGTGTAGACGAGTGCGTGCGCGTTGTGCCGTAATTATTTTTCTCCGCTAACAAAAAATTGGCGCAATCTCAAGGTGGCTTACGCCTTTTGTAAGAATGTTGGCACGAGGTTTGGCTACTTGTCCATGCTTGGCAATAAAGATGTGAAAACCGCCGCTGTCAACGATGAGCGAGGCATTTGGCAATAGACGTCTGTCGCATTCAATTTGGCGTCTCTCGAATGGTGCCTGGATGAATTGACATCACGTTTGGCTGGACCTTCAGATAAACACAAACTCTGGGCACTTTTGAACTACTTCGAGGTACCAAAATAAAGACAAGAGAATGTTCCACTTCAGTTAAAACATTTTTTTCCTGCTGCGGTTTTCACAGCCGATGATGATGATGATGATTGCTTGTGTTGCAATCGAAACGTCGTGATTTAAATTTAGTTTTTTAATTCACCCACGTGACTTTACCGAAAGAACCAAAGAGTTATAATGTCACGCTACAACTACAGTCGACGTTGAACGGCGGCGATGCGTTCAAATGATAAGATGGCAGCCGCAAGAGACGAAGCTTTAAAACGCGCGTGGCACGCTCTCCCCACTGCTTCTGTCTCGCTCTCAGCTCGACATCATGGCGTTCCCGACCACGCTGCACATCATTGGCGGCCAAGGTGGAAACAAGTTCTCGTTCGACGGGCTGACGAATGCGGCGACGCTGCAGAAGCTCTCCGTGAGCGTTGGGGGCTGGCAGGTGAGGGGCGTGGAGGTGTGGCTGACGGACGGGCGCAGGGAGACATTCGGCGCCATGGACTCCTCCGCTCAGGAGTTCGAATTCGAGTCGGGCGAGTTCATCAAGAGCCTCTCGCTGTGGGGCAACGGGGCCGGCACTCGCCTGGGCGCCATCAAGTTCAGAACGAGCCGCAGTCGCGAGTTCTTTGCCAAGATGACGGACTGGGGGCTCAAGACCGAGTACAAGATCGACGTGGGCTCTGGCATCTGCTTGGGCGTTCAGGGCCGAGCGGGGTCCGACATTGACTCCATGGGCTTCCTCTTCATCAATGCCATAAAGTCGTCGGTGATCCAGGACATGAAGTACCCGACCATGCACCAGGTCCTGCCCAACGTGCAGATGGAGGAGATTAAAGAAATGGAGTACAAGAACGACACCAGCGTCGTGCAGTCGTACACCTTCGAGAGCTCCAAGAAGATCACCAAAACGTCATCGTGGTCCACCACCAACAAGATCGAGTCCACCTTCAGCCTGTCGGTGAAGGCCGGCATCCCCGAGGTCATGGAGGTGGAGACCGGATTCAGCTTCACCGTGGGCAGTGAGAGCACACACGCGGTGGAGGAGTCCGAGGAGAAGACGGAAACGCTCACGTTCCCCGTCGCTGTTCCGCCCCACAAGACCGTCACCGTGGTCGCCAACATCGGTCGCGCCGACATCGACCTTCCGTACACGGCCATGCTGCGCATCAGCTGCGTGAACGGCGCATCCCTTGACGCTCCCCTGAGCGGCGTCTACAAGGGGCTCGCCTACACCAAGATGACCGCCGTTGCTACCGAGAGCTAGAGCGGCGTTTCGCAGCGCCCTTTTTATTTGTTTTGGTGACGTTGATGAAGTGTTCTAAAGGAACGCTTTTTTTTGGCTGTGTAAAATTCACCAATAAAAAAAGAGGCCTACATTGAAACGTTTGCTTTTCCGAGTCCCTCAGTTATTTCCCGGTCGATGCGTGTGGTGCAGGAAGACATTTCCCCATTGAGGCACTGAAAGTTACGAAAGCACCAAGTGTTTGCGCATACAGGTGTCAAGGCAAACTTGGCACTTTCAGAATCGATTTTCCACTTGTGGAAAGTCTGATCAAAGCGTCTTGTTGAACCCTGGCTAATGAAATGCATTCATTCATCATCCATTTGGGTTGATGTTGGATTTCTCCAGCGAAATAATAGCTTACACCACCACAACCACCACTAACACCACCAACAACACCACCACCAACACCACTACCACCACCAACACCACTACCAACACCACCACCACCCCGCTCCATGCCCATCAATGGAGTCGAGCTGACGAGTGCTCTGCTCCACTCAGCCCCCTGCCCCAAACCACCACAGGGTAGTGGGAGGGGGTGCGGGGTGCTAGGGAAGGGTGCGTGAGGTGGGGGGGTTGTCTGGGGGAGGGGGCTTGGGGGTTATCACGCGAGAGGAGGGACCCCTAGGGAGTGGGGAAGATGGGGGTGTTGGGGGTCACGTGGGGTTCATTGTTTTACTGCCGGCACTGCTCCAGAGTTGCGGACCGAGTCACGAATCGCGACCGATTCCCAGACGCCGTTTGGGTACTGGCCGGGCCTGGAGCGGTGTTGGTGCGCGCCACGCGAGGGCGCTGCCGCTCCACCGCAGGGACTCGCGGGGCGCGCTGACTAAGGGGCCACCCATTCAATACGTACACAAAAATCGTCCCCCGAGCGTCGGGTGGACAATCCTGGTGCAGTTTGGATAATTAATGAGCTTCAAGATACTCTTCGAGCCATGGGTAATGTTTTACATTTTTGTTCAAGTAACGAGACATGACTGGACACGAAGGGACTTTTATTCGTCTGCGTGCCAACATCGCCCTCACTGAAGTGGGCGTCGGTGCACATCGCAGCCGCACGGGAACGGTGCCGGGGCCACAGAGCAACAGGAAAGGAACAAAAGAATCCCGTCACGACCTCAGCGAAGATTTGCAACTGCGCACAATGAATAGCATAAGAACATTAAGTAGCAAATAAAGTGAATAATAGGTAGGAAAATGTATTAATAAAATGTATTATAAAATTTATTAGTAATGACATTTATAAAAATACACGTCAATAAAAATAATAAGTTACATAAATTTACTAATTTAAATAACATAATGAAAAACATTTGATTTAATAACTTAAATAAAGTTAATTATATAAGAATATTTCGATTTAAGCTTTCGTGATTGCAAGGATTCATCTTCTTGGTTCTTTCGGTAAAGTCACGTAGAATGAGAATAAAATAATAAATTGATAAAATAAAATAACACAATAAAATTCTCACGACGTTTCGGCCACAACACAAGTAGCCTTCTTCAGGTGAAGGAACAGAACTGTCGGGACGCTGTCGAAAATATTTATAACATATTTAATATTTTAAATAAAATGAATCGTGTATGAATAATATATTAATAATAAAACAAACAAACAGCTAATAAAATTAATAATAAATGCGCCGGTTCCTCCCCTTGTTAAATGGTGGATGTTAGGGGCAGGCGAGTGTGAGTAGCTGCGTCTTGTACAGAGCACGGATGAACTTATTCACTCGCACGAACGCCACCCACCCATTGTACATCACGTTAAGCACGGGGGAAATCACTGCTGTTGAGAATATATTTTATTTTTAAACCAAACAAACCACGCGTGACAGAACCCTCCGCGTGTAGGCACACGAGCTGCAACATCAAAGTGAAGGAGTGTGCGCACGTCAATGAGAATGGACGTTAAGGGTCGTGAGTGGCAACGCTGCCGAGCTGCTCACAGCCCAGCTGCTCGCGTGGAGGAGGAGGAGGCGAGGCGAGATTCGGGGCGAGGCTTTCGCTTGGGAGCGAGAGGCCGCTTGGAAGACGAAACAAAAACATCTCCTGACTGCCGTGGGTGCCCATGGGGGGCGAGTGGGGCGCTGATCACGCGGCGGGGATTCCCCCTCGGCGTGTCCCTGGCGCCTGTGGACGACTCCGTGTGGGTGGAGCGGTGGCCACAGCCGTGAGCGCTGCGCTGGGCTACGAACCCAGCGACCCGAGTTCGATTCCCGCTCGCGGCCAAACACCGGCGACGATCATCTGAACCGGTCCTGGGCCTTCCCTGGGTCGACTCAACCTCAAATGAGTATCTGGTGCGTTGAGTAAACACAACCACTGGGGAGACAAAGGCGGTCGGGCTTGGAGCTATCGTCACCACCACCATCTCGTACAACTCCCTGCGTTAATAGTTGCACGCTAACAGTGCTGGTCACACAAGTCTATGCAGGCTCTTCGTCGATCTCTGTGCGTGTATTTCATTTTTTTAGATGCCTTTGAATTGTTAAATTACTTTATTTGGTGCACTGAATTGTGCTCATTGCTGTGTTTTTACTTTCTGCGCTGTCTAATTGCGTTCGAGATATATATATATAATTATATAATTACTAGCCTATAGCCTGTTCAAGGACGGGTGTTTTGCAGTTTATCTGAAATATTCTATCGAAAATAATGACCCGCTCATGATTATTAATGATGGGGTGGGGTCCACATGAGTTACGTCATCAGCTCATAATTATTGATGAGGGGGGGCTCCATGTGCAGTGACGTCATCAGCTCATGATTTTTTAATGAGGGGGGTGGGGGGGGTGGCCCATGTGGAGTGACGTCACCCGCTCATGATTATTAATGAGGGGGGCCTCATGTGGAGTGACGTCACGCGCGGGACGCACACACATTCCTGTCTTATGATATCAGTAAATATTTATAGCCCCATCACCTGTCAATACTTCAGGTGCGGCTTCCTGTGTCGGGCTGCGCGCTGAGCGATGTTCCCCTCTCGAGCGTCCGCAAGGCGCTGCCGCAGGCATCTTCAGGGGCGCGCCACTCGCAGCTCGAGCGGTGAAGCCGCCCTCGGACGACACGCGGCTGAGAGGAGACGGACAATGGACGCGTTAACACGCACACAGATTCGTCCGTGATGAGTCTGTGAAACAACAAAACAATTAACAAGAAGCACGAATGAACAACGCGGGCGGTGGAGTTGTGCGAGCGATGGACGATGTCAGACCTGGCCAGGCGTTGATCTCAGCTGGGGCGATTGGCAGTGCAATGCGCGAACCGCTGCACCACCGCTCCACCCCGCAGGTTGCAAATTTACATCCAGTAAACGGGATTAGGAAGAGTGTCTAACGTTACGTTTGTAAATACGTCGACACGAAGGTGTTCAACTAATGCTACAATGCCGTTTAAGTTTTGCATAATACAACATCGTGTTGTTCCTTTTGCAAGAGATATTTGCACTCGATCATAGTGAATAATGCTGTTGTGTTCAACTGAAGGTGTTGAACGTGTACACGTGCCTAAGCTGGTTAACACACAACGTCTAATAATTCGTGCCGTAATCAAAAGCAACACGCATTTTGAGTATCACACCACAGCCCTTTAACTTCAAAATGTGAAGGTTTTTCACTCAAAGTTGTGTCACGCACCGCCAAATGAGAACCCCTCCGACCGGTTCGGCTTCACGTTCCTACGCTCAGCGTGGAAACAAATCTCAGCCGTGAGCAGTCACTGCAGCCTGCAACCCTTTGGTTGTCAGTCGTTAACAATGTGATAATGTTAATACACACAAAGTGTTTGGTGAAACAAAGACGTTGTACTTACTTGACGGTCACTTAATTTGTGAACCGCTGGTGTAGTGTATAGTGGAGTGTATAGTGCACTGTATAGTGTGGTGTATAGTGTACTGTATAGCAGGGAAGCGTATAATGGAGTTTATAGTGGAGTGTATAGTGTAGTGCATAGTGGAGTGTATAGTGGATTGTATAGTGTAGTGTATAGTGGAGTGTATAGTGGATTGTATAGTGAAGTGTATAGTGGAGTTACAATGGATGTGTAGTGTAGTGTATAGTGGAATGCATATTGTACTGTATAGTAGTGTATACTGTAGTGTATAGTGTGTGGTATACAGTGTTAATAATTACATTGGTTTGCTGAAACAAAGTAGTTGTATTAACGTGCCCGTGCTTAATTTGTCTTTTAAAATATTTATTTTCTAAATAAATCTGCCCATGTCTCGCACCCCCCGAATGTGCATCTTGTACCCACAGGGGGTGCGTGATGCACCCACAGGGGGTGAGTGATGTACCCCAGGAGGTTCGTGATGCACCCACAGGTTAAGAACCAATGACCTATGTCCTCGATAACGGTCACTCTGGGTCTAATATCTCTATGTTTCACTCTCGGTCTAATATCTCTATGGGTCTCTATGTGTCACTCTGGGTCTAATATCTCTATGGGTCTCTATGTGTCACTCTGGGTCTAATATCTCTGGGTCTCTATCTGTCACTCTGGGTCTAATATCTCTATGGGTCTATATGTGTCACTCTGGGTCTAATATCTCTATGGGTCTCTATGTGTCACTCTGGGTCTAATGTCTCTATGGGTTTCTATGTGTCACTCTGGGTCTAATATCTATATGTGTCTCTATGTATCACTGGGTCTAATATCTCTATGGGTCTCTATGTGTCACTCTGGGTCTAATATCTCTATGGGTCTCTATGTGTCACTCTGGGTCTAATATCTCTATGTGTCTCTATGTGTCACTCTGGGTCTACTATCTCTATGTGTCTATATGTGTCACACTGGGTCTACTATCTCTATGTGTCTCTATGTGTCACTCTTGGTCTATTATCTCTATGTGTCTCAATGTGTCACTTTTGGTCTAATATCTCTATGGGTCTCTATGTGTCACTCTGGGTCTAATATCTCTATGTGTATCTATGTGTCACTCTGGGTCTACTATCTCTATGTGTCTCTATGTGTCACTCTGGGTCTATTATCTCTATGTGTCTCTATGTGTCACTCTTGGTCTAATATCTCTATGTGTCTCTATGTGTCACTCTGGGTCTAATATCTCTATGGGTCTCTATGTGTCACTCTGGGTCTAATATCTCTATGTGTCTCTATGTGTCACTCTGGGTCTAATATCTCTATGTGTCTCTATGTGTCACTCTGGGTCTAATATCTCTATGTGTCTCTATGTGTTACTCTGGGTCTAATATCTCTATGGGTCTCTATGTGTCACTCTGGGTCTAATATCTCTGTGTCTCTATGTGTCACTCTGGGTCTAATATCTCTACGTGTCTTTATGTGTCACTCTGGGTCTAATATCTCTATGTTTCTCTATGTGTCACTCTGGGTCTAACATCTCTATGGGTCTCTATGTGTCACTCTGGGTCTAATATCTCTATGAGTCTCTATGTATCTAAATGGGTCTCTATCAATATCATTTGTGGTGTCCAGGTCGTTTCTGAAAACAAGAGATACATAGCTCAGTGTTGCCTCACATGGTAAAATAAACATAGTTGTTACTTACAGTTTGTGCGTTGGGCACGGCTGGGTAGCTCTGTGCGATGTTTAAAGCTGTTGTTTAAAGGGGCAACTTTCACTCCTCCATCACGTGACACAACACCACTCCAGTCGTCTTACGCGTACTGAAGTTTAACGCTGCAGGCGTGGTCCAGATGTATTGTGACCCTATCCTCCCCCCTCTCCCCCATTTAATTATCTAAAATTTAATATATATTTAAAGGAAGGTTAATTTAAAACAAATTAATATGCAAAGGAAAGCAAATGTTAGGGGTCAATTAATTTTTTTTGGGGGGGGGTCACCAGACATCTGGACCAATCCTTTACAAGGCACGCAATGCTGTTGACAGCAGTGGTTCTCAACCTTTGTTGGCCACTGCTGTGCCCCCCTTTATTGATTTTTGTTCAAACCGAGTACCGCCCTTGCCTGACCCAACATGGTTCTGAGAAATAAATGCGTGAAGAATGAACGTCAATATTTGAACCAACTGTACATTTTGTGATGTGTCTTAACTCGCCAGTAACTGCAAGCGAATACAATCAATCCCCGTATTAGTTTTGTTATTGGCAACTTGTCTGGAATAACAATTGCTGAGTGGTCCACCTGGGAGGAAGGTTTTGGGGAGTTCTTTTGGAACGACAGAAGAAGAAACAAAGACAACAAATAAATATATAAATTATACAGTGTTGTTTGTCTTTAAAAACGCAGAAGTTTCGTCACGCGAGTGTCAAAATGAAACTCAAAACAAGAAGCTGAAATATTTTCTCTTGCTATTTATTTAGAATATATATTTTTCCTGCTGTAAAAGTCGCTTTGTACATTATAGGGAGACTACTTACTACTCATCGTGTGCAAATTACAATAACTACAACAATAATTTACACTTAGAGAGTTGCGAGTTGCATCCGGAGGGTCCCGCCACCAATGCACCCCGCGTATGGAAAGCAGAAAATAGACAGAGCCTGCAGGGTAGACGGGCAGGGCTTGGCAGGGGGGGGGGGGGGTAAAGGGCGATTTAGCCACTCAGTCACTCACTCTCCCACCTACTCACCCACCTCCACTCACTCACTCACCCACTCACCCACTCGCTCACCCGCCCACCCGTTCACCACACCAACAGAGCCTTGACCTCGGAGTCCTTCGAAGGAGGCGACCCGTAGTCCTCAGGGGTCTCGTGGTTAATGAGCGGAGATCGGTCCCTGTAGACATTGGTTCTCAATCTGGCGTGAACGCTTCCCCTGGGGTTGCGAGATGCCCTTTCTGGGGGCTGTGAGACGTGACCAGACTTTGTTAGAAGGTAAATCATCGATACACAAATTAAGCACGGGCACGTAAGTACAACTCCTTTGTGTATCAAACCCCCAGGTATTTATTAACATTATTAAATATTTTTGCAATTGAGAACCAAAGGGGTGCAAGGCTGCAGTCAACGTTAAGAGCCACTGCTGTTAATGTTGCAGGGGCCATCCCATTGCGTGCCTTGTACAGGTGTGGTCCAGATGTCTGGTGACCCCTGTTAAATATTTTGTGATTTTAGAAAAAATATTTAAAAATATTGATAAAAACAGTTACAAAAAAATACGTTAAATATGTTAACGTATGCAATTAATTGTGATTAACTAAAAATGTGTGCTAAGTGTAATTAAGAATGTGTGAGCGCAGATGTTCTTAATTGCCCCTGGTGTGGTGTGTGTCTGTATCCTTGTTTATTGTGAAACGGCCTTCACCTCTCTTTAGGTCGACTCAGCCTTAATGTGAATTCCTGCTGCAGCAGCAATCACAGCCACTGGGAAGACAAAGGCGGTTGGACAGGCTCTGGTTATACCCCTGGAATCCAAATTATTCTGGTCGTGGAGAATTGACGTAATTCGTATTACGCGTTTTTTTTTAGAACGCGCTAAATCCAGACATTTGGAAAGAGAAAACTTTTACGTAAAAAATAGGCAATATCACTCTTAATATACACTTTTGAAAAAGGCAATTATACAACACAGACGGTACACAGATACCTTTTTATAGAGATATACAGACTAGAGAGACACAGACTAGAGACACACAGATTAGAGACACAGATTAATGTACGGGAGTATACAGACGGGACATAGACGGCTTTATACAAGCGGTGAGTGAGAAAGAGAGAGACGGACCGTAGGCCCGTGAGTGAGTGTGTGAGTATGTAAGTGAGTGTGTGTGTGAGTGTGTGAGTGAGTGTGTGAGTGAATGAGTGTGTGAGTGTGTGAGTGAGTGTGTGAGTGAGTGAGTGTGTAAGTGTTGTCCGGCAAAACAACCCCCTACCTCCTCGCGGTGCCGGACGGGCAACTCTGTCGTGGACAGTGCTGTGGGGGGAGATCCAATTTTGATTGGCTCCTCCCCTCATAGCATATGTGTCCACCACAGGGGCTAAACGGGGGTTCTGGACGGGTGCGAGGGGCTGGTAACCCCTCCACCTTCAATTAATTACCACGAAACCACGAAGTAAACTGAAATATGTAACTAATAAGCTTGTGCCGGAGGCCCCGGGGGGCCAGGCGTCTATGACGTCTCCTGGCCAAACCACAATTGGCGGAGCCAGGAGATTGAATACCTACCCTCGGGGCTACTCCAGAAACAACGAAAAGCCACTACGGGTGGCCACGTGGAATGTTCGAACGCTCACTGCAGAGGAGAGGCTGCCACTCCTCTGTCGGGAGCTGGACCGGTACCGCCTGGATCTATGCGGCATTCAGGAGGTCCGGTGGACCGGCTCTGGCTCCTGCCACCATGAGGAGTGGACAGTCCTCTACTCGGGGCAGCAGACTGCCAAACAACAGGGTGTGGGTCTTCTTTTGAACAAAAGAATGAAGGGGGCGTGGGAGCGTGGCGGTGAGGTGTGGGAAGCTGTAAGCCCCAGGCTACTTTGGGCTCGCCTTCCCATCAACCGGAGGCGAGGAATGGTGGTCGTGCTTACTTATGCCCCCACCGAAGATGAACATCCGTGGAGGGATGCAGGCAAAGCCGATGAGTCAGATGCCTTCTATGACCTCCTGTCACAGGTGCTGGCTAAAGTGGCCCCTCGGGATAGAGTCATCATGTTGGGTGACTTCAATGCCCGAGTTGGTCATGATACTGGCACCTGGTCTGGAGTGATTGGAGGGCATGGGCCAGATCAGCTCAATAACAACGGTAGGAGGCTGCTAGATTTTTGTGCAGCCCATGTTCCGGCATCGGCGCATCCACACAACATCATGGATGCATGCCGGGTCCAAGCAAGAACATCTGCTGGACTACATAGTGACGGACCAGCGAATGCGAGCCCATGTCCTTGACACCAGGACCCAGGACCTACCGTGGAGCTGATCTGCCCTCTGACCATCGACTAGTCATCTGTAAGATGCGCCTGCCATTCTTCCACTCCGGTGGTGGGTGTACACCCAGGACCCCATTCCAACATAAAGTGGCCTGGTCTCAGTTATCTGATGAAAGTTGCAAGCGAGAATTTCATCATCGCTTGCGGCTGGGATTGGCATCGTCCCCGACTCCTCCTGATGTCGAGGGTAAATGGGCGAGGTTTAGGACTGTGACTCATGCAGCTGCAATGGCTGCTTTGGGTACGCGGTCTAGACCTCCCCAGAGACCCTGGCTGACAGAGGAGGTGTTCAGGATGGTTGAGAAAAAGCGACAGGCCCACTGTCATCGGCTACAGAATCCCACGTCAGAGAATGAGGAGGCTTATCACAGCCTTCGCTCGGAGGTTCGGAGAGCCGTGAGGCGTTGCAAGGATGGGTGGTGGTCGCGGGTTGCTGAGGAGATGGAGTCTGCCTCAGTGGCCCGTGATCACAAATCTCTATTTAACTCCATCAAAAAAGTAACCTGCAGCGCCACACCTATTACCATCATTAGGGGAATAAACGGTGATCCAATCTCCGACCCCCAGGAACAGGTTCGCAGATTTGCTGAGCATTTCTGTGAGGTCCTGGGGGAGGGAAAATCCCTCAGGCAGGAAAACATCGTGGCACAAAGTGAGGATGACCCTGCTGAGGCTGCGGTGCCTCAAATATTGGAAGAAGTCACCCCCTGTAAGTGGCTGGCTGAGATGCCATCTGCTGAGGAAGTATTGAAGGCGATCCGGAGTCTGAGACCAGGAAAGGCAGCGGGCAGAGATGATCTCCCAAGCGAAATGCTGAGGGAGGGTGGCGTTTGTGCACAGACTGCCCTATATGACATCATAACAACAGTCTGGACCAATAGACGGGTTCCGCAGGATTGGAAGGATGCCCTGGTGGTCCCCCTTTTTAAGAAGGGGGACCGCACAGACTGTAACAACTACAGGGGCATCTCACTCCTCAGTGTGCCGGGAAAGATCCTGGCAAGGATTATTCAGCATCGCCTTGCCAGGCACGCTGAGGAGAGGCTTGCGGAGCCCCAATGTGGTTTCAGGAAAGGGCGGTCCTGCACAGATGCCATATTTTCTGTCCGTCTGCTACAGCAGAGGTGTAGGGAATTCCAACAAGACCTACATCTCTGCTTTATTGACCTGGTCAAGGCCTATGATACCATCAGTAGGCCTGGGCTCTGGGTCGTTCTTCGTGCTTTTGGAGTACCTGACCCTCTGCTCACGATCATTAAGGACCTTCATGATGGTGAGCGGGCCCGGGTAAAACTACGTGGCCGGGAGTCAGAGCCATTCCCTGTACACGTTGGGTTGCGACAGGGATGTCCTCTGGCTCCCACATTATTTAACATCTATTTTGACCACGTAGTTCGTGAAGCCTTCAATAGCTGTACCGGGGGAATCTCCATATGGTACAGATATAATGGGTGGCTAATCGATGCCCAGGTGCGGTCAAGGGATGGCTCCCTATTGCTCAACCACGTTATGTATGCTGATGATTTGGTAATAGCTGCTCAGTCAGAGGAGGAGTTAGAGACGCTGCTGCTGAGACTGGAGCGTGCCACTAAGAGGTGGGGCCTTACTATCAGCCCCACCAAAACTAAGCACCTGCCTGGGTATTTTGTACCATCGGACACTCCACCCCCACAACTCCCAATCGGTGATGGGGCAGTTGTGGAGAGAGTGGAGAGTTTCCCATACCTGGGCAGTGTGCTTATGACCGGCTACAGTTTACCAGCAGAGGTTTCACTCCGAATCGGTCGAGCGGCAATATCTTTTCATCGGTTGCGTAACGCTGTGTGGAAGCTACCTGGTCTGTCGCTCCGCACTAAGCTTCAGGTCTTCTCGGCTACGGTCATTCCCTCCCTTCTCTACGCTTGCGAAACGTGGACCCCCCTAATGGAACATCTTCGCCGGTTAGAAACATTTAGGCTGGCTTGCCTACGATCCATCCTGGGTTTAACCAGACTGGATTGTGTGAGGAGCTCACAAATCCTTGAAAGATCTGGGCAGGGTCCCATCGGTGAGCTCCTCCGGCAGGCAAGGCTGCGATGGCTGGGTCATGTAGCCCGCATGCCCAGCCACCGCATGCCGAAACAGCTTTTGTTTGGCCGGATTGAGGGGGCTGAGCGGGCGCGGCACGGGCTAGAGAAGAGATGGAGTGATGTGGTACAGGAGGACGTGGAGCTGAGTGGACTTGCCGATGACTGGTACCAGCGGTGTCAAGATCGGCCTCTGGGGAGGAGGCTCGTGAAGGATGCTACTGGGCAGTTGGAGGCAGTCGCCCTCCAACAACAACGGAGGGCGGAGGAGCGACGCTCAGAACAACGAGCGGAGCGCCGGGTGGATAAAGCACAGCAGGTTGGCACAGTAGGGGGCACAGGTGGTGCATCAGCCAGTCATCTCAGTCAGTCGACCCGTGGCACCTGGGTCTGCCCCGTGACCTCCTGCCAGCGGGCGTTCGACACTTCACGTGGGCTCAGGGTGCACATAGCCTGGCACAAGCGTCGTGGTGACGTCACCGCCACTTAGTGGCGAATGGCGGTTGTTGTGTAAGTGAGTGTGTGAGTGAGTGTGTGTGTGAGTGTGTGAGTGAGTGTGTGAGTGAGTGTGTGAGTGAGAGTGAGTGGAGTCTGTGAGTGAGTGTGTGAGTGTGTGTGAGTGAGTGTGTGAGTGAGTGGAGTGTGTGAGTGAGTGGAGTGTGTGAGTGAGTGGTGTGTGTGAGTGTGTACGTGTGTGTGAGTGAGTGTGTGTGTGAGTGTGTGAGTGTAACTGAAAGCGTAGCTGGGTGTGGGCTGCGTGGAATCCGAGGGGTGCTGAGCTGTCACCGAACCGGCTTTGCCAGGACGCTGCGAGGATTTTTTTTGGCTACAAAACCCGCGGCGGATCGCGCTGCCTGCCTGGCCTGGAGCCACTGCGCCTCACTGAGCACTGAGCCGTCGCTGCTGCTGCACCGAGGAATGAGCCGTGGACATCGTGGGAACCCCCTTCGCTCGCATTGGTGACCTTGTAGAAGGAAGCTTTCAAACGCAGTGTCGCTTATTTATCCGTTAGTTAGCAAAGCAGACGAGTCCAGGCCGTGTGTTCAATGTAATCCAGGTCGCGTCTTCCCACGAGTCCGACTGGGGTGTCGAGTCCAAGGCATTCGTTATCTGCTGTAAACAACCCGCAGAGCCCAAGGGAGCGTCTCTGGTTTCAAGCAGCGTTTAGAGTGCAGTATTTAGATTATTTGGCTGCTATCCACATCCAACATGACGAGCCACTTTGTTGAGCTATCATTTGTGATGGGCAGGTCGCTTAGGAAAAATAAGCCAATAGCTCAGTGGGGCATTACACTTGGTAAAATAAAATTAGTTGAGTTTTATTTTCATGTTTTTTTACCATCATGGTGAACGCCGATGGGCATTTGTGTTGCTGCGTGTGCATGCGCGTTGAGTAGCCGTGCTTGTGAATGTGAAACAACAACGCAGCTGAAGTAAGCGGTGGGTGCGGCTGTGAATGGCCGGCACGGGGATCTGCAGTCCCGAACAAGGTGAGAGTGAGAGACGGCGACATCGCCAGCAGTGGGTGATGGAGGCAGGTAGAGTTGGTGATGGATTCACACTGCTAGCAAAAGGCTCAAGATTCCAGGATCTGTCACGGGAGGCTACAGACAAATTCCATCTCAGATGCCACGATGACATTCAAGCAACTCGTCACGTTGGGGTAATTACACGGAGGTGGAATTACAGGACATGATGGGACGGCTACAACTATGCCAACATTTTTTTATTTTACCAGGCAAGGCTCACTGAGCTGTGTAGCTATTTCTCAGAAACGACCTGACCAGAAATGATGGCTTATCACGTGGTAATGTATTTGACCAACTACTCTAAACGCGTGATGTTGATTGTGAATGTGGAAGGGAAGAACCGGAGGGTCCGGAGAAAAATTCACGCGACCATGGAGAGAGAGAGAGACGCAAACTTTAAATATAAAGCAGGCGTCAGGGTCTGGATCAAACCCCACCACCCCTTGTATACCGGGCGAGGGAGATAACATTTTGCCACCAACTTGCTGTAGAAGTTCATCTCTCGACACTCATCTCACGAATGAGCCACCGCAGCTGAGCCTCACCGATTTATATTAACAGCGCTCATTTCTGTAAATGTCAAGGTGTGTACAGTAGCCGTGTTCACCTTGAGCCTGCTGTTTGCACACCAATAAGCGCGGGTTCACATTCCAGGCAGTGTCTCGTGATGTCAGTGACGACAATGAAACTATTTAAAGTATTTTACTTCCTTCTTCACCGTCGCTATAAGAGAGAGGTCCTGGTCCAGCGTCTCTCTGCGCCACACAGCGAGCGATCCCAGCGAAGCCATGGGTCATGGCGAGCGCGACTCCCAGTGAGAGTGTGGATAGTAAGCTGCGCTGCTCCATCTGCCTGGGCACGTTCGTCTGCCCCTCCACGCTGAGCTGCGGACACTCGTTCTGCCTGCGGTGCCTGGAGGCCGCCTGGGAGACGGCGAGCAGTTTCAGCTGCCCGCAGTGCCGAGCGACCTTCCCTGTGCGACCCCAGCTGAGGAGGAACGTGGCCCTCGTCAACCTGGCGGAGCAGCTCAGAGTTGGGGACGGGATGGCCACGGCCGTCGTGTGTGACCACTGCGGTGATGGCCACATTCCTGCAGTGAACACCTGCCTGAGATGTGAGATGTCCTTCTGTGCCACGCACTTGAGGCCTCATGTAGATAATCCCAGGCTGAGAGACCACGTCCTGGTGGCCCCCATCGCGAACCTGGAGGAGCGACGGTGTCGGGAGCACAGACACGACCTCATTCTTTACTGTGAACAAGATGAGATCCCGGTCTGCACAGTTTGTGCCCTTGGAGGAGACCACTCTGGACACAACGTCATCGCAGTGGAAAAAGAGCAACAGACCAGACAGGTGAAGTGTCATGTTCCGTTGTAATCCGCATTGTTACAGGAGGTTGAGAGATTCACATCAGTAGGTTGTGACCCCTCACCTCGACCAGGTGAGCACCTGTTGAGACCAAACGTCCCTCTACAGGGAGATCCAGGTAGAGGTGGCAGGGTGGCTCAGACGTCAGAAGGCTGAGATGGTAATGCTGTTATTCTGAGTTGGAATCTGGACGGCTGCCCATGGATTAAACCGGATTCTCAAGTTTAGTGAGTTGATGGTCTAAACCGAGTCAACATTTGACATCACGTTCAACAATATTTTGCGTGAGAATTCAAAATCTCAGTTTGACTCAGTGAGAAACGTTGCTATGTATAGCAGGACGTGTGAGAAGCTGCTACACCCATCGCTAGAAGAGGTTAAAAACATATTTTAGAATGTACGTGATATTTGTCAATTATGTTGTCTAACAGGATATTGCATTGCTCTGCAGTAGTTACGATTAGATTATTCATCTCAATGCATAACACGGACAATGCAGTGGGGATACAATCGTGGGAAAAGTAAAAATATTCATGGAGACGTATGCAGAAACATAGTGACAACAGATGGGTGTATGTGTGTTGAACTTCTTTCATAGCCAACCGTGCTAAGATGCGGGATGATCAATCAGTGATCCAACAATGTCAATGGCGAGCACCGCGGTTTTATTTATTTATTTGCCACACCGCAGGAGGAGCTCAGAGTCAAGAAGGAGGGGAGAGAGGAGAAGAGGAACGCGGTGGCGTCACGGACACGGACGCTCAGGGACGACTACCGGCGCGTGGAGGTATAGAGAGAGATGGCAGCCGCACAAATCCCTCTTCTGGTTTGCCTAAAGAATCGTATTTCATTAAACCTTGCTCTTATTATACTCTTTGGTTCTTTCGGTAAAGTCACGTAGGTAGAAAACATAATGGATCACGACGTTTCGATTGCAACACAAGCAAACGTCATCAGGTGGGACACCACAGCAAGGAAAACACTGCTGAAGTAATTCTTATTATTGACGAGCACTGCCCCACGCGTTGGCGCGGGATACAAGCTCGGTGAATTGCAAGCGGTGTGGATTTCAAGCGAATCGCTTCCCAATGACAACTCGCTTGCTGCCTACTTTAATTATACAAAATCAACATCAAACTGTAACGGAGCAAAGTGTGAATTCTTAACTGTGTTTGTCTGTCAGCACTTTTTTAGTGCATTTTTTAGCACATAACCTTTCTGAAACTTGAAGCCTCAATAAAATGTATAGCTTTTGTGTATGTTTACATATCAGTAAAAAAATGTGGGTAACATTACAACCAGTTTAGGACGCACAGATTTGCAACACATGTAACGACGTGAAGAGAAGGCCATCACGGTATGACAAAGAAACAAAATTTACGACACAACCACCAACATGACAGCAGTTTTGGTTTAGGGGGGGGGGGGGCAGAATCGATCTGCACTGGACGATGCATTGGCGACTTGTCCTGTCGATTCCTTTATTGATCACAACCACGATGCTTGTTATGAAAGATTGAAATTCCTTCTTCCTGGCTCCCCCAAACCTGAATCAGACCAACTTAGCCTGAGTGCAAGGGAGGTTGGAAGTGATTTTTGCCTTCGAAATCAGCATTGTTTGTCTATTACAGCACATTTTCATTTAAAACAAGAGCAATGTAACGTATATTTGTTTTTTTTAATATATATTCGCAGACCTTTGACAATTTACTGGTAATGTCCTCGGCAAGAGAATTTGTTTCTGTTTAATTCGCATTTCCCTCCGACACATCATTTGTAGATCCAGATTTGGATGGATAGAAAGTAAGATGCGAATGATACCCAAAGAAATTTATTACATTTTATCCAGATAGACACTCAGCAACGTGCAGCTACAGACAGAAGTAATCCCTATACTACCCTTGCCTATGATATTTTGCCCTTATATACCATTCTCATTCTCCCTGTGCTTCATATGTTCACGAGCTCCCAATGCACACTTCACTCACCTCCGTGTACATAATCGAGGTATGGTAACAATCATTGCCCGTACGATGCCACATTGCGTCGTTACCTAAAAAGTGACTCAACAACTCGGCACTGTCTGTTTAGGAGTCTCTGCGTGAGACCAAGAAGCGGATCAAGCGAAAGTTTGGGCGCCGGAGGGAGCAGCTGAAGAAGGAGGAGAGGGAGGCGCTGGAGCGCGTGGACGAGGAGGGCCTCTCTGTGCTGTCCCGCATCCAGGCGGACATCGCTCACTACGAGAGCAGAGCACGCGGCCTGGAGCAGGAGATCAACCAGCTGCTCGCTGCCCTCGCCGTGCAGGACCCCCTCTCCTTCCTGCAGGTGGCACCACCCCCATTCACTCGCCAGGGTGGCTAGGAGATGTTAACTACCTCGCCTGATATGCAGGAGGTCGTGGGTTTGATACCAACCCTGACGTCTGCTGCTGTATATTCGGAGTTTGCATCTCTCTCTCTCTCTTCTCGTGGATGCGTGGATTTTTTCCCGGTCCTCTGGTTTTCCCTCCACATTTAGAATCGACATCACGCGTTTAGAGTATTTTGCTGCTATAAATTTACACACGATAAGCCACTTTCTTGAGTTATAATTTGGGGCAAGGTTACTTCTCAAGCAGAGCTATATAGCTCAGTGGGCCTTACCTGGCAAGGTATAAAAAGTAGTTTATAGTTATATTCTTAGTTTTTTCAGTAAAGTCACGTTGAATGGAAACAACAAAATAATAAAATATATATAAAACAATAAAAACATTCTCACGACGTTTCGACCATAACTCAAACGGTCGTCTTCAGGTGTGTTGGTTTGCATAAATTTATTTTTAAACGGCACATTTATTTATTTATAAAAAAACGTTAGCGCCACGCGCAACGATTTGGCAGTTTATTTAGGACTAGTCCATCTATATTCTGAAAAGAGGAGGGGGGAGACGAATTTTTTTTTATAATGTATGCTGTCTGAAAGCCACTGTAAGCGTGAACAATCAATTAAGACCTGAAATGGTTTATCAAATCTTTCCAATGATTGCTAAGATAGAATCCATCTTCTCGGTTGAAATTGTCTCTGTGCTTGTATATGTGGATAGCCTCATGAACGAATCTCTCATGGAAGCCAGATGGCTTACAAAGAACCTCTGTCTTGGAAAAGTCAATGGCATGTGAGCCTACTGAATTAGAACAATGATCTGCCACGGCCGAGGTGTTGGTCCTTCCGTGTTTAAGGTCTGCTTTGTGTTCACGAATGCGGTCCGAGACATGGCGTTTGGTTTCTCCAATGTAACTACTACCACAGAGGCAACTTAGTTTGTAGACACCAGGGTATTGTATGTCCGGAATTACATCTTTTACAGACGGAACCAGATCACGGATTTTATGTAATGTGTTGAAACGGACCTGGATCTTGTGTTTATTCAAGATTTTGGAGATCTTTTTTGTGATCCCCGCAATCTAGGGTAAAGTGATGGATTTGAAAGGCTCAAGAGGGTTCTTCTTCATGGTTTGAGTGATAGCTTTGCGGATTGTATAGTCGGAGTAACCATTAGCCCTAAGAGCTTGGTGTACGTGCTTGAGTTCACTGCTTATGTGTTCCTGGTCGGATATGCATTGGGTTCTATGATAGAGTCTTGATGAGAGAATTCTTCTGTGATGGATGGTGGTGGGAATCCGGTTTCAGATAAGCATCCGTATGGGTAGCTTTCCTGTAGACAGAGTGGCTCATTGAACCATCAGGTCTCTTTTTAATTAGGACATCCAAAAAATGTATTTTGCCATCTATTTCGACTTCCATAGTAAATCTGAATATAGATGGACTAGTCCTAAATAAACTGCCAAATCGTTGTGCGTGGCGCTAACGTTTTTTATAAATAAATAAATGTGCCGTTTAAAAATACATTTATGCAAACCAACACACCTGAAGACGACCGTTTGAGTTATGGTCGAAACGTCGTGAGAATTTTTTATTGTTTTATATATATTTTTTATTATTTTGTTGTTTCCCTTCAACGTGACTTTACCGAAAAAACTAAGAATATGAATTACTGCAGTCACAAAAGCTTTAAATCAAAATTTAGTTTATAGTTTATACCCACAGCCTTGGTTTATCAGAAGAGGGATTATCTACAACCAACAGAGGCGCACTGCCCTGTGAGACGTTCACATTGTTGGCAATCTTGTTTCAGTGTTTTTCGATCTGGGAGGAATCGGCGGTGTCCATGAATAGACGCGCGTTTGCTTCCGTGTGACATTCAAACCTGGACTTGTCCCGTACAACATCGCCAATTACCTTGCCTGCCAGACAGGAGGTCGTGGATTTGACCCCGACCCTGACGCCTGCTGTATATTTGGAGTCTGCGTCTCTCTCTCTGTGATCACGTAGATTTTTTTCCAGGTCCTCTGGTCATGCACCCCACATTTAGAATTAACATCACCCATTCAGAGTATTTGGCTGCTATTATAAATGTCCACATAACCCAGTTCGTTGAGCTATCATTTTTGATAGCCAGCTCGCTACTGAACAAGAGTTAAAAAACACGAGTTGTTGAACATCACTTAACCATTTGTTTAGCTGCTAGGCTAGACCTGCAAAGAGTGGCTTTGGCTTTTGTTGTGGTCCGTGTCCAGTTTAATGAATCCTGTTTTTGATACGAATAGGCTTAACAGTGCAAGTATCAAAGTATTAAATGCTCTGGATGGACAGTGATGCCTGGCAATAGGTATCTGTTTGGTGTTAAGAAGATCTTAACATCTTTACACCTCCTATTTTAATTGCCATAAAGCATAAAGTCTCTTCCTATTTTATTTCATCATATCGATATTGGCAAATAGGCCCCACAACTAACTGTTTTTTATCATTCTTGATTTGAAGGTATTTATTAATTCTTTGATGTTGCGCTCCACTGCAAGCGGCAGGTGACTGTGTGGAGGTGGGGCATCTGTTCAAGATGTCAATGTTAATGTGAAATGCGGGTTTGTGTTTTTCAGGAACCCCTGCATGAGAGTCTCAGGTCAGTACCAACCCAGACTCAAACTCGAGCTCTGTCTGCCACCTGGTGGACAAATCAGTGAACGGCCGCGATGGGATTCCTAATAAACCCAATTTTATGCAGTTGTATCCCATATTGTCCGTGTGTCAAGAGACATGGATCTGCATTATACTCTGCTTGTCCCATGCTGTGTGAGTGGAGTGACTGGTCCCTACATTGACTATGCGTTTCCCGTGTTGTGTGAGTGGAGGGACTGCACCTCCATAGACTCTGCGTGTCTCGTGCTGTGTGAGTGGAGGGACTGCACCCTCCATACAGTGAGGGAAAAAAGTATTTGATCCTTTGCTGATTTTGTACGTTTGCCCACTGACAAATAAATGATCAGTCTATAATTTTAATGGTAGGTTTATTTGAACAGTGAGAGACAGAATAACAACAAAATATCCGGAAAAACGCATGTCAAAAATGTTATAAATTGATTTGCATTTTTATGAGGGAAATAAGTATTTGACCCCCTCTCAATCAGAAAGAATTCTAGCTCCCAGGTGTCTTTTATACAGGAAATGAACTGAGAATAGGAGCACACTCTTAAAGGGAGTGCTCCTAATCTCAGCTTGTTACCTGTATAAAAGACACCTGTCCACAGAAGCAATCAGATTCCAAACTCTCCACCATGGCCAAGACCAAAGAGCTCTCCAAGGATGTCAGGGACAAGATTGTAGACCTACACAAGGCTGGAATGGGCTACAAGACCATTGCCAAGCAGATTGGTGAGAAGGTGACAACAGTTGGTGCGATTATTTGCAAATGGAAGAAACACAAAAGAACTGTCAATCTCCCTCGGCCTGGGGCTCCATGCAAGATCTCACCTCGTGGAGTTGCAATGATCATGAGAACGGTGAGGAATCAGCCCAGAACTACACGGGATGATCTTGTCAATGATCTCAAGGCAGCTGAGACCATAGTCACCAAGAAAACAATTGGTAACACACTACGCCGTGAAGGACTGAAATCCTGCAGCACCCGCAAGGTCCCCCTGCTCAAGAAAGCACATATACATGCCCGTCTGAAGTTTCCCATTGAACATCTGAATGATTCAGAGGACAACTGAGTGAAAGTGTTGTGGTCATGAGACCAAAATGGAGCTCTTTGGCATCAACTCAACTCGCCGTGTTTGGAGGAGGAGGAATGCTGCCTATGACCCCAAGAACACCATCTCCATCGGTAAACATGGAGGTGGAAACATTATGCTTTGGGGGTGTTTTTCTGCTAAGGGGACAGGACAACTTTACCGCATCAAAGGAACAATGGACGGGGCCATGTACCATCAAATCTTGGGTGAGAATCTCCTTCCCTCAGCCAGGGCATTGAAAATGGGTCCTGGATGGGTATTCCAGCATGACAATGACCCAAAACACACGGCCAAGGTAACAAAGGAGTGGCTCAAGAAAAAGCAAATTAAGGTCCTGGAATGGACTAGCCAGTCTCCAGACCTTAATCCCATAGAAAATCTGTGGAGGGAGCTGAAGGTTTGAGTTGCCAAACGTCAGCCTCGAAACCTTAATGACTTGGAGAAGATCTGCAAAGAGGAGTGGGATAAAATCCCTCCTGAGATGTGTGCAAACCTGGTGGCCAAATATAATAAACGTCTGACCTCTGTGATTGCCAACAAGGGTTTTGCCACCAAGTACTAAGTCATGTTTTGCAGAGGGGTCAAATACTGATTTCCCTCATTAAAATAAAAATCAATTTATAACATTTTTGACATGCGTTTTTCCGGATTTTTTTGTTGTTATTCTGTCTCTCACTGTTCAAATAAACCTACCATTAAAATTATAGACTGATCATTTCTTTGTCAGTGGGCAAACGTACAAAATCAGCAGGGGATCAAATGTTTTTCCCTCACTGTAGACTCTGCTTGTCCCGTGCTGAGTGAGTGGAGGGACTGCACCCTCCATAGACTCTGCGTGTCCCGTGCTGAGTGCAGGAGCTCGGACTTGCAAGGGATCCAGGATGCGCCTCCTCCCACATTCAGTCACCAAGAGCTCACAGAGGTCATCTCGCTAGGAGGAGTTAAAATGAAGCGCATTGCTCTCGTGTGTGAGTATCTCTCTACACTCTGCACTGATCTCTGTCAACATCGTTCATGACAAACAGAACGACGCAGAGCGGCACCGCTTGGTAGGTTGCTGCACATTGTTTAAGTCACGTGGCGTATCCTTGGGGCGTGCATCTTTAAATTTTTTTTCATTTTAGCAGGTAAAGTCCACTGAGCTATGTGGCTCTTTTTCACAAGTGAACTGGCCGCAAATGACAACTCAACTAAGTTGATTATCACGTGGAAATTTATTATAGTAGCAACCAAATGATCTTAACGCGTGAAGTTGAGTCTTGATGTGAAGCGAAAAATTGGAGGACGCGGAGCAAAATCCACGTGACCACCACGGGGAGATAAACACAAACACTCCAAATATACAGCAGCAGCAGCAGGCATCGTCAAGGTCGGGATCGAACCCACGACATCCTGCATAGTAGGCCAGGGAGATAACATCTCCTAGCCACTGTGCTGATGATGAGAGAGAGACACAGACTCCAAATATACAGCAGCAGCAGCAGGCGTTGTCCGGGTCGGGATCAAACCCACAAGCTCCTGCATAGCAGGTGAGGGAGATGACATCAGGCAGATCTAGAGTGAGCCCAGTGAGAAATACAGCCACAGCGACACAGAGTGAAACACTGTAGATACAGTGCCTGCAAAGACAAAGCTCACCCGTGCGGCCTGAACAGACCAATGGGTCAAGTGCTGTTAGCGAGTAGCCGCGACGGCCGGCACGGCACACGAGGGGGTGGGTGGCAAACATCACGCCCGTCCGCCTTTGTCTATATCGTTCCGAATGTTTACACCACACCAGCAGAGGGCAGTGCAGCATGAACCATTGTTGAACTGCACCTCCACGCTTATACGTTCACGATCCCCATCATCGCCAACGATCATTGACGAGAGCGGTGATGGGGATCGTGAACGTATGGTCAAATAAACCCCCCCCCAGGATGCGCACAGCGCGGGGAGGGGCTCATCTAGCAGCGGAGTGACACAATGTCTGTGTGGGTGTGAAAGTGTGCGAGGCTGTGACATCGATGCACGGGTGCGGTCAAGGGATGGCTCCCTATTGCTCAACCACGTTATGTATGCTGATGATTTGGTAATAGCTGCTCATTCAGAGGAGGAGTTGGAGACGCTGCTGCTGAGACTGGAGCATGCCACTAAGAGATGGGGCCTTACCATCAGCCCCACCAAAACTAAGCACCTTCCTGGGTATATTGTACCATCGGACACTCCACCCCCACAACTCCCAATCGGTGATGGGGCAGTTGTGGAGAGAGTGGAGAGTTTCCCATACCTGGGCAGTGTGCTTATGACCGGCTACAGTTTAACAGCAGAGGTCTCACTCCGAATCAGTCGAGCGGCAATATTTTTTCGTCGGTTGCGTAACGCTGTGTGGAAGCTACCTGGTCTGTCGCTCCGCGCTACGCTTCAGGTCTTCTCGGCCACGGTCATTCCCTCCCTTCTCTACGCTTGCGAAACGTGGACTCCCCTAATGGAACATCTTCGCCGGTTAGAAACATTTAGGCTGGCATGCCTACGATCCATCCTGGGTTAACCAGACTGGATTGTGTGAGGAGCTCACAAATCCTTGAAAGATCTGGGCAAGATCCCATACGTGAGCTCCTACGGCGGGCAAGGTTACGATGGCTGGGTCATGTAGCCCGCATGCCCAGCCACCGCATGCCGAAACAGCTTTTGTTCGGCCGGATCGAGGGGGCTAAATGGGCGCGGCACGGGCTAGAGAAGAGATGGAGTGATGTGGTACAGGAGGACCTGGAGCTGAGTGGACTTGCCGATGACTGGTACCAGCGGTGTCAAGATTGGCCTCTGTGGAAGAGGCTCGTGAAGGACGCTACTGGGCAGTTGGAGGTAGTCGCCCTCCAACAACAACGGAGGGGGGAGGAGCGATGCTCACAACGACGAGCGGAGCGCCGGGTGGCTAAAGCACAGCAGATTGGCACAGTAGGGGGCACAGGTGGCGCATCAGCCAGTCATCTCAGTCCGTCGACCCGTGGCACCTGGGTCTGCCCCGTGACCTCCTGCCTGCGGGCGTTCGACACTCCACGTGGCCTCAAGGTGCACATGGCCTGGCACAAGCGTCGTGGTGACGTTACCGCCACTTAGTGGCGAATGGCGGTTGTTGTTGCTGTTGAGGATGTGACACAATGTCTGTGTGTGTAGATGTGAGAGTTTGCGAGGCTGTGACACACAATGTCTGTGTGTGGATGTGAGAGTGTGCGAGGCTGTGACACACAATGTCTGTGTGTGGGTGTGAGAGTGTGCGAGGCTGTGACACACAATGTCTGTGTGTGTGGGTGTGAGAGTGTGCGAGACTGTGACACACAATGTCTGTGTGTGTGGGTGTGAGAGTGTGCGAGGCTGTGACACACAATGTCTGTGTGTGTGGGTGTGAGAGTGTGCGAGGCTGTGACACACAATGTCTGTGTGTGTGGGTGTGAGAGTTTGCGAGGCTGTGACACACAATGTCTGTGTGTGGATGTGAGAGTTTGCGAGGCTGTGACACACAATGTCTGTGTGTGGATGTGAGAGTGTGCGAGTCTGTGACACACAATGCCTGTGTATGGGTGTAAGAGTGTGCGAGGCTGTGACATACAATGTCTGCGTGTGGGTGTGAGAGTGTGCGAGGCTGTGACACACAATGTCTGTGTGTGTGGGTGTGAGAGTGTGCGAGGCTGTGACACACAATGTCTGTGTGTGTGTGAGAGTGTGCGAGGCGGTGACACACAATGTCTGTGTGGATGTGAGAGTGTGCGAGGCTGTGACACACAATGTTTGTGTGTGTGGATGTGAGAGTGTGCGAGGCTGTGACATACAATGTCTGTGTGTGTGGGTGTGAGAGTGTGCGACTCTGTGACACACAATGTTTGTGTGTGTGGTTGAGAGTGTGCGAGGCTGTGACACACAATGTCTGGTGTGGGGGTGTGAGAGTGTGCGAGGCTGTGACACACAATGTTTGTGTGTGTGGTTGAGAGTGTGCGAGGCTGTGACACACAATGTCTGTGTGGGGGTGTGAGAGTGGCGTCAACATCGTGGTGCTGGCATCATCACCACTCTTCACTACCACTGCACACACACAAAGTCAAGTTAGTGTGGTACTATTATTATGTATTATTATTCACGATTGATTAGCAGTATGTGTACATTCATACTAACGATATTAGTATGTGTACACTAATACTAACTAATGTTACTCTGTGTACACTAATACTAACTAATATTAGTAGGTGTACACTAATACTAACTAATATTAGTATGTGTACACTAATCAAAACGAATATTAGTAGGTGTACACTAACAGTAACAAAAATTAGTATGTGTACACTAAAACTAACTAATAGTAATGTGTGTACACTAATACTAACTAATGTTAATGTGTGTACACTAATACTAACTAATGTTAATGTGTGTACACTAATACTAAATAATATTAGTGTGTGTACACTAATGCTAACTAATATTAGTGTGTGTACACTAATACTAACTAATATTAGTATGTGTACACTAAAACTAACTAATATTAGTGTGTGTACACTAATACTAAAGAATATTAGTATGTGTACACTAATACTAACTAATATTAGTATGTGTACACTAATACTAACTAATAATAGTATGTGTACACTAATACTAACTAATATTAGTATATGTACACTAATACTAACTAATATTCGTATGTGTACACTAAAACTAACTAATATTAGTGTGTGTACACTTAAACTAACTAATATTAGTGCGTGTACACTAATACTAACTAATATTAGTATGTGTTCACTAATATTAACTAATATTAGTATGTGTACACTAATAGTAACTAATATTAGTATGTGTACACTAATGCTATCTAATTAGTGTGTGTACACTAATACTAACTAATATTAGTATGTGTACACTAATACTAACTAATATTAGTGTGTGTACACTAATACTAACTAATATTAGTGTGTGTACACTAATACTAACTAATATTAGTGTGAGTACACTAATGCTAACTAATATTAGTGTGTGTACACTAATACTAACTAATATTAGTGTGTGTACACTGATACTAACTAATATTAGTGTGAGTACACTAATACTAACGAATATTAGTTTGTGTACACTTAAACTGACGAATGTTAGTTTCTGTACACTAATACTAACGAATGTTAGTTTGTGTACACCAATCCTAACTAATATTAGTATGTGTACACTAATACTAAAGAATATTAGTTTGTGTACACCAATCCTAACTAATAATAGTATGTGTACACTAATACTAACTAATATCAGTGTGTGTACACTAATACTAACTAATATTGGTGTGTGTACACTAATACTAAAGAATATTAGTATGTGTACACTAATACTAACTAATATTAGTATGTGTACACTAATACTAAAGAATGTTAGTATGTGTACACTAATACTAACTAATATTAGTATGTTTACACTAATGTCAACTAATATTAGTATGTGTACACTAATACTAACTAATATTAGTATGTGTACACTAATTCTACCTAATATTATTATGTGTACACTAATACTAACTAATATTAGTGTGTGTACACTAATACTAACTAATATTAGTATGTGTACACTAATACTAACTAATATTAGTGTGTGTACACTAATACTAACTAATATTAATGTGTACACTAATGCTAACTAATATTAGTGTGTGTACACTAATACTAACTAATATTAGTGTGTGTACACTAATACTAACTAATATTAGTATGTGTACACTAATACTAACTAATATTAGTGTGTGTACACTAATACTAACTAATATTAGTGTGTACACTAATACTAACTAATATTAGTGTGAGTACACTAATAGTAACTAATATTAGTGTGTGTACACTAATACTAACTAATCTTTGTGTGTGTACACTAATACTATCTAATATTAATGTGTGTACACTAATACTAACTAATATTAGTATGTGTACACTAATACTAACTAATATTAGTGTGTGTACACTAATACTAACTAATAGTAGTATGTGTACACTAATACTAACTAATAGTAGTATGTGTACACTAATACTAACTAATATTAGTGTGTGTACACTAATACTAACTAATAGTAGTGTGTGTACACTAATACTAACTAATATTAGTGTGTGTACACTAAAACTAACTAATATTAGTATGTGTACTCTAATACTAACTAATATTAGTGTGTACACTAATACTAACTAATATTAGTGTGTGTACACTAATACTAACTAATATTAGTATGTGTACACTAATACCAACTAATATTAGTGTGTGTACACTAATACTAACTAATATTAGTGTGTGTACACTAATACTAACTAATATTAGTGTGTGCACACTAATACTAACTAATATTAGTATGTGTACACTAATACTAACTAATATTATTATGTGCACACTAATACTAACTAATATTAGTATGTGTACACGAATACTCACCACAGATGGACGCTCACCGACTCTGGACACAAACTCAGCCCACGACGACCTCCAGATTTCCCCGGATCTCAGGACGGTGACGCTGAGCGATGTCCCCCAGGGTCGCCCCCATCACCCACACCGCTTTGATGTCTATCCACAAGCGCTGTGCTCTGAGAGCTTCTCGTCGGATCAGCACTACTGGGAGGTGGACGTGGGGAGCGCGAGGCGGTGTCGGGTTGGAGTCACGTACGGGACGATCCCACGGAGAGGGGTTGGTGCTGAGTGCTGCCTGGGAGAGAGCGACGTCTCCTGGTGTCTACTGAAAGATGGCGACAGCTTCTCAGTGATGCATGGCGGGGTAGTGACGTCACTGTCGGTGCCGCAGCCTCCGCGGAGAGTCGGGGTCCACCTGGACTGCGACGCGGGGCTGCTGTCGTTTTACAGCGCAGACTCCATGGCGCTGTTGCACTCGTTTCACCAAACATTCACTCAGCCTCTACACCCTGGGCTGGGGGTGTGGGGTGGTGTTGGTGGCTCAGTGAGGATCGTGGATCTGAGTGTTGCGTCCTGAGAGAGGTGAACGTGAACAGCGCAGAGGGCAGACGCCACGACGCACGGCGCTCGCCACCCTCGTCACCGTCACGCGCAGCGCCACGCCCGTGACTGGCTGGTGGCTGTCGGTGGCTAGGGGCTGCGTGGCTCTCCATCACAACGGGGCGGGGGCTGAGCGTAAACAATCTGTGTGTGTTTGAAGCCAACGTGGATGTATTCACCCTGCCAGAGGAGTGTGACTGTGGTGTAGGGTGCAGTGATTAGCAATGGTGAACTGGGATGTGTTTATACACTGGTGGTGTCATGGGTTGTGGGAGAGATGCAACAACAATAATAATATTAATTTTAATTAGTATAAATGTACGCGCACGACAGTGGCGTTGTAACGCTTGTATCGTCGATTCTACAATAAAAATACAGAACACAACAACAACAATGTAGTTGGGTACAGCGTCATTCGTGCTCACTGTTCATTAATTAAACACGAGGAGTAAATCTACACAGCCACTGCCAAGCAAATTAAATCCACAAATTAATAAACAAATAAAGAGACGGCGCCAAACACAAAAGGCGCCAACAATGTCCCAGCTGTTCAAGTCGTCTGCTGCTGCTGCGTCATGGACGTGGTGACGTCACCACGCTCACTCCCCCAACGCGGTGACGTCACCACGCACGCTCCCCCAACGCGGTGACGTCACCATGCTTCCCCCTCTCCCCCACCCCCACATGCGCTCCCCCGACGCCAGCCCCTCACCCCTGCACCATCCGTAAACACAAAGAGCTTCACAGCTCATCGGATTCCCCCTCCTGCAGCCTAAACCACGACTCTGACAGTGCGCAGCTGTGGCGGTGTGGGGCAGGTGGCTGAGTGGAGCAGAGAACTCGTCAGCTCCACTCTGTTGGTGGGCATGGAGCGGGGTGGTGGTTGTAGTGGTGTTAGTGATGGTGGTTGTGTTGGTGGTGGTAGTGGTGGTAGTGGTGTTGGTGGTAGTGGTGTTGGTGGTTGTGGTGTTGGTGGTGGTAGTGGTGTTGGTGGTAGTGGTGTTGGTGGTAGTGGTGTTGGTGGTGGTGGTGTCGGTGGTAGTGGTGGTAGTGTTGGTGTTGTTGTTAGTATTAGTGGTGGTAGTGGTGGTGTTGTTAGTGGTAGTGGTGGTCTTGGTAGTGGTGGTGGTGTTGGTAGTGGTAGTTGTGGTGGTTGTAGTGGTAGCGGTGGTGGTTGTAGTGGTAGTGGTGTTGTTGGTATTGGTGGTAGTGGTGGTTGTGGTGTTGTTGTTGGTAGTGGTGGTTGTGGTGTTGTTGTTAGTGATGGTAGTGGTGGTAGTGGTGGTTGTGGACTGTGGCCGTGAGTGTCGTGTGGTGCCGCCGCAGCGGAACATGCTCCAGTGGAACCGCGCCCACCACCGAGACGCCGTCACCGATGCCTCGGATTTCCCGCCACTCTCCCAGGGCCGGTGCCTTCTCAGACGTCCGCGTTTTGCCCACTGCACAGTCGTGAGGCCGCCGCAGCAGAGCCGCTCTGTCGAGGTCGTGCCCACCACCGTGAAGCCACCACCGGGGGATACCGACGCCGACGCGGTGCACCCTCGCCACCCCCCCCCCCCCCCCCTGCACGAACGCACACACGCCCCACGTAGAGCCGGGAGGGGAGGTCACCCAGCTGAAGTCCCTAGTGGTATCGAACTTCATGGTTTCCTGCGGCCGGGAAATTGGGCGATCTACCCCCTGTAGCTGACATGCACTGCGGCGCCGCGACCTAATATTAAAGTTGCATGGTCACGGCAAGGGCCATCGAGCCACCTCGAGTGGAACCACACACGCACAAGCACGGGTCAGTGGACTGGTAGCGGGAGAACAGAGAGTGGACGTCGGTGAGATCACTGCGGCGACGTCACCCGAGCTGGGATCCGGGTATCGATAGGGCAGGAAAATCCGAGCCCCTGATTGGAGGGAGGCCAAGAGACCGAAACGGCGAAATTCCTTTGTTGTAGGTAGGATAAAGGGAGGGGGATTCAGGTAGCAAGTCAGTTCTTCTTCAAGATCATCGCGGTTCCAGGAGCAGCAGAGTCAGCCGTCCGAGACGTCCGTGAGACGTACTCCAGCACCGACAGGCTCGCCCCTCTACAGAGACAACTCGCCGCCTCGCCCCCCTTACAGTGGTCAGTACAGCAGGTGGAAGTAAGTACGAGTGAGAGAGGCGTAAGTTTAAGCGTTTTAAATCCAGGGTAGAGAGCGGGGCGATCGGTATGAGAAATTGAATTGAAGACCTCTGAGGGATAGAATAGCGTCCACTGACCCATACCATCACACGTAGATAAAACTGGTTACTCGAGGTAAATAAAATTCGCTAGTGCGGGAATAAAACTGTGTTGTGTGGTCTTTTGGGAGCGTGAAGTGGAGGGCAGAGTGTGCTGGGTGTCTACGTGTATGTGCGGCTGTTCACCTCGAGACGAAGTGTGTGGTGTTTACGTACCTGCACGATTGTTTACAGTAGCGCGTAGCGCTCGCATAGCGGTGTGACGGCGTCGTGATCGCGCACCCGCGCATTTGTGTACAGTACTGTGCGGCGCGTACGGGCATACGTGGCGACTTTCGGTGGTGCCCAGTGCTCGCGTACCCGTGATATCGCTCACAATAGTGCTTAGCGATCGCGTACCTGTGTGGCTGTGTTGCGGTCACGCACCCGCAGAATTGTGTAATCGCGGAGTAGCGAGTTAAAGCGCCGAGCGCGTGCGTATTCGCGCGACTGTTTGAGCGGGCCCGTCCACTCAGAGCTGAGCGACCCTCCCCAATCAGCGGCACGCGCACGGCAAACGTCCCGCCCGCCCATCACTCGGCTCCAACCCCCTCGCGTGCGATTGGTGTACGGGGCTGGGCAGAGGGTAGGGGCGTGTTTGTTATTATCGGAACACGTGAAGCGCGGGTGGGAGGGAAACACGCGCTGCGCCTGTTTGTTTACGGGCGGGACGGAGATTTTACTGGCGAGCGCGCTTACAGCGGCACACCGCCTCTGAACGGCAAAGCGCACCGCGAGCATATAAACAGACCACTGCGTCAATTGAAACATGGTGACGTGGGCAGCCGCAAAGTCGGGGGCGCAAGGGGGCGAGGAATTGGGGGTCGGTAGCCCGGACCCCACAGAGCAGCCGGGGGGTAGTGGGACGAGTGTTACGGGGAAGTCGGAGAGCAATGGTCCCGACAATACGGTGATGGCGGGGGACGGTAGCCCCCACAGTCGATGCGGTGTCTCTTGGTCAGCGGTGATGGTGCGAGAAGTTCACTTTAATCAATTTACTTTTAGTGATTTACAATGAAAAAAAATCAATTAAATGCACCCGCGATTCCTAATGTGAGAGACAAATGTAGAGGTCAAACTCCGCCAATGATTTTAAGTCTTCAGCTTTGCCTCATTCGCCACTTTATTTTTTTTTGCCGCCAAAAGTGTAAATACAAAATGGCGTCGGGTACTCCATTTTGTTTCATTTATTTATTTACAATTAACGAGCGTTGATAACTTTGTTATGGAAATTCTGAGGTAAATTAATGCGCGTTTAGCAATCGGCGGTTCCAACGTTATGAAAGGTAAAACAAGAAAAAAACATAGAGGTCGTTATTTGTGTAGCTTGTTGAATTAAATGTTAATTATGTTTAAAGTGTTAATGGTTAAAACGTACAAAATGGCTGCCTTGGGGTTGAGCGTTTGTCGCGAGCCGAGTTGGTTCTGAGTCTTGGTCGAGATGACTGCAGCGGCTGATTCAGATTGGAGAGGCGTTTTTGTTTTATTAGTTCACGATTAGTACGGTATGATTTGCCTCATGAATATGATGAGATTTGATGATGTGCTTATTATTACACCTTTATATTGTCTCATTTCTGTATAATAGCGGTTTTGAAAAGGAAACGTCGGCTAACAAATATTTGAGTATTTTTTGTTCAAGTTCGTCTTGTGTTCAGTGCTGGTTCAATAAGCCATGGGGGGGGGGGGGGGGGGGGGGGGGGTGAGCAGAGTGGTGGATTGTGGCATGTGCTGTTTTTTTCCTGGATTTTCTGTTTGCACAGTCACATAGTGACTTTAAGATTATTTCTTGTTCATGTGGGATGATGCGAACTATAAACTATATTTATTTTTCTAGGCAAGGCTAACTGAGAGAAGTCGCTCTTGTTCACGTGTGACCTCGTTATCACAAATTACAGCTCTACGGAGTGGCTCGTCACGTGGATATTTACAGCGGCAGCCAAATCCTCTGAATGCAAATTTACTCTAAATGTGGAGGGGGAAAACGGAGGACCCGGAGAGAAATCTACGCGACAACGGGGAGAGAGACGTGATGACCCAAAATATACAGCAGCAGGCGTTAGGGTCGGGATCGAACCCACGACCTCCCGTGTACCAGGCGAGGTAGTTAACATCTCGCCACCAATGCAGTGACTCTTGGCCACTGTTGCAGAGACACGAGGGTTACCCAGAAGTGATTTGTTTGCTTTGTTTATAGTGCACAATTAAATAATAACTAGTGCTTAAACTATTTACATTGTAGCTGTTCAAGAGATAGGATGCTGAACTTTGGAATGCTGCTGAGCCTTGTGCCAGTGTTTGCTGAATCATTTCACTTCTAGTTGCTCTCCAAAGTTCGCAGGTATTTTAGCGTTCAAGCTGCCTGTCAGTTCTCAACGTAAATCAAACCTCTTACTTAACTTGTAGATTTATAATTATTATTTGATGATACTGAGTTGGCAGTTGTGCACATGCAAATATAACAAACTCTTAACACATTGGTTAAACACAGCCAGTTAATATCAAACGTGTAACTTGTGACGTTTCAGGCAATGGCTCTTCTTGAGAGCACATTCATAATGGGTTTAAGAATAATGCTAATTGCTAAAAACGTTGCGTATTGCCTTTATATATGCATTTCCTTTAATGGTGGTGGTGTTATTGATGAATGTGTTGATTTGTTTTGGAAAACGATGATGAAGATCACAATTCGTAAAGTGCAGCGCATCGTCAGTAGAACACGCGCACAGACTGCAGAGGCTTCACCACCACCTTGATCAACTTCACTCGGTGGGGCCCACCTGAGTGGTAGCCTTTTGAGGGGGGTGGGTGGGGGTTGGTGGATCACGAATGTTTGTGAAACTAAAAAATAGTTGAGGCTGCAAAGTAGCCAGATGTTGTACATGAAGCAGGTTCGTTAAACCTTCTGTACGACCCTATAAGTGCCTTGCTTCCGTCATTCAGTAAATTTTTGGTTGCTAGACTGGACATTGTTGTGGGTTTAAGACGGTAGAGCAGAACAACCCAATGTTGTACTGTAACATGTACCTCTGTCTATAGATGCCACGTCTACCACCAACCCGTACTGGCTGGCGTGGTGAAGTATGGCCAAACAACCCCCACGATCAGCACGGCCTGTGGACACTCTAAATTATTTATTCTGAGTAACTGCGTGCGTTGCAATGGGTGGCTCGTAGATGAATAGCTCCGTCCATAGCAGAAATCTCCAACTTTACTGATCTCTCTCGACATTGTATCCCTTTAAACTCCACCAGCTAAAGACTTTGGTTGTTTGTTGTCATTCATCAACTTCTGTACAGACTTTCCAACCACCCTAGTCTTGCCCTCCAACAACCAACTGTGCTGTACCTGCATAGCAAGAGCTGTGGTGATGAGTGCCTGAAATCCAGCATTGGATCCATTGAGGAGGGAGGGATCCCTGTAATCCAGGTGGATCACTCCCTTCCCTCTGGGCACTGAGGTAACCATACCCTGGCGTTCCAGCAGATGGCAGTACAACAAGTGGACTCATCTCCACCTGCTCCATCGCGTTAGATGCGTCTGGGTACTCGGGTTCATCATCCAACTCACCTCTCCTCCTCCACTCGAGCAGCTGCGCTCTGAGCAACTCAGCAGCATTGCCGCTTACGACCCCTCACGTCCATTCTCATTGACGTGCGCACACTCCTTCACTTTGATGTTGTAGCTCGTGTGCCTGCACGCGCAGGGTTCTGTCACGCGTGGTTTGTTTGAATTTAAAATGCAATACTTTCTCGACAGCAGTGATTTCCCCCGTACTTTACGTGATGTACAATGGGTGGGTGGCGTTCGTGCGAGTGAATAAGTTCATCCAAACCGCACCGGGATTGTTCACCCGACGCTGGGGGGAGGAGCCGTCTCGAGCACGCCCTGCCCACAGGACGTCCACAACGCGCCCAGTGTCTCTCAACTCCGTGCTCTGTACAAGACGCCGCTACTCACACTCGCCTGCCCCTATCATCCACCATTTAACAAGGGGGGAGACCGGTGCATTTATGATTCTTTAAATGTGCTTGTTGTAAATTTTATTATTCATGTATTATTCATTTTATTTAAATTAGAAAATATTTTAATATATTATTGTCTAATATTATTTTAGTTACAATTTTATGCAAATGACATTTATTTTAATATTAAATTATTATTCATAAATATTTAACTTAATTAAAATTATTTTAAAATATTTTTAAGTGATTTCATTTAAATGCGTAAATTCACTTAAATTATATTTACAATTAATTTTAATATTCATGTTAATAATTGCATTATTAAATGTATTTACTCATTCATATTCTTTACTTATTATTAACTTTATTTGCTACTTAATGTTCTTCTGATATTCGTTGTGCACAGTTGCAAATTGACCCGCTAAGGTCGTGATGGGATTCTTTTGTTCCATTCCTGTTGCTCTATGGCCCCGGTACCGTTCCCGTGCTGCGGTGATGTGCACCGACGCAGACTGAAGATCGATTGAAGAGGACAATGCAAGTCCCTTGATGTCCAGTCAATGTCTCGTTACTAGAACAAAAATGTAAAACCTTACCCATGGCTCGAGGAGTATCCTGAAGTTCATTAAATAACTTAACAATTATGAATGGAATCTCAGCTCCAATGTAACAAATGTTGACGATGCTCCCAGCACGTGGAGGGAACGTCACAGACATCGCGCTGATCAACAAGGGGCAGAGCCTGAAAGCGCATCGTAGAGAGGCACAACGCGTAACCTGCACACCGCACTCCGATCCAAGCGCCACAGTCCAGGCTCAACCTTGCGGAGCTTCCGAGATCTGTAAAATAAAAAAAATCGGCGACATTGCGGGTTTATTTGGCCACAGCCTCTTTTGAAATTTCCCGTGCACTTTCATTAGGGGCCATCCATTTAGTACGTATGCATAGAGGGGGGAGGGGTTGTTAACCCAAATGCGTACGCTTGCCTATGGGGAGTCTACTGACAATGTATGTACACATAAGAAACAGAGGGGGGGGATTAATTCTTGATAATAATAATAACGCAGCCGGCGGTGGACAATCCATTTGCTTAAACACGTTAATAGTATTACTCCTTGATCGTTTCTGCGTGGATTAAATATCGGCTGTTCTATGGGATTCGGGGGGGGGGGGGCGTTAGTCCAGCGTACGTACGCAGGTGGGGGGGGGGGGTGTAACAACTACGCGTGCATACAGGGAGGGGGGGAGGGGTCAAGTTTTGACAGATTTTTGTGTACGTACTAAATGGATGGCCCCTTATTCAGAGCACCCTGCGAGTCCCTGCGGTGGAGCGGCAGCTCCCTCGCATGGCGCGCACCAACACCGCTCCAGGCCCGGCCGGTACCCAAACGGCGTCTGGGAATCGGTCGCGATTCGTGACTCGGTCCTCAACTCTGGAGCAGTGACGACAGTAAAACAATGAACCCCACGTGACCCCCAACACCCCCATCCCCCCCACTCCCTAGGGGTCCCTCCTCTCGCGTGACAACCCCTAAGCCCCCCCCCAGACAACCCCCCCACCTCATGCACCCTTCCCTAGCACCCCGTACCCCCTACCCCTCCCTCTACCCCTCCCTCTACCCCCCCCCCCCCACTACCTCAACCCCTCCCCCTACCCTTCCCACTGCCCCTACCCCTCCCACTGCCCCTCCACCTCCCACTACCCCTACCCCGCCCCCTCCACCTCCCCCTACCCCGCCCCCAAACCCAGGGTGCACCCCTCTCTATGCACCCCACTTGATGTGCTGGTCTCTGATTGGTGAGGGCTTGGCTAGGCCTCGTGCTCGTCACGTGGTAGATGACACACCAGCTGCTCGCTCAGCGGATCCCTCCGTGCGATCCATCGCTGCCGCTCAGCCAGGCCGCTCGCCCACGCAACTCAACGCGTCGTGTTAGAGGCATCCTGGACCACGGCAACGGTGTGAAGGGGCGACGTCAGCGGCGCGAGTTCACGTTGAGACGTCTCCACGTGGGGTCTCCTCGTGATGGGAGCCCCACGGTGTCCGCGTCTCTGTCGCTCGGGGCTGCACTGCCACCCGGCGTGGGGAGCGGTGGCGCAGCGGTTAGCGGCGCGCTGCGCTACGAACCCGGGCCGACCGTGGTGGATTCCCGCTCACATCTGCCAATTCCGGTGATGAATGATCTGAACAATTGGTCCTGGGCATCCCCTAGATCGACTCGGCCTCAAATGTATACCTGGTGTGGTGTGTAGTAAACATCACCACTAGGGAGACAAAGGCGGTCCGGAAAGGTGCTAGCCTCCTACCCCCTCGTGTGCCACAGTGTCGGCCTTCACAGGTGCTGCTACTCACTAACCGCACTTGACCCAACAGTCTGCTAAGGCTACACGGGGGATCTTTGTCGTTGTCTCCACTAGTCAGGGCTCTGCTGCTATCGAGTGATACAAGAAGATCGATGTAAGTTGTTTTTTCGCCTTAAATGTGAACAGCTGATTAATACAGAGGCCGGTTGCTATGGAGACGCGCGACACAGTCACTATGCATGGGCATGTGAGTGGTGACGTCACCACGTACAACACGTGACAATCAGTGACTACTTCAGCACTAACCGTTTGTGTGCTGGAGAGTGAACCCGCTACAACGTTGACGTTTGAGTTCCGTGACGTCTCGCTGGTGACTACAACAACAAGCAGCTGCATCGGGCGATTTACCAGGCAAGGCCCACTGAGCTATGCGGCTCTTTTATAGTTCTACTCACAGAAGCGACCTCGCCACACGTGACGACAGCTTAATGAAGTGGCTTATCGCGTAGAAATGTATTGCAGCCAAATATCAATAATTCTAAATGCTGAGGTAAAACCGGAAAAATCCACGCGACCACAGGGAGGGAGAGACACTGGAAAATCCAAATATACAGCAGGCGTCAGGGTTGGGATTGAACCCACGACCTCCTGTACACAAGGCGAGGTAGTTAACATCTCCTAGCAACCATGGCGTATTGATGTGGAATGATGATCTGAGCCTCATGTCAGTGTCTTGTGCACCAATATATTTTACATCCTAGTGTCACTCTTTAGTTGACTGTTGGTATCCTGAACAGAAATGAATAATAATCGATTGTTACTTTCTGAAGATCATAAAATATGAAGGAGGAGGAGGGAGCAGGTGGAGGGGGAGGACGGGGAGGGGGAAGAGGGAGGGAGGGGGGGCGAAGGAGAGGGAGGGGAGGAGGAGGGGGTAGGAGGTGGGGGGAGCAGTAGGAGGGACGAGAAGGGGGTGAAACACTCTGTAAGTGTAGCCATGGCAGTGGAATGCAATCGCTGAGCACGCTTCACAAGCATCTTGATGAACACCGAGCGATGGAAACCGGCTTATGGCGAAACCTTTTGAAGGCGAGGGTCACGCTAGGGGCTGCGAGGTGGCCAGATGCCGCCACATGGAGCAGGTTCGTGACACCCTCCTTGACGCTCCTCGCCTTCGTCTCCGTGACGCTCCTTTCGGTAGCGACGACGTCGTGGGCAGCAGGGGGCAGTGCAGCGACATCCGTGGCTGTCCCTGCGCTTTGATAGGCTCCCAACGTCTGTCCACGTGTCCCATCTTCACAACCCGCGCTTGGCAGTGTGGCGAAGTACGGTGAAAGAACTCCCATAACCTGCACGGCATGGAGCGGCCTCTGTCCGTGTGCGTATCTACGTACGTGTGTTGAACTTCTTTCGCACCGTACATCGCCAACCATGCTAATGGGAAGTGGGTGAGTCCAGGAGTGGGTTGACAAGAATAACAGCAACAACAAGAACGATGATTTCAACTTGTAGCACGCTGCACGGTAAGTCGCTCGCTCTCGTGCAGAGACGAGGAGCGGGATAGGCAACAGCCAGGCGGTGAGGAGCCAGGGCCACCAACGATTGCCCCGAAATCTGCGCTCCTCCCCTACAAATCAAAGTGGCGTCGGGCAAGTTTTTATTAGGGGCTTAAACATTTCTAGGAGAACGGTGAAACCAGATGGAGGGAAGGGAGGGTGGGGAAGGGAGGAGGGATTGAGGGAGGGAGTGGAAGGAGGGAGTGGAGGGAGTGGAGGGAGGGAGTGGAGGGAAGGACGGAGAGAAGGAGGTAGTGAAAGGCGTTGAGGGAGGGAGAGAGGGGAGATGTCGAGGAGGCTGACCCCCGGCTCCTCGCTCACGTGGGATCCACTGCTCCCCTCTTCCGTGTCCTGGGGAGGGTTACTGCTCACCGACTCCCCCCCCCCCCCCCCCCTTCGCTGCGACCCTCGGGGCATGATTCATGGCTGGCGCTTAGCCACCTGCGATCAATTCACACAATCTCTGTGCACACTCACTCACACCCACTCACTCGAAATCCGATGTCGCTCCTCTCCCGTGCCACGCACCAATCGCGCACGCGGGACTCGGGGTCGGGGTCAGAGGGCAGGGACGTCACTCGCACACGGGCAGCCGATTGGGGGGTTGTCTCGGAGATTTATTTAAAGGGCTGTATGAACAAACTCACGGGTACGCCGCCCGTTCACCCCACGCTCACGCTAAACAAAAGGCCGCATGAATAATCTCGCGTGTATGCCGCCCGTTAGCCTCATGCACACGTTAAACGAAAGGGCGTATGAGTAATCTCATGTGCCCCTGTACGAGTCCGCCGCCGCTCACCACACGCACATGCTCCTCACGAGCTACATTTATGGGCGAGCGCAAACACGTGGGTAAATACACACTCACGCACAAACACAGGGTACAACGACGAACACCAACATGCATCCGTTCCACCCTCGCAGAAACCACATGACAAGGTTTATTGATCCCCAACAGTTTATTCTCAGCGAGTCCGAGGCTAAATTACCCGAGTCAATTTGAGTCAGCAGAGCAGGTCTAACCTATCTCCCGATGGCCTAAGACCCGATATGCATCGCCTCTTTCAAATCACTCTCCTTAGACAATTTCACAATGGCCTCAATATCTCACTTTCGTGTGCTCATGGTTCGACTCGTTCGGAGCTGCTGGGTCGGATTCTCGCTGCACTTCGACTCATCACACGGACGTTCGAGTGGCTGGGAAGTCGACGGCCCCGAGCCTTTCACTGGAAAAACAACCTCTGCTGTACAAAATTCTACTCACCTGGTATCGACAATCAAGGGTATTTCCCTGTCCCCAGACGACCTGCTTGTCAATTTTGATGTAGTTTCCTTATTCACCAAAGTTCCTGTACCTGACTCCATCGCAATAATTGAAGACTTGGTTCATCAAGGACTAAACACTGAGGTACCCCCCCTGGTGAGACACTGCTTAACCAATACATACTTCACTTGGAATGGAACTTTCTACAAACAAACTGAGGGCACCCCAATGGGCTCCCCCCTATCTTCGGTTATTGCCAACATTTTCATGGAGAAATTTGAGACTGACGCCATCCAGACTGCCACTCTGAGCCCAACCTTATGGAAGAGGTACGTGGATGACACTTTTGTCATTTGGCCACATGGCCGGCCTGCTCTAGACCAATACTTCGACCACATCAATTCCATATACCCAGCCATCAGATTTACCATAGAAGTCGAAAAAAATGGCAAGCTACCTTTTTTGGATGTCCTAATAAAAAAAGAGACCTGATGGTTCAATGAGCCACTCTGTCTACAGGAAAGCTACCCGTACGTATGCTTACCTGAAACCGGATTACCACCACTATCCATCACAGAAGAATTCTCTCATCAAGACTCTGCACCATAGAGCCCAATGCATATCCGACCAGGAACACATAGGCAGTGAACTCAAGCACGTACACCAAGCTCTTGAAGCTAATGGTTACTCCGACTACACAATCCGCAAAGCTATCACTCAAACCATGAAGAAGGACCCTCTTGAGGAGCCTTTCAAAACCATCACTTTACCCTACATTGCGGGGATCACAAAAAAGATCTCCAAAATCTTGAATAAACACAAGATCCAGGTACGTTTCGACACATTACATAAAATCTGTGATCTGGTTCCGTCTGTAAAAGATGTGATTCCGGACATACAGTACCCTGGTGTCTACAAACTAAGTTGCCTCTGTGGTAGTAGTTACATTGGAGAAACCAAACGACATGTCTCGGATCGCATTCGTGAACACAAAGCAGACCTTAAACACGGTAGGACCAACACCTCGGCCGTGGCAGATCACTGTTATAATTCAGTAGGCTCACATGACATTGACTTCTCCAAGACAGAGGTTCTTTGCAAGCCATCTGGCTACCATGAGAGATTCGTTCATGAGGCTATACACATATACAAACACAGAGCCAATTTCAACCGAGAAGATGGATTCTGGCTTAGCAATCATTGGAAGGATTTGATAAACCATTTCGGGTCTTAATTGATTGTTCACGCTTATGGTGGCTTTCAGACAGCATACATTAATTTTTCGTCTCCCCCCTCCTCTTTTCCGAATATAGATGGACTCGTCCTTCTAAACAAACTGTCAAATTGCTATCCGTGGTGCTAACGTTTTTGAAAATAAATAAATAAATGCAAACCGACACTTCTTTCAAATGTTTCTTGCCGTTGGTTTTTCACACCTGATGATGACTGTTTGCTTTACAGTCGAAACGTCGTGAGAATTTTATTGTTTCATATATTATTATTTTATTGTTTCCCTTCAACGTGACTTTTCCGAAAGAACCAATAATATATAACAACAATGTAGTTGTGTACAGCGTCATTCGTACTCTCTGCATCCCGCAACGCCGTTCATTAATTAAACACGAGGAGAAAATCCTCTACACAGCCACTGCCAAGCAAATTAAATCTACAAATTAATAAACAAATAAAGAGACAACGCCAAACACAAAAGGCGTCAACAAGTTGTCCGCTGCTGCTGCGTCATGGACGTGGTGACGTCACCACGCACGCTCTACAACGCGGTGATGTCACCTCTCCCCCTTTCTCCCCCACCCCCCCACGTGCTCTCCCCACGCCCGCCCCTGTGAACACAAAGAGCTTCACAGCTCATCGGATTCCTCCTCCAGCACGACAAACACAGATTCTGACATTCTCGATTCCCGCCACTGGGGGAGTCGCTGTGAAGTCACCACGTCACCGTGTTGGCAACAACAAAAACAGAGGCCCTGTGACGTCACCTTAATCATGAGCGGGTGGATTTTACACTCACGCGGAAGAAGGTCGAGTGGAAAGATATGTTTTCTTCGCAAAGTCGCTTCAAATATGACGACGTTTCAATATCAGAAAGTGACGGTCAAAATTAAATATACGCAGCACAGTGCTACATCCGTACGTGACCTCATGCAAAAGAGCCCTCCCCCCCATTGATAATCATGAGCGGGTGGATTTTTACGCTCTCGCAGGTAGAGCGGAAATATTTTTTACGCAAATTCGCTTTAAATTTGACGTTTCTTTATTGAATGTTAATAAAATAAATAATTTTGCGCAGCATCAAAGTGTGTTTGGTATATTTATTTATTTCTTCAGTCTTCCCATGGACAGTTGCACGTGGCTCTGTCTAGATCCAAAAATCCTCAGCGGATCAAAGTGTTCATCAAGGATAGTCAACTGCACGGAAACCTTTTTGAACAGTGATAAGGGATTCACACACAATATCGTATACAGATACATATTTCAAACCCCTCAATTTTATTTTATAAGTTAATAAAAAATAATTTACGTGCAACAATTCCTACGAAGAATTACAATCACACAAGAAGGCGTAAATGTATGTCTTTAATATTACAGCTTCTGTCCTAGGACGGGCGAAAGGCTAGTATTTATATATTTATAATAAAATATAAATTCATGTGTATATGTTTTTTTCAAATATATTTTTGTTTATATAAATTTATACCTGAATTAATTTTTATATAAATACGTAACAAAATATTTGACAATATATAAATATACGTGTGTATATATTGAGAAATAAACGTATCGGAGTGCGATGACAGCGGTGTTGTAGTGGTTGTAGCTAGACGGTGTCACGTGACGCACCGTGGTGCTGGTGTGATGACAGCGGTGTGGTAGTGGTAGTAGCTAGAAGGCGCCACGTGACGCACTATGGTGCTGGGACCCCTAGGGAGTGGGGGAGATGGGGATGTTGGGCGTCACGTGGGGTTCATTGTTTTACTGCCGCCACTGGTCCAGAGTTGCGGACCGAGTCACGGATCGCGACCGATTCCCAGACGCCGTTTAGGTCCCTGCGGTGCCTAGAGCGGTGTTGGTGCGTGCCACGCGAGGGCGCTGCCGCTCCACCGCAGGGATTTGCGGGGCGCGCTGAACAATGAAAGTGCACGGGAGATTTCAAAAGAGGCTGTGGCCAAATCAACCCGGAATGTCGCCGAGTTTTTTTTTTCCAGATCTCGGAAGCTGCGCATGGTTGAGCCTGGACTGTGGCGCTTGGATTGGTGAGCGGCGTGCACGTCGGAGTGCGGTGTGCAGGTTACGCGTTGTGGCTCTCTACGATGCTCGTTCAGGTTCTGCCCCTTGTTGATAAGCGCGATGTCTGTGACGTTCCCTCCACGTGCTGGGAGCATCGTCAAGAGTTGAATCTTCTTCAGTTGAAAGCAGAAATGCAAGGAGCATTGACAGTTTTAAATTCTTCGTCACGGTGGAACTGAGATTCCAATCATAATTGTTAAATTATTTAATGAGCTTCAGGATACTCCTCGAGCCATGGGTAAGGTTTTACATATTTGTTCAAGTAACGGGACATTGACTGGACACGAAGGGACTTTTATTCGTCCTCTTCAATCCATCTTCAGTCTGCGTGCCAACATCGCCCTCACTCAAGTGGGCGTCGGTGCACATCGCAGCCGCACGGGAACGGTGCCGGGGCCACAGCAGCAACAGGAATGGAACAAAAGAATCCCGTCACGACCTCAGCGGCGACCACCGACTGAGTAAAATCACACCATTGGAAACCTCATTTGGCAGTAACAAAATATGATAATTGTTTTTTTACCCTTTTATCTGGCAACAAAACTGACACCTTTTTTACAAGGAGTCATGTTTACATTGACCACAATACCTGTGGTCAGAACGCAAACAAAAACAACTCTGATAATGTATGCACCGTCCTTGAAATTGATTGGTCCACACCCGAGACAAACGAGGCTCTAAAGAAAGCTGTCTCGGGTGTGGACCAATTAATTTCAAGGACAGTGCCACATACATTATCAGAGTTGTTGTTTTTTGTTTGCGTTCCGACCGCAAGTATTGTGGTCAATGTAAACATGACTCCTTGTAAAAAAGGTGTCAGTTCTGTTGCCAGATAAAAGGGTGAAAAAACAATTATCAGGAGTAAAATCAATTTGCAACTGCGCACAGCGAATAGCAGAAGAACATTAAGTAGCAAATAAAGTGAATAATAGATAAGAAAAATGAATAATAAAATGTATTATAAAATGTATTAATAATAAAATTAATAAAAATACACAAAAATAAAATTAATAAGTTACATTAAAATAATGAAAAAATTTGATTTCATAACTTAAAGTTAATTATATGAGAATAATTAAATGAATAATTTAAGTGAAGTCATAATTTAAATAAATTCGTGTGAAAATATTTATAAAATATTTAATAATTTAAATACAATGAATCGTGTATGAATAATATATTAATAATAAAATAAACAACCATCTAATAAAATTAATAATAAATGCACCGGTTCCTCCCCTTGTTAAATGGTGGATGTTAGGGGCAGGCGAGTGTGAGTAGCTGCGTCTTGTACAGAGCACGGATGAACGTATTCAATCACATGAACGCCACCCACCCATTGTACATCACGTTCAGCACGGGGGAAATCACTGCTGTTGAGAATATATTTTATTTTTAAACCAAACAAACCACGCGTGACAGAACCCTCCGCGTGTAGGCACACGAGCTGTAACATCAAAGTGAAGGAGTGTGCGCACGTCAATGAGAATGGACGTGAAGGGTCGTGAGTGGCAACGCTGCCGAGCTGCTCACAGCCCAGCTGCTCGCGTGGAGGAGGAGGAGGCGAGGCGAGATTCGGGGCGAGGCTTTCGCTTGGGAGCGAGAGGCCGCTTGGAAGACGAAACAAAAACATCTCCTGACTGCCGTGGGTGCCCATGGGGGGCGAGTGGGGCGCTGATCACGCGGCGGGGATTCCCCCTCGGCGTGTCCCTGGCGCCTGTGGACGACTCCGTGTGGGTGGAGCGGTGGCCACAGCCGTGAGCGCTGCGCTGGGCTACGAACCCAGCGACCCGAGTTCGATTCCCGCTCGCGGCCAAACACCGGCGACGATCATCTGAACCGGTCCTGGGCCTTCCCTGGGTCGACTCAACCTCAAATGAGTATCTGGTGCGTTGAGTAAACACAACCACTGGGGAGACAAAGGGGGTCGGGCTTGGAGCTATCGTCACAACCACCATCTCGTACAACTCCCTGCGTTAATAGGTGCACGCTAACAGTGCTGGTCACACAAGTCTATGCAGGCTCTTCGTCGATCTCTGTGCGTGTATTTCATTTTTTTTAGATGCCTTTGAATTGTTAAATTACTTTATTTGGTGCACTGAATTGTGCTCATTGCTGTGTTTTTACTTTCTGCGCTGTCTAATTGCGTTCGAGATATATATAATTATATAATTACTAGCCTATAGCCCGTTCAAGGACGGGTGTTTTGCAGTTTATCTGAAATATTCTATCGAAAATAATGACCCGCTCATGATTATTAATGATGGGGTGGGGTCCACATGAGTTACGTCATCAGCTCATAATTATTGATGAGGGGGGGCTCCATGTGCAGTGACGTCATCAGCTCATGATTTTTAATGAGGGGGGTGGGGGGTGGCCCATGTGGAGTGACGTCACCCGCTCATGATTATTAATGAGGGGGGCCTCATGTGGAGTGACGTCACGCGCGGGACGCACACACATTCTTGGCTTATGATATCAGTAAATATTTATAGCCCCATCACCTGTCAATACTTCAGGTGCGGCTTCCTGTGTCGGGCTGCGTGCTGAGCGATGTTCCCCTCTCGAGCGTCCGCAAGGCGCTGCCGCAGGCATCTTTAGGGGCGCGCCACTCGCAGCTCGAGCGGTGAAGCCGCCCTCGGACGACACGCGGCTGAGAGGAGACGGACAATGGACGCGTTAACACGCACACAGATTCGTCCGTGATGAGTCTGTGAAACAACAAAACAATTAACAAGAAGCACGAATGAACCACGCGGGCGATGAAGTTGTGCGAGCGATGGACGATGTCAGACTTGGCCAGGCATTGATCTCAGCTGGGGCGATTGGCAATGCAATGCGCCAACCGCTGCACCACCGCTCCACCCCGCAGGTTGCACATTTACATCCAATAAACGGGATTAGGAAGAGTGTCTAATGTTAGGATTGTAAATACGTCGACACGAAGGTGTTCAACTAATGCTACAATGCCGTTTAAGTTATACATGATACAACATCGTGTTGTTCCCTTTGCTTGAGATATTTGCACTCGATCATAGTGAATAATGCTGTTGTGTTCAACTGAAGGTGTTGAACGTGAACACGTGCCTAAGCTGGATAGCACACTCACAACATCTAATAAATCGTGCCGTAATCAAAAGAAACACGCATTTTGAGTATCACACCACAGCCCAGTAACTTCAGAATGTGAAGGTTTATCACTCAAAGTTGCTGTGTCACACACCGCCAAATGAGAACCCCTCCGACCGGTTCGGCTTCACATTCCTACGCTCAGCGTGGAAACAAATCTCAGCCGTGAGCAGTCACTGCAGCCTGAAACCCTTTGGTTGTTAGTCGTTAACAATGTGATATTGTTAATATACACAAAGTGTTTGGTGAAACAAAGACGTTGTACTTACTTGACGGTCACTTAATTTGTGAACCGCTGGTGAAGTGTATAGTGGAGTGTATAGTGCACTGTATAGTGTGGTGTATAGTGTACTGTATAGCAGGGAAGCGTATAATGGAGTTTATAGTGGAGTGTATAGTGTAGTGCATAGAGGAGTGTATAGTGTAGTGTATTGTGGAGTGTATAGTGGATTGTATAGTGAAGTGTATAGTGGAGTTACAATGGAAGTGTAGTGTAGTGTATAGTGGAATGCATATTGTACTGTATAGTAGTGTATAGTGTAGTGTATAGTGTGTGGTATACAGTGTTAATAAATACATTGGTTTGATGAAACAAAGTAGTTGTATTAACGTGCCCGTGCTTAATTTGTCTTTTAAAATATTTACTTTCTAAATAAATCTGCCCATGTCTCGCACCCCCAGAATGTGCATCTTGTACCCACAGGGGGTGCGTGATGCACCCACAGGGGGTGAGTGATGTACCCCAGGAGGTTCGTGATGCACCCACAGGTTAAGAACCAATGACCTATGTCCTCGATAACGGTCACTCTGGGTCTAATATCTCTATGTTTCACTCTGGGTCTAATATCTCTATGGGTCTCTATGTGTCACTCTGGGTCTAATATCTCTATGGGTCTCTATGTGTCACTCTGGGTCTAATATCTCTGGGTATCGATGTGTCACTCTGGGTCTAATATTTCTATGGGTCTATATGTGTCACTCTGGGTCTAATATCTCTATGGGTCTCTATGTGTCACTCTGGGTCTAATATCTCTATGGGTCTCTATGTGTCACTCTGGGTCTAATATCTCTATGGGTCTCTATGTGTCACTCTGGGTCTAATATCTCTATGGGTCTCTATGTGTCACTCTGGGTCTAATATCTCTATGTGTCTCTATGTATCACTGGGTCTAATATCTCTATGGGTCTCTATGTATCACTGGGTCTAATATCTCTATGTGTCTCTATGTGTCACTCTGGGTCTAATATCTCTATGGGTCTCTATGTGTCACTCTGGGTCTAATATCTCTATGTGTCTCTATGTGTCACTCTGGGTCTTATATCTCTATGGGTCTCTATGTGTCACTCTGGGTCTAATATCTCTATGTGTCTCTATTTGTCACTCTGGGTCTAATATCTCTATGGGTCTCTATGTGTCACTCTGGGTCTAATATCTCTATGTGTCTCTATGTGTCACTCTGGGTCTAATATCTCTATGTGTCTCTATGTGTCACTCTGGGTCTAATATCTCTATGTGTCTCTATGTGTCACTCTGGGTCTAATATCTCTATGGGTCTCTATGTGTCACTCTGGGTTTAATATATCTATGTGTCTCTATGTGTCACTCTGGGTCTATTATCTCTATGTGTCTCTATGTGTCACTCTTGGTCTAATATCTCTATGGGTCTCTATGCGTCACTCTGGGTCTAATATCTCTATGTGTCTCTATGTGTCACTCTGGGTCTAATATCTCTATGTGTCTATATGTGTCACTCTGGGTCTATTATCTCTATGTGTAACTCTTTGTCTAATATCTCTATGTGTTTCTATGTGTCACTCTGGGTCTAATATCTCTATGTGTCTCTATGTGTCACTCTGGGTCTATTATCTCTATGTGTCTCTATGTGTCACTCTTGGTCTAATATCTCTATGGGTCTCTATGTGTCACTCTGGGTCTAATATCTCTATGTGTCTCTATGTGTCACTCTGGGTTTAATATCTCTATGTGTCTCTATGTGTCACTCTGGGTCTAATATCTCTATGTGTCTCTATGTGTCTCTATGTGTCACTCTGGGTCTAATATCTCTATGGGTCTCTATGTGTCACTCTGGGTCTAATATCTCTGTGTCTCTATGTGTCACTCTGGGTCTAATATCTCGACGTGTCTTTATGTGTCACTCTGGGTCTAATATCTCTATGTGTCTCTATGTGTCACTCTGGGTCTAATATCTCTATGTGTCTCTATGTGTCACTCTTGGTCTAATATCTCTATGGGTCTCTATGTGTCACTCTGTGTCTAATATCTCTATGTGTCTCTATGTGTTATTCTGGGTCTAATATTCCTATGTGTCTCTATGTGTCACTCTGGGTCTAATATCTCTATGTGTCTCTAGGTGTCACTCTTGGTCTAATATCTCTATGTGTCTCTATGTGTCACTCTGGGTCTAATATCTCTATGTGTCTCTATGTGTCACTCTGGGTCTAATATCTCTATGGGTCTCTATGTGTCACTCTGGGTCTAATATCTCTATGTGTCTTTATGTGTCACTCTGGGTCTAATATCTCTCTGTGTCTCTATGTGTCACTCTGGGTCTAATATCTCTATGTGTCTCTATGTGTCACTCTGGGTCTAACATCTCTATGGGTCTCTATGTGTCACTCTGGGTCTAATATCTCTATGTGTCTCTATGTGTCACTCTGGGTCTAACATCTCTATGGGTCTCTATGTATCTAAATGGGTCTCTATGAATATCATTTGTGGTGTCCAGGTCGTTTCTGAAAACAAGAGTTACATAGCTCAGTGTTGCCTCACATGGTAAAACAAACATAGTTGTTACTTACAGTTTGTGCGTCGGGCACGGCTGGGTAGCTCTGTGCGATGTTTAAAGCTGTTGTTTAAAGGGGCAACTTTCACTCCTCCATCACGTGACACAACACCCCTCCAGTCGTCTTACGCGTACTGAAGTTTAACGCTGCAGGCGTGGTCCAGATGTATTGTGACCCTATCCTCTCCCCCATTTAATTATCTAAAATTTCATATATATTTAAAGGAAGGTTAATTTAAAACAAATTAATATGCAAAGGAAAACAAATGTAAGGGGTCAATTCATTTTTGGGGGGGGGGTCACCAGACATCTGGACCAATCCTTTACAAGGCACGCAATGCTGTTGACAGCAGTGGTTCTCAACCTTTGTTGGCCACTGCTGTGCCCCCCTTTATTGATTTTTGTTCAAACCGAGTACCGCCCTTGCCTGACCCAACATGGTTCTGAGAAATAAATGCGTGAAGAATGAACGTCAATATTTGAACCAACTGTACATTTTGTGATGTGTCTTAACTCGCCAGTAACTGCAAGCGAATACAATCAATCCCCGTATTAGTTTTGTTATTGGCAACTTGTCTGGAATAACAATTGCTGAGTGGTCCACCTGGGAGGAAGGTTTTGGGGAGTTCTTTTGGAACGACAGAAGAAGAAACAAAGACAACAAATAAATATATAAATTATACAGTGTTGTTTGTCTTTAAAAACGCAGAAGTTTCGTCACGCGAGTGTCAAAATGAAACTCAAAACAAGAAGCTGAAATATTTTCTCTTGCTATTTATTTAGAATATATATTTTTCCTGCTGTAAAAGTCGCTTTGTACATTATAGGGAGACTACTTACTACTCATCGTGTGCAAATTACAATAACTACAACAATAATTTACACTTAGAGAGTTGCGAGTTGCATCCGGAGGGTCCCGCCACCAATGCACCCCGCGTATGGAAAGCAGAAAATAGACAGAGCCTGCAGGGTAGACGGGCAGGGCTTGGCAGGGGGGGGGGGTAAAGGGCGATTTAGCCACTCAGTCACTCACTCACCCACCTACTCACCCACCTCCACTCACTCACCCACTCGCTCACCCACCCACCCGATCACCACACCAACAGAGCCTTGACCTCGGAGTCCTTCGAAGGAGGCGACCCGTAGTCCTCAGGGGTCTCGTGGTTAATGAGCGGAGATCGGTCCCTGTAGACATTGGTTCTCAATCTGGCGTGAACGCTTCCCCTGGGGGTGCGAGATGCCCTTTCTGGGGGGTGTGAGACTTGGCCAGACTTTGTTAGAAGGTAAATAATCGAAAAACAAATTGAGCACGGGCACGTAAGTAAAACTCCTTTGTGTATCAAACCCCCAGGTATTTATTAACATTATTAAACATTTTTACTATTGAAAACCAAAGGGGTGCAAGGCTGCAATCAACGTTAAGAGGCACTGCTGTTAATGTTGCGGGGACCATCCCATTGCGTGCCTTGTACAGGGCTGGTCCTGATGTCTGGTGACCCCTGTTAAATATTTTGTGATTTTAGAAATTTTTTTTTTAAAATATTGATAAAAACAGTTACAAAAAAATACGTTAAATATGTTAACGTATGCAATTAATAGTGATTAACTAAAAATGTGTGCTAAGTGTAATTAAGAATGTGTGAGCGCAGATGTTCTTAATTGCCCCTGGTGTGGTGTGTGTCTGTAGCCTTGTTTATTGTGGAACGGCCTTCACCTCTCTTTAGGTCGACTCAGCCTTAATGTGAATTCCTGCTGCAGCAGCAATGACAGCCACTGGGAAGACAAAGGCGGTTTGACAGGCTCTGGTTATACCCCTGGAATCCAAATTATTCTGGTCGTGGAGAATTGACGTAATTGGTATTATGCGTTTTTTTTTAGAACGCGCTAAATCCAGACATTTGGAAAGAGAAAACTTTTACGTAAAAAATAGGCAATATCACTCTTAATATACACTTTGGAAAAAGGCAATTATACAACACAGATGGTACACAGATACCTTTTTATAGAGATATACAGACTAGAGACACACAGACTAGAGACACACAGATTAGAGACAGATTAATGTACGGGAGTATACAGACGGGACATAGACGGCTTTATACAAGCGATGAGTGAGAAAGAGAGAGACAGACCGTAGGCCCGTGAGTGAGTGTGTGAGTATGTAAGTGAGTGAGTGTGTGTGAGTGAGTGAGTGGAGTGTGTGAGTGTGTGTTTGAGTGAGTGTGAGTGAGTGTGTGTGAGTGTGTGTGAGTAGTCCGGCAAAACAACCCCCTACCTCCTCGCGGTGCCGGACGGGCAACTCTGTCGTGGACAGCGCTGTGGGGGGAGATCCAATTTTGATTGGCTCCTCCCCTCATGGCATGTGTCCACCACAGGGGCTAAACGGGGGCTCTGGACGGGTGCGAGGGGCTGGTAACCCCTCCACCTTCAATTAATTACCACAAAACCACGAATTAAACTGAAATATGTAACAACTAAGCTTGTGCCGGAGGCCCCGGGGGGCCAGGCGTCTATGACGTCTCCTGGCCAAACCCCAATTGGCGGAGCCAGGAGATTGAATACCTACCCTCGGGGCTACTCCAGAAACAACGAAAAGCCACTACGGGTGGCCACGTGGAATGTTCGAACGCTCACTGCAGAGGAGAGGCTGCCACTCCTCTGTCGGGAGCTGGACCGGTACCGCCTGGATCTATGCGGCATTCAGGAGGTCCGGTGGACCGGCTCTGGCTCCTGCCACCATGAGGGGTGGACAGTCCTCTACTCGGGGCAGCAGACTGCCAAACAACAGGGTGTGGGTCTTCTTTTGAACAAAAGAATGAAGGGGGCGTGGGAGCGTGGCGGTGAGGTGTGGGAAGCTGTAAGCCCCAGGCTACTTTGGGCTCGCCTTCCCATCAACCGGAGGCGAGGAATGGTGGTCGTGGTTACTTATGCCCCCACCGAAGATGAACATCCGTGGAGGGATGCAGGCAAAGCCGATGAGTCAGATGCCTTCTATGACCTCCTGTCACAGGTGCTGGCTAAAGTGGCCCCTCGGGATAGAGTCATCATGTTGGGTGACTTCAATGCCCGAGTTGGTCATGATACTGGCACCTGGTCTGGAGTGATTGGAGGGCATGGGCCAGATCAGCTCAATAACAACGGTAGGAGGCTGCTAGATTTTTGTGCAGCCCATGGGCTTGTAATTACCAACACGCTGTTCCGGCATCGGCGCATCCACACAACATCATGGATGCATGCCGGGTCCAAGCAAGAACATCTGCTGGACTACATAGTGACGGACCAGCGAATGCGAGCCCATGTCCTTGACACCAGGACCTACCGTGGAGCTGATCTGCCCTCTGACCATCGACTAGTCATCTGTAAGATGCGCCTGCCATTCTTCCACTCCGGTGGTGGGTGTACACCCAGGACCCCATTCCAACCTAAAGTGGCCTGGTCTCAGTTATCTGATGAAAGTTGCAAGCGAGAATTTCATCATCGCTTGCAGCTGGGATTGGCATCGTCCCCGACTCCTCCTGATGTCGAGGGTAAATGGGCGAGGTTTAGGACTGTGACTCATGCAGCTGCAATGGCTGCTTTGGGTACGCGGTCCAGACCTCCCCAGACACCCTGGATGACAGAGGAGTTGTTCAGGATGGTTGAGAAAAAGCGACAGGCCCACTGTCATCGGCTACAGAATCCCACATCAGAGAATGAGGAGGCTTACCGCAGCCTTCGCTCGGAGGTTCGGAGAGCCGTGAGGCGCTGCAAGGATGGGTGGTGGTCGCGGGCTGCTGAGGATATGGAGTCTGCCTCAGTGGCCCGTGATCACAAATCTCTATTTAACTCCATCAAAAAAGTAACCTGCAGCGCCACACCTATTACTATCATTAGGGGAAAAAACGGTGATCCAATTTCCGACCCCCAGGAACAGGTTCGCAGATTTGCTGAGCATTTCTGTGAGGTCCTGGGGGAGGGAAAATCCCTCAGCCAGGAAAACATCGTGGCACAAAGTGAGGATGACCCTGCTGAGGCTGCGGTGCCTCAAATATTGGATGAAGTCACCCCCTGTGAGTGGCTGGCTGAGGTGCCATCTGCTGAGGAAGTATTGAAGGCGATCCGGAGTCTGAGACCAGGAAAGGCAGCGGGCAGAGATGATCTCCCAAGCGAAATGCTGAGGGAGGGTGGCGTTTGTGCACAGACTGCCCTATATGACATCATAACAGCAGTCTGGACCACTGGACGGGTTCCGCAGGATTGGAAGGATGCCCTGGTGGTCCCCCTTTTTATGAAGGGGGACCGCACAGACTGTAACAACTACAGGGGCATCTCACTCCTCAGTGTGCCGGGAAAGGTCCTGGCAAGGATTATTCAGCATCGCCTTGCCAGGCACGCTGAGGAGAGGCTTGCGGAGCCCCAATGCGGTTTCAGGAAAGGGCGGTCCTGCACAGATGCCATATTTTCTGTCCGTCTGCTACAGCAGAGGTGTAGGGAATTCCAACAAGACCTACATCTCTGCTTTATTGACCTGGTCAAGGCCTATGATACCATCAGTAGGCCTGGGCTCTGGGTCGTTCTTCGTGCTTTTGGAGTACCTGACCCTCTGCTCACGATCATTAAGGACCTTCATGATGGTGAGCGGGCCCGGGTAAAACTACGTGGCCGGGAGTCAGAGCCATTCCCTGTACACCTTGGGGTGCGACAGGGATGTCCTCTGGCTCCCACATTATTTAACATCTATTTTGACCACGTAGTTCGTGAAGCCTTCAATAGCTGTACCGGGGGAATCTCCATATGGTACAGATATAATGGGAGGCTAATCGATGCCCGGGTGCGGTCAAGGGATGGCTCCCTATTGCTCAACCACGTTATGTATGCTGATGATTTGGTAATAGCTGCTCAGTCAGAGGAGGAGTTGGAGACGCTGCTGCTGAGACTGGAGCGTGCCACTAAGAGGTGGGGCCTTACCATCAGCCCCACCAAAACTAAGCACCTGCCTGGGTATTTTGTACCATCGGACACTCCACCCCCACAACTCCCAATCGGTGATGGGGTAGTTGTGGAGAGAGTGGAGAGTTTCCCATACCTGGGCAGTGTGCTTATGACTGGCTCCAGTTTAACAGCAGAGGTCTCACTCCGAATCAGTCGAGCGGCAATATCTTTTCATCGGTTGCGTAACGCTGTGTGGAAGCTACCTGGTCTGTCGCTCCGCACTAAGCTTCAGGTCTTCTCGGCCCTTCTCTACGCTTGCGAAACGTGGACCCCCCTAATGGAACATCTTCGCCGGTTAGAAACATTTAGGCTGGCCTGCCTACGATCCATCCTGGGTTTAACCAGACTGGATTGTGTGAGGAGCTCACAAATCCTTGAAAGATCTGGGCAGGGTCCCATCGGTGAGCTCCTCCGGCAGGCAAGGCTGCGATGGCTGGGTCATGTAGCCCGCATGCCCAGCCACCGCATGCCGAAACAGCTTTTGTTTGGCCGGATTGAGGGGGCTAAGCGGGCGCGGCACGGGCTAGAGAAGAGATGGAGTGATGTGGTACAGGAGGACGTGGAGCTGAGTGGACTTGCCGATGACTGGTACCAGCGGTGTCAAGATCGGCCTCTGTGGAGGAGGCTCGTGAAGGATGCTACTGGGCAGTTGGAGGCAGTCGCCCTCCAACAACAACGGAGGGCGGAGGAGCGACGCTCACAACAGCGAGCGGAGCGCCGGGTGGCTAAAGCACAGCAGGTTGGCACAGTAGGGGGCACAGGTGGTGCATCAGCCAGTCATCTCAGTCAGTCGACCCGTGGCACCTGGGTCTGCCCCGTGACCTCCTGCCAGCGGGCGTTCGACACTTCACGTGGCCTCAGGGTGCACATAGCCTGGCACAAGCGTCGTGGTGACGTCACCGCCACTTAGTGGCGAATGGCGGTTGTTGTTGTTGTTGTGTGTGTGAGTGAGTGAGAGTGTGTGAGTGGAGTGTGTAAGTGAGTGTGTGTGTGAGTGTGTGAGTGAGTGTGTGTGTGAGTGTGTGAGTGAGTGTGTGAGTGTAAATGAAAGAGTAGCCGGGTGTGGGCTGCGTGGAACCCGAGGGGTGCTGAGCTGTCACCGAACCAGCTCTGCTAGGATGCTTGGAGGATTTTTTTGTCTACAAAACCCGCGGTGGATCGCGCTGCTTGCCTGGCCTGGAGCCACTGCGCCTCATTGAGCACTGAGCCGTCGCTGCTACTGCACCGAGGAATGAGCCGTGGACATCGTGGGAACCCCTTTCGCTCGCATTTGTGACCTTGTAGAAGGAAGCTTTCAAACGCAGTGTCGCTTATTTATCCGTTAGTAAGCAAAGCAGACGAGTCCAGGCCGTGTGTTCAATGTAATCCACGTCGCGTTTTCCCACGAGTCCGACTGGGGTGTCGAGTCCAAGGCATTCGTTATCTGCTGTGAACAACCCGCAGAGCCCAAGAGAGCGTCTCTGGGTTCAAGCAGCGTTTAGAGTTCAGTATTTAGATTATTTGGCCGCTATGCACTTCCAACATGACGAGCCACTTTGTTGAGCTGTCATTTGTGATGGGCAGGTCGCTTAGGAAAAATAAGCCAATAGCTCAGTAGGGCATTACACTTGGTAAAATAAAATTAGTTGAGCTTTATTTGCATGTTTTTTACCATCATGGTGAACGCCGATGGGCATCTGTGTTGCTGCGTGTGCATGCGCGTTGAGTAGCCGTGCGTGTGAATGTGAAGCAATAACGCAGGTGAAGTAAGTGGTGGGTGCGGCTGTGAATGGTCGCACGGGGATCTGCAGTCCCGGACAAGGTGAGAGTGAGAGACGGTGACATCGCCAGCAGTGGGTGATGGAGGCAGGTAGAGTTGGTGATAGATTCACACTGCTAGCAATAGGCTCAAGATTCCAGGATCTGTCACGGGAGGCTACAGACAAATTCCATCTCAGATGCCACGATGACATTCAAGCAACTCGTCACGTTGGGATAATTACACGGAGATGGAGTTACAGGACATCATGAGATATCTTCAACTATGCCAACATTTTTTTTTATTTTACCAGGCAACGCTCACTGAGCAATGTGGCTATTTTCTGAAACGACCTGGCCACAAATGATGGCTTATCACGTGGAAATGTATTGCAGTCAACTACTCTAAACGCGTGATGTTGATTGTAAATGTGGAAGGGAAAAACCGGAGGGTCCGGAGAAAAATTCACGCGACCACGGAGAGAGAGATGCAAACTTTAAATATAAAGCAAGCGTCAGGATTGGGATCAAACCCCACCACCTCCTGTATACCGGGCGAGGGAGATAACATCTTGCCACCAACTTGCTGTAGAAGTTCATCTCTCGACACTCATCTCACGAATGGGCCACCGCAGCTGAGCCTCACCGATTTATATTAACAACAGCGCTCATTTCTATAAATGTCAAGGTGTGTGCAGTAGCCGTGTTCACCTTGAGGCTGCTGTTTGCACACCAAGGGGCGCGGGTTCACATTCCAGGCAGTGTCTCATGATGTCAGTGACGACAATGAAAATATTTAAAGTATTTTACTTCCTTCTTCACCGTCGTTATAAGAGAGATGTCTTGGTCCAGCGTCTCTCTGAGCCACACAGCGAGCGATCCCAGCGAAGCCCATGGGTCATGGCGAGCGCGACTCCCAGCGAGAGTGTGGATAGTTAGCTGCGCTGCTCCATCTGCCTGGAGACGTTCGTCTGTCCCTCCACGCTGAGCTGCGGACACTCGTTCGGCCTGCGGTGCCTGGAGGCCGCCTGGGAGACGGCGAGCAGCTTCAGCTGCCCGCAGTGCCGAGCGACCTTCCCTGTGCGACCCCAGCTAAGGAGGAACGTGGCCCTCGCCAACCTGGCGGAACAGCTCAGAGTTGGGGACGGGATGGCCGCGGCCGTCGTGTGTGACATCTGCGGTGATGGCCACACTCCTGCAGTGAACACCTGCCTGAGATGTGAGATGTCCTTCTGTGCGACGCACTTGAGGCCTCATGTGGAGAATCCCAGGCTGAGTAATCACGTGCTGGTGGCTTCCATCGCGAACCTGGAGGAGCGACGGTGCCGCGAGCACAGAGAGGATCTGAAGTTCTTCTGTGAACAGGATAAGATCCCGGTCTGCACAGGCTGCACCATCACTGGAGACCATCCCGGGCACAAAGTCATCACAGTGGAAAAAGCGCAACAGACAAGACAGGTGAAGTGTCATGTTCCGTTGTAATCCGCATTGTTACAGGAGGCTGAGAGATTCATATCAGTAGGTCGTAACCCCTCACCTCGACCAGGTGAGCTCCTGTTGAGACCAAACGTCCCTCTACAGGGAGACCCAGGTAGAGGTGGCAGGGTGGCTCAGACGTCAGAAGGCTGACATGGTAACGCTGTAATTCTTAGTTGGAATCTAGACGGCTGCCCATGGATTAAACCGGATTCTCAAGTTTGGTGAGTTGATGGTCTAAGTCGAGTCAACATTTGACATCACGTTCAACAATATTTTGCGTGAGAATTCAAAATCTCAGTTTGACTCAGTGAGAAACGTTGCTATGTATAGCAGGACGTGTGAGAAGCAGCTACACCCATCGCTGGAAGAGGTTAAAAACATATTTTAGAATGTACGTGATATTTGTCAATGATGTTGTCTAAGATGATATTTCATTGCTCTGCAGTTGTTACGATTTATTCTTCACATCAATGCATGACACGGACAGTGCAGTCGGGATGCAATCGTGGAAAAAGGATAAATATGAATGTAGACGTATGCAGAAGCATAATGACAACAGATGTGTGTATGTGTGGTGAACTTCTTTCATAGCCAACCGTGCTGAGAAGCGGGATGATCTATCAGTGATCCACCAATGTCAATGTCGAGCATCGCGATTTTATTTATTTATTTATTTACCACACCGCAGGAGGAGCTCAGAGTCAAGAAGGAGGGGAGAGAGGAGAAGAGGAACGCGGCGGCGTCACGGACACGGACGCTCAGGGACGACTACCGGCGCGTGGAGGTATAGAGAGAGATGGCAGCCGCACAAATTCCTCTTCTGGTTTGCCTAAAGAATCGTATTTCATTAAACCTCGCTCTTGTTATACTCTTTGGTTCTTTCGGTAAAGTCACGTAGGTAGAAAACAAAATAGATCACGACGTTTCGATCGCAATTCTTATTATTGACGAGCACTGCCCTACGCGTCGGCGTGGGATACAACTTCGGTGAATTGCAAGCGGTGTGGATTTCAAGCGAATCGTATCCAAATGACAATTCGCTTGCTGCCTACTTTCAATCAAGACAATGAACGACATCACACTGTAACGAAGCAAAGTGTGAGTTCGTAGCTGTGTTTGTCTGTCAGTACTTTTTAAAATCTCATTTTTTGAGCGCATAACTTTTATGAAACGTTAATCTTCAATGAAATGTATTGCTTTTGTGTATTTTGACACATCAGGAAAAAAGAATGTGGGAAACATTACAACCGGTTTAGGATGGCCCCATTTGCAACACGTTTACTACGTGAATAGAGGCCACCACGGTGATGACACAGAAACTTCATTTATGACGCAACTTCCAACTTGACATCAGTTTTGGTTTGGGGGGCAGAATCGATCCACGCTGGACGATGCGTTGGCGACTTGCCCTGTCGATTTCTTTATTGATCACAACCACGATGCTTGCTATGGAATGTTGCAATTCCTCCTTCCTGGCTCCCACAAATCTGAATCGGACCAACTTAGCCTGAGTGTAAGGAAGAGTGGACGTGAGTATTGCCTTCGAAATCAGCATTGTTTGACTCTTTTAGCACATTTTAATTTAAAACCATCGAGCAATGTGACGTGTATTTGACCTTTGACACACTTTTCTGGGAATGTCCTCGGCAAGAGAATTGTTTCAGTTTAATTGGCATTTTCTTCCCATGCACCGTTTGGTAGATCCAGAGTGGGACGAACAGACAGACAGATGCGAGTGATATCCATGAAGATGTTTTTCATTTTCACCAGATAGACACTCAGCATCGTGTAGGTATAGAAAGACGTATTTTCTGTAATCTCCTTGAATAGGATATTTTATATCCCATTCTCATTCTTCCTGTGCTTTACATGTTCACGAGCTCCCAAAACACACGTCGCTCACCTCCGTGTACATAATCGAGGTAAGGTAACAATCATTGCCTGTACGACGCCACATTGCTTCTTTACCAACAAGTGACTCAACAACTCGGCACTGTCTGTGCAGGAGTCTCTGCGTGGGACCAAGGCGCGGATCAGCCGAGAGTTTGAGCGCCGGAGGGAGCAGCTGAGGGAGGAGGAGAGGGAGGCACTGGAGTGCGTGGACGAGGAGGGCCGCTCCGTGCTGTCCCGCATCCAGGCGGACATCGCTCGCTACGAGAGCAGAGCACACGGCCTGGAGCAGGAGATCAACCAGCTGCTCGCCGCTCTCGCCGTGCAGGACCCCCTCTCCTTCCTGCAGGTGGCACCACCTCCATTCACTCGCCAGGGTGGCTAGGAGATGTTAACTACCTCGCCTGGTATGCAGGAGGTCGTGGGTTTGATAAGAACCCTGACGTCTGCTGCTGTATATTCGGAGTTTGCATCTCTCTCTCTCTCTTCTCGTGGATGCGTGGATTTTTTCCGGGTCCTCTGGTTTTCCCTCCACATTTAGAATCGACATCACGCGTTTAGAGTATTTTGCTGCTATAAATGTACACACGATAAGCTACTTTCTTGAGTTATAATTTGTGGCAAGGTTACTTCTGAAGTAGAGCTATATAGCTCAGTGGCCTTACCTGGTAAGGTATAAAAAGTAGTTTATAGTTTATACTCACAGCCTTGGTTTATCAGAAGAGGATTTATCTACAACCAGCAGAGGTGCACCGCCCTGTGAGACGTTCACATTGTTGGCAAACTTATTTCAGTGTTTTCACGATCTGGGAGAAAGCGGCGGTGTCCATAAATAGACGCGCGTTTGCTTTCGTGTGACATTCAGACCTGAACTTGTCCAGTACAACATCGCCATTTACCTGGCCTGCTAGGCAGGAGGTCGTGGGTTTGTACCCAACCCTGACAATGCCTGCTGTAAATTTTGAGTCTGCGTCTCTCTCTCTCTCTGATCGCGTAGATTTTTTCAGGTCCTCTTGTTTTTCACTCCATTTAGAAACAACATCATGCATTCAGAGTATGTGGCTGCTATTATAAATGTCCACATAAGCCAGTTAGTTGAGCTATCATTTGTGATAGCCAGCTCGCTACTGAACAAGAGTTAAAAAACACGAGTTGTTGAACATCACTTAACCATTTGTTTAGCTGCTAGACTAAACCTGCTAGGAGTGGCTTTGTCATTTGTTGGGGTCCGTGTCCAGTCAAAGGAATCCTGTTATTGATGAAAAAAGAATAATAGGTATTCTATGTTTTGAATTAAAGCTTTCGTGACTGCAGGAATCAATATCCTATGGTTCTTTCGGTGAAGTAACGTAGATTGAAAATAAATAAATAGACAGATAATAAAATAATAATTAAAATATATATAAATATCAAAAATATTAAGAATATAAAAAACTCACGAAGTTCGATTGAAACACAAGCATATGAATCCCTGCAGTCACGAAAGCTTTAAGTCAAAATTTAATAAGAATAGGCTTAACAGTACAAAGGCACACAGATAACTCTGTTTTTCACCATTCTCTGTTTGCAGGTATTTGTTAATTCCTTGATGTCGCACTCCACTAAATAGCAGGCGACTGTGTGGAGGTTTGGGCATCTGTTTATGATGTCAATGTAAATGTGAAATGCGGGTTTGTGTTTTTCAGGATCCCGTAAATGAGAGACTCAGGTCAGTACCAACCCAGACTCAAACTCGAGCTCTGTCTGCAACCTGGTGGACAAATCAGCAAACGGTCGTGATGTGAGTCCTAATAAACCCAATTGTATGCAGTTGTATCCCGTGTGGTAAATTGCATCCCGTACGGGCAGTCCTCGGATTACGCACACAATTTGTTCCTGAGACTCATTCGTAAGTTGAACGGTTCGTAAGTCGGAATACAATAACGCACCCTATTTAAATGCCGACACGGTTATGAAATGTGTTGCGCTTCAACACAGAGGGAAGCATTGTTAGATTAATAATAAAGAATAAATGTTGTACATTTGCATCTAACAATGTAAAACAATATACTGTATAGTAAATTAAACATAATATAACATAATATGAATAGAAAGCAAACTTTGTTTTCACTTACATGTAGTCGGTAGGGGCGCAATTAGTCACCACAACAAACAGGGCACGCATGTACACACAAAGACAAAGACACCACAACGACAACAATCCCCCCGTGTAGCCTTCACAGGATGTTTGGGGCAAGTTCTCTCAGCGAGCAGCGCCTAAGATGGCCGCCACTGTGGCACACGAGGGGGTGGGTGGCCAGCGTCACGGCCCGCTGCTTTTGTCTCCCCGTTGGCGATGTCCACGCACCACACCAGGTACTGGTGTTGGCCGTGAGCAAGAATCGAACTCTGGTCGTCGCTTTCGTAGCGCAGCGCCGTCACCGCTACACTACCGCTCCCCACACCAATACCAATACCCGCCATTCGCCACTAAGTGACGGTGATGTTACCACGGCGCCTGTGCCAGGCCAAGTGCACTTTGAGGTCACGTGAAATGTCGAAGGCTCGCTGACAGGAGGTCTCGGGACAGACCCAGGTGCTATGGGTTGGCTGACAGAGATGACTGGTTGATGCAACAGCTGTACCCCACACACTTTTACACACCCACAATGTTCACACACACGCACAATGTTAACACACACGCACAATGTCCGTACACACACACAATGTCCGTACACACGCAAACACTCCCGGCACGAGGCGGACTCATTATATATGGCGGAGGATCGCTCCTCTGAACAAAATAGTTGCATGGTTCAGTTTGCAGCTGCGAGTTTGCATTTTAAGCCAAAGTTATTTTTTGACTTCATGGGAGCTGGTTTTTAAGTATGGGCGTTCACAAGTCGAGGGTTGCCTGTTTTGACCATTTGCAGAGAGACATGGGCCCTCAATAGACTCTGTGTGTCCTGTGCTATGAGTGGTCAACCACGTTATGTATGCTGATGATTTGGTAATTGCTGCTCATTCAGAGGAGGAGTTGCAGACGCTGCTTTTGAAACTGGACCGTGCCACTCAGAGGTGGGGCCTTACCATCAGCCCCACCAAAACTAAGCACCTGCCTGGGTATTTTGTACCATCGGACACTCTACCCCCACAACTCCCAATCAGTGATGGGGCAGTTGTGGAGAGAGTGGAGAGTCTCCCATACCTGGGCAGTGTGCTCATGTCCGGCTCCAGTTTAACAGTAGAAGTCTCACTCAAAATCAGTCGAGCAGCAATATATTTTCATCAGGTGCGTAACGATATGTGGAAGATACCTGGTCTGTCGCTCGGCACGAAGCTTCAGATCTTCTCGGCCATGGTCATTCGCTCCCTTCTCTACGCTTGTGAAACGTGGACATTTAGGCTGGCCTGCCTACAGTCCATCCTGGATTTAACCAGGCTGGATTGTGTGAGGAGCTCACAAATCCTTGGAAGATCTGGGCAAAGTCCAATTGATAAGCTCCTCCGGCAGGCAAGGCTGTGGTTGGCTGGATCATGTAGCCCACATGCCCATCCACCGCATGCCTAAACAGCTTTTGCTCGGCCGGATAGAGGGGTCTAAACGGGCGCGGCACGGGCTAGAGAAGAGATGGAGTGATGTGGTACAGGAGGACCTGGAGCTGAGTGGACTTGCCGATGACCGGTACCAGCAGTATCAAGATTGGCCTCTGTGGAGGAGGCTCGTGAAGGACGCTATTGGACAGTTGGAGGCAGTCGACCTCCAACAACAACAGAGGGCGGAGGAACGACGCTCACAACAACGAGCGGAGCGCCAGGTGGCTAAAGCACAGCAAGGTGGTACAGTAGAGGGCACATGTGGTGCATCAGCCAGTCATCTCAGTCATCTCAATCAGTCGACCTGTGGCACCAGGATCTGCCCCGTGACCTCCTGCCAGCGGGCGTTCGACAATTCACGTGGCCTCAGGGTGCACGTCACCACCACTTAAAGGCGAATGGCGGTTTTTGGGTAGAGAGACATGGACCCTCATTAGACTCTGTGTGTGTCCTGTGCTGTGAGTGCAGGAGGAGTTCCGTCTCCCAGGAGACTCAGGATGACCCAGCCCCCGTCTCCCATGGTCTGAACCTCGCAAAAGTCATCTCAGTGGGCGGCGTCCAAACTAAGCTTCTGTCTTTTCTCGGTACGTCCTTCTGCCACGACGATCTTCGTTAGGCTCCATTACAGACTCCAGATTGCCTACAAATCCTACCCATTTGGAGGGCCTCCTTTATTTTACCCAGGCTTGTGGGCATTAATGCAGCGTGACCCCTTTGGCAAGGGAGACCTGCGTGCATTTTGGTCATGAAACGGGCACCGATGTGCTGGGTGAAAGATTGTTAACAACACGAAGGGTCTCACTCATCAGGAGTTGCAAACAACAACAGCAACGTGACAGTGCGTTATTTGAGAGCAAAAGGGCGACTTTGTAAGCTACGGACGAAGCACGTTCCAGTCCCGTCAAGCTCATTTAGACGCTGACCATCACGTGTGGGTGCAGTGGGTTCACGGTTGGTTGAGGAAAGAAGCTGCTACGTGAGAATTAAGACGAACGAGAGCCAAATGATAAGTACCTTATTCTACTTAGGGCGCTAACTGCGGGAAAATTGGGATTAAACTGTTCAAGTAAAACGAAGTGCAGGATGGAGACAGCAGCTGTTTCATAATCGCGAAGGCAGCCTTCACAACCAGGACTTTAAAAAGTGCAACGGAATGTAAATGATTGACTGTGTCTCAGAGTTTCAGTGCAAGATCCTAATTTTTCTCCGGGTCCTCCGGTTTTTTTCCCTCCACGTTTAGACATCTGGATTTAGGGTATTTGGCTGCTATACATTTCCACGTGAAAAAGCACTTTGATGAGCAATCAGCACGTGTGGCCAGGTCGCTTCTACGCAGTGCAGTGTGCATACCGCTACATTAACGCTGCTCACACTCATTCACCCACTCACTCACCTACGCACACCCCCCACTCACTGATACACAATGTGTGTGTGTGGATGTGAGAGTGTGCGAGGCTGTGACACACAATGTCTGTGTGTGGGTGTGAGAGTGTGCGAGGCTGTGACACACAATGTCTGTGTGTGGGTGTGAGAGTGTGCGAGGGTGTGACACACAATATCTGTGTGTGGATGTGAGAGTGTACGAGGCTGTGACACACAATGTCTGTGTGTGGATGTGAGAGTGTGCGAGGCTGTGACACACAATGTTTGTGTGTGTGGGTGTGAGAGTGTGCGCGGCTGTGACACACAATGTGTGTGTGTGGGTGTGAGAGTGTGCAAAGCTGTGACATACAATGTCTGTGTGTGGATGTGAGAGTGTGCAAGGCTGTGACACACAATGTCTGTGTGTGGGTGTGAGAGTGTGCGAGACTGTGACACACAATGTGTGTGTGTGGGTGTGAGAGTGTGCGAGGCTGTGACACATAATTTCTGTGTGTGGGTGTGAGAGTGTGCGAGGCTGTGACACACATTGGCTGTGTGTGGGTGTGAAAGTGTGCGAGGCTATGACACAATGTCTGTGTGTGGATGTGAGAGCGTGCGAGGCTGTGACACACAATGTCTGTGTGTGGGTGTGAGAGTGTGCGAGGCTGTGACACACAATGTATGTGTGTGTGGGTTTGAGAGTGTGCGAGTCTGTGACACACAATGTCTGTGCGTGGATGTGAGAGTGTGCGAGGCTGTTACATATAATGTCTGTGTGTGGGTGTGAGAGTGTGCGAGGCTGTGACACACAATGTCTGTGTGTGGGTGTGAGAGTGTGCGAGGCTGTGACACACAATGTCTGTGTGTGTGGGTGTGAGAGTGTGCGAGGCTGTGACACACAATGTCTGTGTGTGGGTGTGAGAGTGTGCGAGGATGTGACACACAATGTCTGTGTGTGGGTGTGAGAGTGTGCGAGGCTGTGACACACAATGTTTGTGTATGGGTGTGAGAGTGTGCGAGGCTGTGACACACAATGTCTGTGTGTGGATGTGACAGTGTGCGAGGCTGTGACAAACAATGTCTATGTGTGGATGTGAGAGTGTGCGAGGCTGTGACACACAATGTCTTTGTGTGGATGTGACAGTGTGCGAGGCTGTGACACACAATGTCTGTGTGTGGATGTGAGAGTGTGCGAGGCTGTGACACACTATGTGTGTGTGTAGGTGTGAGAGTGTGCGAGGCTGTGACACACATTGTCTGTGTGTGGGTGTGAGAGTGTGCGAGGCTGTGACACACAATGTCTGTGTGTGGGTGTGAGAGTGTGCGAGGCTGTGACTCAAAATGTCTGTCTGTGGATGTGAGAGTGTGCGAGGCTGTGACACACAATGTCTGTGTGTGTGTGAGAGTGTGCAAGCCTGTGACACACAATGTCTGTGTGTGGGTGTGAGAGTGTGCGAGGCTGTGACACACAATGTCTGTGTGTGGGTGTGAGAGTGTGCGAGGCTGTGACTCAAAATGTCTCTCTGTGGATGTGAGAGTGTGCGAGGCTGTGACACACAATGTCTGTGTGTGTGTGAGAGTGTGCAAGGCTGTGACACACAATGTCTGGTGTGGGGGTGTGAGAGTGGCGTCAACATCGTGGTGCTGGCATCATCACCACTCTACACTACCACTGCACACACACAAAGTCAAGTTAGTGTAGTACTATTATTATTTATTATTATTCACGAGTGATTAGCAGTGTGTGTACATTTATACTAACGATATTAGCATGTGTACACTAATACTAACTAATGTTACCGTGTGTACACTAATACTAACTAATATTAGTAGGTGTACACTAATACTAACAAACATTAGTATGTGTACACTAATACTAACGAATATTTGTATCTGTACAGTAATACTAACTAATATTAGTATGTGTACACTAACACTAACTAATACTACTATGTGTACACTAATGCTAACTAATATTAGTATGTGTACAATAATACTAACAAATATTAGTATGTGTACACTAATAGTAACGAATATTAGTATGTGTACACTAATACTTACGAATATTAGCAGGTGTACACTAACACTAACGAATATTAGTATGTGTACACTAAAACTAACTAATATTAATGTGTGTACACTAATATAAACTAATCTTAGTTAGTATTAGTGTGTGTACACTAATACTAACTAATATTAGTAGGTGTATACTAATGCTAACTAATATTAGTATGTGTACACTAATACTAATGAATATTAGTGTGTATACAATAATACTACCGAATATTAGTATGTGTACAGTAATACTTACGAATATTAGTATGTGTACAGTAATACTTACGAATATTAGTATATGTACAGTAATACTCACTAATATTAGTGTGTGTACACTAATACTAACTAATATTAGTATGTGTACACTAATACTAAGTAATTTTAGTACGAGTACGCTAATACTAACTAATATTAGTATGTGTACACTAATGCTAAGTAATATTAGTATTTGTACACTAATACTAACTAATATTAGTATGTGTACACTAATAATAACTTTTATTAGTATGTGTACACTAATACTAACTAATATTAGTATGTGTACACTAATACTAACTAATATTAGTGTGTGTACACTAATAATAACTAATATTAGTGTGTGCACACTAATAATAACTAATATTAGTATGTGTACACTAATAATAACTAATATTAGTATGTGTACACTAATACTAACTAATATTAGTATGTGCACACTAATACTAACAGATATTAGTATGTGTACACTAATACTAACTAATATTAGTGTGTGACCACTAATACTATCTAATATTAGTATGTGTACACTAATACTAACTAATATTAGTATGTGTACACTAATACTAACTAATATTAGTATGTGTACACTAATAATAACTAATATTAGTATGTGTACACTAAAACTAACTAATATTAGTATGTGTACACTAATACTAACTAATATTAGTATGTGTACACTAAAACTAACTAATATTAGTGTGTGTACACTAATACTAACTAATATTAGGGTGTGTGTACACTAATACTAACTAATATTTGTGTGTGTACACTAAAACTAACTAATATTAGTGTGTGTACACTAATACTAACTAATATTTGTGTGTGTACACGAATACTAACTAATATTAGTATGTGTACACTAATAATAACTAATATTAGTATGTGTACACTAATTATAACTAATTGTAGTATGTGTACACTAATACTCACCACAGATGGACGCTCACCGACTCTGGACACAAACTCAGCCCACGACCGCCTCCAGATTTCCTCGGATCTCAGGACGGTGACGTGGAGCGATGTCCCCCAGGGTCGCCCCCATCACCCACACCGCTTTCAGCGCTGGCCACAAGCGCTGTGCTCTGAGAGCTTCTCGTCGGGTCAGCACTACTGGGAGGTGGACGTGGGGAGCGCGAGGCGGTGTCGGATTGGAGTCGCGTACGGGACGATCCCACGGAGAGGGCGTGGTGCTGAGTGCTGCCTGGGAGGGAGCGACGTCTCCTGGTGTCTACAGAAACGTGACGACAGCTTCTCAGTGCGGCATGGCGGGGTAGTGACGTCACTGTCGGTGCCGCAGCCTTCGCGGAGAGTCGGGGTCCACCTGGACTGGGACGCGGGGCTGCTGTCGTTTTACAGCGCAGACTCCATGGCGCCGTTGCACTCGTTTCACCAAACATTCACTCAGCCTCTACACCCTGCGCTGGGGGTGGGGTGGGGGTTGTTTTACGTTAAAGTTGGTGGCTCAGTGAGGATCGTGGATCTGAGTGGCGCGTCCTGAGAGAGGTGAACGTGAACAGCGCAGAGGGCAGACGCCACGACGCACGGCGCTCGCCACCCTCGTCACCGCCACGCGCAGCGCCACGCCCGTGACTGGCTGGTGGCTGTCGGTGGCTAGGGGCTGCGTGGCTCTCCATCACAACGGGGCGGGGGCTGAGCGTAAACAATCCTCACAACCTTCATAAGGGGGGTGGGGGTGATAAAATAAGTACCGCTCTGTGTGTGTGTGAAGCCAGCGTGGATGGATTCACCCTGCCAGAGGAGTGTGACTGTGGTGTAGGGTGCAGTGATTAGCAATGGTGAACTGGGATGTCTTTATACACTGGTGGTGTCATGGGTTGTGGGAGAGATACAACAACAATAATATTAATTTTAAAAAGTATAAATGTACGCGCACGACAGTGGCGTTGTAACGCTTGTATCGTCGATTCTACAATAAAAATACAGAACACAACAACAACAATGTATCGATTTAAAGCTTTCGTGACTGCAATGATTCATCTTCTTTGGTTCTTTCGGTAAAGTCACGTAGAATGAGAATAAAATAATAAATTGATAAAATAAAATAACACAATAATATTCTCACGACGTTTCGGCCACAACACAAGCGGCCTTCATCAGGTGAAGGGGGCGAGACTGTCTGGTAGGACAGCGCTGGAGTGAGAGAGCCACGTTCAGATCACGGCTTTTAAGCTGTGTGAGAGGAACAAAGAACCTTAGAGTTGCGGCATCTCTTCAGAAAGGTGAGAGACTCGATTAGTTGAGCCTTCTTATCCCGAAGTCTGTTGAATGATCTTAAGGATGTGTGGAATCCCTCCCCATAGAGGCGGTTAAATTTCGATTTAAAGCTTTCGTGACTGCAATGATTCATCTTCTTTGGTTCTTTCGGTAAAGTCACGTAGAATGAGAATAAAATAATAAATTGATAAAATAAAATAACACAATAATATTCTCACGACGTTTCGGCCACAACACAAGCGGCCTTCATCAGGTGAAGGGGGCGAGACTGTCTGGTAGGACAGCGCTGGAGTGAGAGAGCCACGTTCAGATCACGGCTTTTAAGCTGTGTGAGAGGAACAAAGAACCTTAGAGTCGCGGCATCTCTTCAGAAAGGTGAGAGACTCGATTAGTTGAGCCTTCTTATCCCGAAGTCTGTTGAATGATCTTAAGGATGTGTGGAATCCCTCCCCGTAGAGGCGGTTAAATTTCGATTTAAAGCTTTCGTGACTGCAATGATTCATCTTCTTTGGTTCTTTCGGTAAAGTCACGTAGAATGAGAATAAAATAATAAATTGATAAAATAAAATAACACAATAATATTCTCACGACGTTTCGGCCACAACACAAGCGGCCTTCATCAGGTGAAGGGGGCGAGACTGTCTGGTAGGACAGCGCTGGAGTGAGAGAGCCACGTTCAGATCACGGCTTTTAAGCTGTGTGAGAGGAACAAAGAACCTTAGAGTCGCGGCATCTCTTCAGAAAGGTGAGAGACTCGATTAGTTGAGCCTTCTTATCCCGAAGTCTGTTGAATGATCTTAAGGATGTGTGGAATCCCTCCCCGTAGAGGCGGTTAAATTTCGATTTAAAGCTTTCGTGACTGCAATGATTCATCTTCTTTGGTTCTTTCGGTAAAGTCACGTAGAATGAGAATAAAATAATAAATTGATAAAATAAAATAACACAATAATATTCTCACGACGTTTCGGCCACAACACAAGCGGCCTTCATCAGGTGAAGGGGGCGAGACTGTCTGGTAGGACAGCGCTGGAGTGAGAGAGCCACGTTCAGATCACGGCTTTTAAGCTGTGTGAGAGGAACAAAGAACCTTAGAGTCGCGGCATCTCTTCAGAAAGGTGAGAGACTCGATTAGATGAGCCTTCTTATCCCGAAGTCTGTTGAATGATCTTAAGGATGTGTGGAATCCCTCCCCGTAGAGGCGGTTAAATTTCGATTTAAAGCTTTCGTGACTGCAATGATTCATCTTCTTTGGTTCTTTCGGTAAAGTCACGTAGAATGAGAATAAAATAATAAATTGATAAAATAAAATAACACAATAATATTCTCACGACGTTTCGGCCACAACACAAGCGGCCTTCATCAGGTGAAGGGGGCGAGACTGTCTGGTAGGGCAGCGGTGGAGTGAGAGAGCCACGTTCAGATCACGGCTTTTAAGCTGTGTGAGAGGAACAAAGAACCTTAGAGTCGCGGCATCTCTTCAGAAAGGTGAGAGACTCGATTAGTTGAGCCTTCTTATCCCGAAGTCTGTTGAATGATCTTAAGGATGTGTGGAATCCCTCCCCGTAGAGGCGGTTAAATTTCGATTTAAAGCTTTCGTCACTGCAATGATTCATCTTCTTTGGTTCTTTCGGTAAAGTCATGTAGAATGAGAATAAAATAATAAATTGATAAAATAAAATAACACAATAATATTCTCACGACGTTTCGGCCACAACACAAGCGGCCTTCATCAGGTGAAGGGGGCGAGACTGTCTGGTAGGACAGCGCTGGAGTGAGAGAGCCACGTTCAGATCACGGCTTTTAAGCTGTGTGAGAGGAACAAAGAACCTTAGAGTCGCGGCATCTCTTCAGAAAGGTGAGAGACTCGATTAGTTGAGCCTTCTTATCCCGAAGTCTGTTGAATGATCTTAAGGATGTGTGGAATCCCTCCCCGTAGAGGCGGTTAAATTTCGATTTAAAGCTTTCGTGACTGCAATGATTCATCTTCTTTGGTTCTTTCGGTAAAGTCACGTAGAATGAGAATAAAATAATAAATTGATAAAATAAAATAACACAATAATATTCTCACGACGTTTCGGCCACAACACAAGCGGCCTTCATCAGGTGAAGGGGGCGAGACTGTCTGGTAGGACAGCGCTGGAGTGAGAGAGCCACGTTCAGATCACGGCTTTTAAGCTGTGTGAGAGGAACAAAGAACCTTAGAGTCGCGGCATCTCTTCAGAAAGGTGAGAGACTCGATTAGTTGAGCCTTCTTATCCCGAAGTCTGTTGAATGATCTTAAGGATGTGTGGAATCCCTCCCCGTAGAGGCGGTTAAATTTCGATTTAAAGCTTTCGTGACTGCAATGATTCATCTTCTTTGGTTCTTTCGGTAAAGTCACGTAGAATGAGAATAAAATAATAAATTGATAAAATAAAATAACACAATAATATTCTCACGACGTTTCGGCCACAACACAAGCGGCCTTCATCAGGTGAAGGGGGCGAGACTGTCTGGTAGGACAGCGCTGGAGTGAGAGAGCCACGTTCAGATCACGGCTTTTAAGCTGTGTGAGAGGAACAAAGAACCTTAGAGTCGCGGCATCTCTTCATAAAGGTGAGAGACTCGATTAGTTGAGCCTTCTTATCCCGAATTCTGTTGAATTATCTTATGGATGTGTGGAATCCCTCCCCGTAGAGGCGGTTAAATTTCGATTTAAAGCTTTCGTGACTGCAATGATTCATCTTCTTTGGTTCTTTCGGTAAAGTCACGTAGAATGAGAATAAAATAATAAATTGATAAAATAAAATAACACAATAATATTCTCACGACGTTTCGGCCACAACACAAGCGGCCTTCATCAGGTGAAGGGGGCGAGACTGTCTGGTAGGACAGCGCTGGAGTGAGAGAGCCACGTTCAGATCACGGCTTTTAAGCTGTGTGAGAGGAACAAAGAACCTTAGAGTCGCGGCATCTCTTCAGAAAGGTGAGAGACTCGATTAGTTGAGCCTTCTTATCCCGAAGTCTGTTGAATGATCTTAAGGATGTGTGGAATCCCTCCCCGTAGAGGTGGTTAAATTTCGATTTAAAGCTTTCGTGACTGCAATGATTCATCTTCTTTGGTTCTTTCGGTAAAGTCACGTAGAATGAGAATAAAATAATAAATTGATAAAATAAAATAACACAATAATATTCTCACGACGTTTCGGCCACAACACAAGCGGCCTTCATCAGGTGAAGGGGGCGAGACTGTCTGGTAGGACAGCGCTGGAGTGAGAGAGCCACGTTCAGATCACGGCTTTTAAGCTGTGTGAGAGGAACAAAGAACCTTAGAGTCGCGGCATCTCTTCAGAAAGGTGAGAGACTCGATTAGTTGAGCCTTCTTATCCCAAAGTCTGTTGAATGATCTTAAGGATGTGTGGAATCCCTCCCCGTAGAGGCGGTTAAATTTCGATTTAAAGCTTTCGTGACTGCAATGATTCATCTTCTTTGGTTCTTTCGGTAAAGTCACGTAGAATGAGAATAAAATAATAAATTGATAAAATAAAATAACACAATAATATTCTCACGACGTTTCGGCCACAACACAAGCGGCCTTCATCAGGTGAAGGGGGCGAGACTGTCTGGTAGGACAGCGCTGGAGTGAGAGAGCCACGTTCAGATCACGGCTTTTAAGCTGTGTGAGAGGAACAAAGAACCTTAGAGTCGCGGCATCTCTTCAGAAAGGTGAGAGACTCGATTAGTTGAGCCTTCTTATCCCGAAGTCTGTTGAATGATCTTAAGGATGTGTGGAATCCCTCCCCGTAGAGGCGGTTAAATTTCGATTTAAAGCTTTCGTGACTGCAATGATTCATCTTCTTTGGTTCTTTCGGTAAAGTCACGTAGAATGAGAATAAAATAATAAATTGATAAAATAAAATAACACAATAATATTCTCACGACGTTTCGGCCACAACACAAGTGGCCTTCATCAGGTGAAGGGGGCGAGACTGTCTGGTAGGACAGCGCTGGAGTGAGAGAGCCACGTTCAGATCACGGCTTTTAAGCTGTGTGAGAGGAACAAAGAACCTTAGAGTCGCGGCATCTCTTCAGAAAGGTGAGAGACTCGATTAGTTGAGCCTTCTTATCCCGAAGTCTGTTGAATGATCTTAAGGATGTGTGGAATCCCTCCCCGTAGAGGCGGTTAAATTTCGATTTAAAGCTTTCGTGACTGCAATGATTCATCTTCTTTGGTTCTTTCGGTAAAGTCACGTAGAATGAGAATAAAATAATAAATTGATAAAATAAAATAACACAATAATATTCTCACGACGTTTCGGCCACAACACAAGCGGCCTTCATCAGGTGAAGGGGGCGAGACTGTCTGGTAGGACAGCGCTGGAGTGAGAGAGCCACGTTCAGATCACGGCTTTTAAGCTGTGTGAGAGGAACAAAGAACCTTAGAGTCGCGGCATCTCTTCAGAAAGGTGAGAGACTCGATTAGTTGAGCCTTCTTATCCCGAAGTCTGTTGAATGATCTTAAGGATGTGTGGAATCCCTCCCCGTAGAGGCGGTTAAATTTTGATTTAAAGCTTTCGTGACTGCAATGATTCATCTTCTTTGGTTCTTTCGATAAAGTCACGTAGAATCAGAATAAAATAATAAATTGATAAAATAAAATAACACAATAATATTCTCACGACGTTTCGGCCACAACACAAGCGGCCTTCATCAGGTGAAGGGGGCGAGACTGTCTGGTAGGACAGCGCTGGAGTGAGAGAGCCACGTTCAGATCACGGCTTTTAAGCTGTGTGAGAGGAACAAAGAACCTTAGAGTCGCGGCATCTCTTCAGAAAGGTGAGAGACTCGATTAGTTGAGCCTTCTTATCCCGAAGTCTGTTGAATGATCTTAAGGATGTGTGGAATCCCTCCCCGTAGAGGCGGTTAAATTTCGATTTAAAGCTTTCGTGACTGCAATGATTCATCTTCTTTGGTTCTTTCGGTAAAGTCACGTAGAATGAGAATAAAATAATAAATTGATAAAATAAAATAACACAATAATATTCTCACGACGTTTCGGCCACAACACAAGCGGCCTTCATCAGGTGAAGGGGGCGAGACTGTCTGGTAGGACAGCGCTGGAGTGAGAGAGCCACGTTCAGATCACGGCTTTTAAGCTGTGTGAGAGGAACAAAGAACCTTAGAGTCGCGGCATCTCTTCAGAAAGGTGAGAGACTCGATTAGTTGAGCCTTCTTATCCCGAAGTCTGTTGAATGATCTTAAGGATGTGTGGAATCCCTCCCCGTAGAGGCGGTTAAATTTCGATTTAAAGCTTTCGTGACTGCAATGATTCATCTTCTTTGGTTCTTTCGGTAAAGTCACGTAGAATGAGAATAAAATAATAAATTGATAAAATAAAATAACACAATAATATTCTCACGACGTTTCGGCCACAACACAAGCGGCCTTCATCAGGTGAAGGGGGCGAGACTGTCTGGTAGGACAGCGCTGGAGTGAGAGAGCCACGTTCAGATCACGGCTTTTAAGCTGTGTGAGAGGAACAAAGAACCTTAGAGTCGCGGCATCTCTTCAGAAAGGTGAGAGACTCGATTAGTTGAGCCTTCTTATCCCGAAGTCTGTTGAATGATCTTAAGGATGTGTGGAATCCCTCCCCGTAGAGGCGGTTAAATTTTGATTTAAAGCTTTCGTGACTGCAATGATTCATCTTCTTTGGTTCTTTCGGTAAAGTCACGTAGAATGAGAATAAAATAATAAATTGATAAAATAAAATAACACAATAATATTCTCACGACGTTTCGGCCACAACACAAGCGGCCTTCATCAGGTGAAGGGGGCGAGACTGTCTGGTAGGACAGCGCTGGAGTGAGAGAGCCACGTTCAGATCACGGCTTTTAAGCTGTGTGAGAGGAACAAAGAACCTTAGAGTCGCGGCATCTCTTCAGAAAGGTGAGAGACTCGATTAGTTGAGCCTTCTTATCCCGAAGTCTGTTGAATGATCTTAAGGATGTGTGGAATCCCTCCCCGTAGAGGCGGTTAAATTTCGATTTAAAGCTTTCGTGACTGCAATGATTCATCTTCTTTGGTTCTTTCGGTAAAGTCACGTAGAATGAGAATAAAATAATAAATTGATAAAATAAAATAACACAATAATATTCTCACGACGTTTCGGCCACAACACAAGCGGCCTTCATCAGGTGAAGGGGGCGAGACTGTCTGGTAGGACAGCGCTGGAGTGAGAGAGCCACGTTCAGATCACGGCTTTTAAGCTGTGTGAGAGGAACAAAGAACCTTAGAGTCGCGGCATCTCTTCAGAAAGGTGAGAGACTCGATTAGTTGAGCCTTCTTATCCCGAAGTCTGTTGAATGATCTTAAGGATGTGTGGAATCCCTCCCCGTAGAGGCGGTTAAATTTCGATTTAAAGCTTTCGTGACTGCAATGATTCATCTTCTTTGGTTCTTTCGGTAAAGTCACGTAGAATGAGAATAAAATAATAAATTGATAAAATAAAATAACACAATAATATTCTCACGACGTTTCGGCCACAACACAAGCGGCCTTCATCAGGTGAAGGGGGCGAGACTGTCTGGTAGGACAGCGCTGGAGTGAGAGAGCCACGTTCAGATCACGGCTTTTAAGCTGTGTGAGAGGAACAAAGAACCTTAGAGTCGCGGCATCTCTTCAGAAAGGTGAGAGACTCGATTAGTTGAGCCTTCTTATCCCGAAGTCTGTTGAATGATCTTAAGGATGTGTGGAATCCCTCCCCGTAGAGGCGGTTAAATTTTGATTTAAAGCTTTCGTGACTGCAATGATTCATCTTCTTTGGTTCTTTCGATAAAGTCACGTAGAATCAGAATAAAATAATAAATTGATAAAATAAAATAACACAATAATATTCTCACGACGTTTCGGCCACAACACAAGCGGCCTTCATCAGGTGAAGGGGGCGAGACTGTCTGGTAGGACAGCGCTGGAGTGAGAGAGCCACGTTCAGATCACGGCTTTTAAGCTGTGTGAGAGGAACAAAGAACCTTAGAGTCGCGGCATCTCTTCAGAAAGGTGAGAGACTCGATTAGTTGAGCCTTCTTATCCCGAAGTCTGTTGAATGATCTTAAGGATGTGTGGAATCCCTCCCCGTAGAGGCGGTTAAATTTCGATTTAAAGCTTTCGTGACTGCAATGATTCATCTTCTTTGGTTCTTTCGGTAAAGTCACGTAGAATGAGAATAAAATAATAAATTGATAAAATAAAATAACACAATAATATTCTCACGACGTTTCGGCCACAACACAAGCGGCCTTCATCAGGTGAAGGGGGCGAGACTGTCTGGTAGGACAGCGCTGGAGTGAGAGAGCCACGTTCAGATCACGGCTTTTAAGCTGTGTGAGAGGAACAAAGAACCTTAGAGTCGCGGCATCTCTTCAGAAAGGTGAGAGACTCGATTAGTTGAGCCTTCTTATCCCGAAGTCTGTTGAATGATCTTAAGGATGTGTGGAATCCCTCCCCGTAGAGGCGGTTAAATTTCGATTTAAAGCTTTCGTGACTGCAATGATTCATCTTCTTTGGTTCTTTCGGTAAAGTCACGTAGAATGAGAATAAAATAATAAATTGATAAAATAAAATAACACAATAATATTCTCACGACGTTTCGGCCACAACACAAGCGGCCTTCATCAGGTGAAGGGGGCGAGACTGTCTGGTAGGACAGCGCTGGAGTGAGAGAGCCACGTTCAGATCACGGCTTTTAAGCTGTGTGAGAGGAACAAAGAACCTTAGAGTCGCGGCATCTCTTCAGAAAGGTGAGAGACTCGATTAGTTGAGCCTTCTTATCCCGAAGTCTGTTGAATGATCTTAAGGATGTGTGGAATCCCTCCCCGTAGAGGCGGTTAAATTTCGATTTAAAGCTTTCGTGACTGCAATGATTCATCTTCTTTGGTTCTTTCGGTAAAGTCACGTAGAATGAGAATAAAATAATAAATTGATAAAATAAAATAACACAATAATATTCTCACGACGTTTCGGCCACAACACAAGCGGCCTTCATCAGGTGAAGGGGGCGAGACTGTCTGGTAGGACAGCGCTGGAGTGAGAGAGCCACGTTCAGATCACGGCTTTTAAGCTGTGTGAGAGGAACAAAGAACCTTAGAGTCGCGGCATCTCTTCAGAAAGGTGAGAGACTCGATTAGTTGAGCCTTCTTATCCCGAAGTCTGTTGAATGATCTTAAGGATGTGTGGAATCCCTCCCCGTAGAGGCGGTTAAATTTCGATTTAAAGCTTTCGTGACTGCAATGATTCATCTTCTTTGGTTCTTTCGGTAAAGTCACGTAGAATGAGAATAAAATAATAAATTGATAAAATAAAATAACACAATAATATTCTCACGACGTTTCGGCCACAACACAAGCGGCCTTCATCAGGTGAAGGGGGCGAGACTGTCTGGTAGGACAGCGCTGGAGTGAGAGAGCCACGTTCAGATCACGGCTTTTAAGCTGTGTGAGAGGAACAAAGAACCTTAGAGTCGCGGCATCTCTTCAGAAAGGTGAGAGACTCGATTAGTTGAGCCTTCTTATCCCGAAGTCTGTTGAATGATCTTAAGGATGTGTGGAATCCCTCCCCGTAGAGGCGGTTAAATTTCGATTTAAAGCTTTCGTGACTGCAATGATTCATCTTCTTTGGTTCTTTCGGTAAAGTCACGTAGAATGAGAATAAAATAATAAATTGATAAAATAAAATAACACAATAATATTCTCACGACGTTTCGGCCACAACACAAGCGGCCTTCATCAGGTGAAGGGGGCGAGACTGTCTGGTAGGACAGCGCTGGAGTGAGAGAGCCACGTTCAGATCACGGCTTTTAAGCTGTGTGAGAGGAACAAAGAACCTTAGAGTCGCGGCATCTCTTCAGAAAGGTGAGAGACTCGATTAGTTGAGCCTTCTTATCCCGAAGTCTGTTGAATGATCTTAAGGATGTGTGGAATCCCTCCCCGTAGAGGCGGTTAAATTTCGATTTAAAGCTTTCGTGACTGCAATGATTCATCTTCTTTGGTTCTTTCGGTAAAGTCACGTAGAATGAGAATAAAATAATAAATTGATAAAATAAAATAACACAATAATATTCTCACGACGTTTCGGCCACAACACAAGCGGCCTTCATCAGGTGAAGGGGGCGAGACTGTCTGGTAGGACAGCGCTGGAGTGAGAGAGCCACGTTCAGATCACGGCTTTTAAGCTGTGTGAGAGGAACAAAGAACCTTAGAGTCGCGGCATCTCTTCAGAAAGGTGAGAGACTCAATTAGTTGAGCCTTCTTATCCCGAAGTCTGTTGAATGATCTTAAGGATGTGTGGAATCCCTCCCCATAGAGGCGGTTAAATTTCGATTTAAAGCTTTCGTGACTGCAATGATTCATCTTCTTTGGTTCTTTCGGTAAAGTCACGTAGAATGAGAATAAAATAATAAATTGATAAAATAAAATAACACAATAATATTCTCACGACGTTTCGGCCACAACACAAGCGGCCTTCATCAGGTGAAGGGGGCGAGACTGTCTGGTAGGACAGCGCTGGAGTGAGAGAGCCACGTTCAGATCACGGCTTTTAAGCTGTGTGAGAGGAACAAAGAACCTTAGAGTCGCGGCATCTCTTCAGAAAGGTGAGAGACTCGATTAGTTGAGCCTTCTTATCCCGAAGTCTGTTGAATGATCTTAAGGATGTGTGGAATCCCTCCCCGTAGAGGCGGTTAAATTTCGATTTAAAGCTTTCGTGACTGCAATGATTCATCTTCTTTGGTTCTTTCGGTAAAGTCACGTAGAATGAGAATAAAATAATAAATTGATAAAATAAAATAACACAATAATATTCTCACGACGTTTCGGCCACAACACAAGCAGCCTTCATCAGGTGAAGGGGGCGAGACTGTCTAGTAGGACAGCTCTGGAGTGAGAGAGCCACGTTCAGATCACGGCTTTTAAGCTGTGTGAGAGGAACAAAGAACCTTAGAGTCGCGGCATCTCTTCAGAAAGGTGAGAGACTCGATTAGTTGAGCCTTCTTATCCCGAAGTCTGTTGAATGATCTTAAGGATGTGTGGAATCCCTCCCCGTAGAGGCGGTTAAATTTCGATTTAAAGCTTTCGTGACTGCAATGATTCATCTTCTTTGGTTCTTTCGGTAAAGTCACGTAGAATGAGAATAAAATAATAAATTGATAAAATAAAATAACACAATAATATTCTCACGACGTTTCGGCAACAACACAAGCGGCCTTCATCAGGTGAAGGGGGCGAGACTGTCTGGTAGGACAGCGCTGGAGTGAGAGAGCCACGTTCAGATCACGGCTTTTAAGCTGTGTGAGAGGAACAAAGAACCTTAGAGTCGCGGCATCTCTTCAGAAAGGTGAGAGACTCGATTAGTTGAGCCTTCTTATCCCGAAGTCTGTTGAATGATCTTAAGGATGTGTGGAATCCCTCCCCGTAGAGGCGGTTAAATTTCGATTTAAAGCTTTCGTGACTGCAATGATTCATCTTCTTTGGTTCTTTCGGTAAAGTCACGTAGAATGAGAATAAAATAATAAATTGATAAAATAAAATAACACAATAATATTCTCACGACGTTTCGGCCACAACACAAGCGGCCTTCATCAGGTGAAGGGGGCGAGACTGTCTGGTAGGACAGCGCTGGAGTGAGAGAGCCACGTTCAGATCACGGCTTTTAAGCTGTGTGAGAGGAACAAAGAACCTTAGAGTCGCGGCATCTCTTCAGAAAGGTGAGAGACTCGATTAGTTGAGCCTTCTTATCCCGAAGTCTGTTGAATGATCTTAAGGATGTGTGGAATCCCTCCCCGTAGAGGCGGTTAAATTTCGATTTAAAGCTTTCGTGACTGCAATGATTCATCTTCTTTGGTTCTTTCGGTAAAGTCACGTAGAATGAGAATAAAATAATAAATTGATAAAATAAAATAACACAATAATATTCTCACGACGTTTCGGCCACAACACAAGCGGCCTTCATCAGGTGAAGGGACGAGACTCCAGCGCTGTCCTACCAGACAGTCTCGCCTTCTTCACCTGATGAAGGCCGCTTGTGTTGTGGCCGAAACGTCGTGAGAATATTATTGTGTTATTTTATTTTATCAATTTATTATTTTATTCTCATTCTACGTGACTTTACCGAAAGAACCAAAGAAGAACAACAATGTAGTTGTGTACAGCGTCATTCGTGCTCACTGTTCATTAATTAAACACGAGGAGCAAATCCTCTACACAGCCACTGCCAAGCAAATTAAATCTACAAATTAATAAACAAATAAAGAGACGGCGCCAAACACAAAAGGCGCCAACAATGTCCCAGCTGTTCAAGTCGTCTGCTGCTGCGTCATGGACGTGGTGACGTCACCACACACGTTCCCCCAACACTGTGACGTCACCATGCTTCCCCCTCTCCCCCACCCCCACACGCGCTCTCCCGACGCCCGCCCCTCACCACTGCACCATCCGTGAACACAAAGAGCTTCACAGCTCATCGGATTCCCCCTCCTGCAGCCTAAACCACGACTCTGACAGTGCGCAGCTGTGGCGGTGTGGGGCAGGTGGCTGAGTGGAGCAGAGAACTCGTCAGCTCCACTCCGTTGGTGGGCGTGGAGCGGGGTGGTGGTTGTGGTGGTGTTAGTGATGGTGGTTGTGTTGGGGGTAGTGGTGTTGGTGTTCGTAGTGGTGTTGGTGGTCGTAGTGTTGGTAGTGTTAGTGGTGGTAGTGGTGTTGGTGGTCGTAGTGGTGTTGGTGGTAGTGGTGTTGGTAGTGGTGGTGGTAGTGGTGTTGGTGGTCGTAGTGGTGGTGGTGGTGTTAGTGATGGTGGTGTGTTGGGGGTAGTGGTGTTGGTGGTCGTAGTGGTGTTGGTGGTAGTGGTGTTGGTAGTGGTGGTGGTAGTGGTGTTGGTAGTGGTGGTGGTAGTGGTGTTGGTGGTTGTAGTGGTGGTGGTGGTGTTGGTAGTGGTGGTAGTGGTGGTGCACCTTTAGCAATTTACTTTTAGCGATTTACAATAAAAAAAATCAATTGAATGCTCCTGTGATTCCTAATGTGAGGGACAAATGTAGAGGTCAAACTCTGCCAATGATTTTAATTCTTCAACTTTGCCTCATTCGCCGCAGGAGGAGCTCAGAGTCAAGAAGGAGGGAAGAGAGGAGAAGAGGAACGCGGCGGCGTCACGGACACGGACGCTCAGGGACGACTACCGGCGCGTGGAGGTACAGAGAGAGATGGCAGCCGCACAAATTCCTCTTCTGGTTTGCCTAAAGAATCGTATTTCATTAAACCTCGCTCTTGTTATACTCTTTGGTTCTTTCGGTAAAGTCACGTAGGTAGAAAACAAAATAGATCACGACGTTTCGATCGCAATTCTTATTATTGACGAGCACTGCCCCACGCGTCGGCGTGGGATACAACTTCGGTGAATTGCAAGCGGTGTGGATTTCAAGCGAATCGTATCCCAATGACAATTCGCTTGCTGCCTACTTTCAATCAAGACAATGAACGACATCACACTGTAACGAAGCAAAGTGTGAGTTCGTAGCTGTGTTTGTCTGTCAGTACTTTTTTAAATCTCATTTTTTGAGCGCATAACTTTTATGAAACGTTAATCTTCAATGAAATGTATTGCTTTTGTGTATTTTCACACATCAGGAAAAAAGAATGTGGGAAACATTACAACCGGTTTAGGATGGCCCCATTTGCAACACGTTTACTACGTGAATAGAGGCCACCACGGTGATGACACAGAAACTTCATTTATGACGCAACTTCCAACTTGACATCAGTTTTGGTTTGGGGGGCAGAATCGATCTACGCTGGATGATGCGTTGGCGACTTGCCCTGTTGATTTCTTTATTGATCACAACCACGATGCTTGCTATGGAATGTTGCAATTCCTCCTTCCTGGCTCCCACAAATCTGAATCGGACCAACTTAGCCTGAGTGTAAGGAAGAGTGGACGTGAGTATTGCCTTCGAAATCAGCATTGTTTGACTCTTTTAGCACATTTTAATTTAAAACCATCGAGCAATGTGACGTGTATTTGACCTTTGACACACTTTTCTGGGAATGTCCTCGGCAAGAGAATTGTTTCAGTTTAATTGGCATTTTCTTCCCATGCACCGTTTGGTAGATCCAGAGTGGGACGAACAGACAGACAGATGCGAGTGATATCCATGAAGATGTTTTTCATTTTCACCAGATAGACACTCAGCATCGTGTAGGTATAGAAAGACGTATTTTCTGTAATCTCCTTGAATAGGATATTTTATATCCCATTCTCATTCTTCCTGTGCTTTACATGTTCACGAGCTCCCAAAACACACGTCGCTCACCTCCGTGTACATAATCGAGGTAAGGTAACAATCATTGCCTGTACGACGCCACATTGCTTCTTTACTAACAAGTGACTCAACAACTCGGCACTGTCTGTGCAGGAGTCTCTGCGTGGGACCAAGGCGCGGATCAGCCGAGAGTTTGAGCGCCGGAGGGAGCAGCTGAGGGAGGAGGAGAGGGAGGCACTGGAGCGCGTGGACGAGGAGGGCCGCTCCGTGCTGTCCCGCATCCAGGCGGACATCGCTCGCTACGAGAGCAGAGCACACGGCCTGGAGCAGGAGATCAACCAGCTGCTCGCCGCTCTCGCCGTGCAGGACCCCCTCTCCTTCCTGCAGGTGGCACCACCTCCATTCACTCGCCAGGGTGGCTAGGAGATGTTAACTACCTCGCCTGGTATGCAGGAGGTCGTGGGTTTGATAAGAACCCTGACGTCTGCTGCTGTATATTCGGAGTTTGCATCTCTCTCTCTCTCTCTTCTCGTGGATGCGTGGATTTTTGCAGGAGGTCGTGGGTTTGATAACAACCCTGACGTCTGCTGCTGTATATTCGGAGTTTGCATCTCTCTCTCTCTCTTCTCGTGGATGCGTGGATTTTTTCCGGGTCCTCTGGTTTTCCCTCCACATTTAGAATCGACATCACGCGTTTAGAGTATTTTGCTGCTATAAATGTACACACGATAAGCTACTTTCTTGAGTTATAATTTGTGGCAAGGTTACTTCTGAAGTAGAGCTATATAGCTCAGTGGCCTTACCTGGTAAGGTATAAAAAGTAGTTTATAGTTTATACTCACAGCCTTGGTTTATCAGAAGAGGATTTATCTACAACCAGCAGAGGTGCACCGCCCTGTGAGACGTTCACATTGTTGGCAAACTTATTTCAGTGTTTTCACGATCTGGGAGAAAGCGGCGGTGTCCATAAATAGACGCGCGTTTGCTTTCGTGTGACATTCAGACCTGAACTTGTCCAGTACAACATCGCCATTTACCTGGCCTGCTAGGCAGGAGGTCGTGGGTTTGTACCCAACCCTGACAATGCCTGCTGTAAATTTTGAGTCTGCGTCTCTCTCTCTCTCTGATCGCGTAGATTTTTTCAGGTCCTCTTGTTTTTCACTCCATTTAGAAACAACATCATGCATTCAGAGTATGTGGCTGCTATTATAAATGTCCACATAAGCCAGTTAGTTGAGCTATCATTTGTGATAGCCAGCTCGCTACTGAACAAGAGTTAAAAAACACGAGTTGTTGAACATCACTTAACCATTTGTTTAGCTGCTAGACTAAACCTGCTAGGAGTGGCTTTGTCATTTGTTGGGGTCCGTGTCCAGTCAAAGGAATCCTGTTATTGATGAAAAAAGAATAATAGGTATTCTATGTTTTGAATTAAAGCTTTCGTGACTGCAGGAATCAATATCCTATGGTTCTTTCGGTGAAGTAACGTAGATTGAAAATAAATAAATAGACAGATAATAAAATAATAATTAAAATATATATAAATATCAAAAATATTAAGAATATAAAAAACTCACGAAGTTCGATTGAAACACAAGCATATGAATCCCTGCAGTCACGAAAGCTTTAAGTCAAAATTTAATAAGAATAGGCTTAACAGTACAAAGGCACACAGATAACTCTGTTTTTCACCATTCTCTGTTTGCAGGTATTTGTTAATTCCTTGATGTCGCACTCCACTAAATAGCAGGCGACTGTGTGGAGGTTTGGGCATCTGTTTATGATGTCAATGTAAATGTGAAATGCGGGTTTGTGTTTTTCAGGATCCCGTAAATGAGAGACTCAGGTCAGTACCAACCCAGACTCAAACTCGAGCTCTGTCTGCAACCTGGTGGACAAATCAGCAAACGGTCGTGATGTGAGTCCTAATAAACCCAATTGTATGCAGTTGTATCCCGTGTGGTAAATTGCATCCCGTACGGGCAGTCCTCGGGTTACGCACACAATTTGTTCCTGAGACTCATTCGTAAGTTGAACGGTTCGTAAGTCGGAATACAATAACGCACCCTATTTAAATGCCGACACGGTTATGAAATGTGTTGCGCTTCAACACAGAGGGAAGCATTGTTAGATTAATAATAAAGAATAAATGTTGTACATTTGCATCTAACAATGTAAAACAATATACTGTATAGTAAATTAAACATAATATAACATAATATGAATAGAAAGCAAACTTTGTTTTCACTTACATGTAGTCGGTAGAGGCGCAATTAGTCACCACAACAAACAGGGCACGCATGTACACACAAAGACAAAGACACCACAACGACAACAATCCCCCCGTGTAGCCTTCACAGGATGTTTGGGGCAAGTTCTCTCAGCGAGCAGCGCCTAAGATGGCCGCCACTGTGGCACACGAGGGGGTGGGTGGCCAGCGTCACGGCCCGCTGCTTTTGTCTCCCCGTTGGCGATGTCCACGCACCACACCAGGTACTGGTGTTGGCCGTGAGCAAGAATCGAACTCTGGTCGTCGCTTTCGTAGCGCAGCGCCGTCACCGCTACACTACCACTCCCCACACCAATACCAATACCCGCCATTCGCCACTAAGTGACGGTGATGTTACCACGGCGCCTGTGCCAGGCCAAGTGCACTTTGAGGTCACGTGAAATGTCGAAGGCTCGCTGACAGGAGGTCTCGGGACAGACCCAGGTGCTATGGGTTGGCTGACAGAGATGACTGGTTGATGCAACAGCTGTACCCCACACACTTTTACACACCCACAATGTTCACACACACGCACAATGTTAACACACACGCACAATGTCCGTACACACACACAATGTCCGTACACACGCAAACACTCCCGGCACGAGGCGGACTCATTACATATGGCGGAGGATCGCTCCTCTGAACAAAATAGTTGCACGGTTCAGTTTGCAGCTGCGAGTTTGCATTTTAAGCCAAAGTTATTTTTTGACTTCATGGGAGCTGGTTTTTAAGTATGGGCGTTCACAAGTCGAGGGTTGCCTGGTTTGTCCATTTGCAGAGAGACATGGGCCCTCAATAGACTCTGTGTGTCCTGTGCTATGAGTGGTCAACCACGTTATGTATGCTGATGATTTGGTAATTGCTGCTCATTCAGAGGAGGAGTTGCAGACGCTGCTTTTGAAACTGGACCGTGCCACTCAGAGGTGGAGCCTTACCATCAGCCCCACCAAAACTAAGCACCTGCCTGGGTATTTTGTACCATCGGACACTCCACCCCCACAACTCCCAATCAGTGATGGGGCAGTTGTGGAGAGAGTGGAGAGTCTCCCATACCTGGGCAGTGTGCTCATGTCCGGCTCCAGTTTAACAGCAGAGGTCTCACTCCAAATCAGTCGAGCAGCAATATATTTTCATCGGGTGCGTAACGATATGTGGAAGATACCTGGTCTGTCGCTCTGCACGAAGCTTCAGATCTTCTCGGCCATGGTCATTCCCTCCCTTCTCTACGCTTGTGAAACGTGGACATTTAGGCTGGCCTGCCTACGGTCCATCCTGGATTTAACCAGGCTGGATTGTTTGAGGAGCTCACAAATCCTTGAAAGATCTGGGCAAAGTCCAATTGATGAGCTCCTCCGGCAGGCAAGGCTGTGGTTGGCTGGATCATGTAGCCCGCATGCCCATCCACCGCATGCCTAAACAGCTTTTGTTCGGCCGGATAGAGGGGTCTAAACGGGCGCACCACGGGCTAGAGAAGAGATGGAGTGATGTGGTACAGGAGGACGTGGAGCTGAGTGGACTTTCCGATGACCGGTACCAGCGGTGTCAAGATTGGCCTCTGTGGAGGAGGCTCGTGAAGGACGCTATTGGACAGTTGGAGGCAGTCGACCTCCAACAACAACAGAGGGCGGAGGAACGACGCTCACAACAACGAGCGGAGCGCCAGGTGACTAAAGCACAGCAAGGTGGTACAGTAGAGGGCACAGGTGGTGCATCAGCCAGTCATCTCAGTCATCTCAATCAGTCGACCTGTGGCACCAGGGTCTGCCCCATGACCTCCTGCCAGCGGGCGTTCAACACTTCACGTGGCCTCAGGGTGCACGTCACCACCACTTAAAGGCGAATGGCGGTTTTTGGGTAGAGAGACATGGACCCTCATTAGACTCTGTGTGTGTCCTGTGCTGTGAGTGCAGGAGGAGCTCCGTCTCCCAGGAGACTCAGGATGACCCAGCCCCCGTCTCCCATGGTCTGAACCTCGCAAAAGTCATCTCAGTGGGTGGCGTCCAAACTAAGCTTCTGTCTTTTCTCGGTACGTCCTTCTGCCACGACGATCTTCGTTAGGCTCCATTACAGACTCCAGATTGCCTACAAATCCTACCCATTTGGAGGGCCTCCTTTATTTTACCCAGGCTTGAGGGCATTAATGCAGCGTGACCCCTTTGGCAAGGGAGACCTGCGTGCATTTTGGTCATGAAACGGGCACCGATGTGCTGGGTGAAAGATTGTCAACAACACGAAGGGTCTCACTCATCAGGAGTTGCAAACAACAACAGCAACGTGACAGTGCGTTACTTGAGAGCAAAAGGGCGACTTTGTAAGCTACGGACGAAGCACGTTCCAGTCCCGTCACGCTCATTTAGACGCTGACCATCACGCGTGGGTGCAGTGGGTTCACGGTTGGTTGAGGAAAGAAGCTGCTACGTGAGAATTAAGACGAACGAGAGCCAAATGATAAGTACCTTATTCTACTTAGGGCGCTAACTGCGGGAAAATTGGGATTAAACTGTTCAAGTAAAACGAAGTGCAGGATGGAGACAGCAGCTGTTTCATAATCGCGAAGGCAGCCTTCACAACCAGGACTTTAAAAAGTGCAACGGAATGTAAATGATTGACTGTGTCTCAGAGTTTCAGTGCAAGATCCTAATTTTTCTCCGGGTCCTCCGGTTTTTTTCCCTCCACGTTTAGACATCTGGATTTAGGGTATTTGGCTGCTATACATTTCCACGTGAAAAAGCACTTTGATGAGCAATCAGCACGTGTGGCCAGGTCGCTTCTACGCAGTGCAGTGTGCATACCGCTACATTAACGCTGCTCACACTCATTCACCCACTCACTCACCTACGCACACCCCCCACTCACTGATACACAATGTGTGTGTGTGGATGTGAGAGTGTGCGAGGCTGTGACACACAATGTCTGTGTGTGGGTGTGAGAGTGTGCGAGGCTGTGACACACAATGTCTGTGTGTGGGTGTGAGAGTGTGCAAAGCTGTGACATACAATGTCTGTGTGTGGATGTGAGAGTGTGCAAGGCTGTGACACACAATGTCTGTGTGTGGGTGTGAGAGTGTGCGAGGCTGTGACACACAATGTGTGTGTGTGGGTGTGAGAGTGTGCGAGGCTGTGACACATAATTTCTGTGTGTGGGTGTGAGAGTGTGCGAGGCTGTGACACACATTGGCTGTGTGTGGGTGTGAAAGTGTGCGAGGCTATGACACAATGTCTGTGTGTGGATGTGAGAGTGTGCGAGGCTGTGACACACAATGTCTGTGTGTGGGTGTGAGAGTGTGCGAGGCTGTGACACACAATGTATGTGTGTGTGGGTTTGAGAGTGTGCGAGTCTGTGACACACAATGTCTGTGCGTGGATGTGAGAGTGTGCGAGGCTGTTACATATAATGTCTGTGTGTGGGTGTGAGAGTATGCGAGGCTGTGACACACAATGTCTGTGTGTGGGTGTGAGAGTGTGCGAGGCTGTGACACACAATGTCTGTGTGTGTGGGTGTGAGAGTGTGCGAGGCTGTGACACACAATGTCTGTGTGTGGGTCTGAGAGTGTGCGAGGCTGTGAGACACAATGTCTGTGTGTGGGTCTGAGAGTGTGCGAGGCTGTGAGACACAATGTCTGTGTGTGGGTGTGAGAGTGTGCGAGGATGTGACACACAATGTCTGTGTGTGGGTGTGAGAGTGTGCGAGGCTGTGACACACAATGTTTGTGTATGGGTGTGAGAGTGTGCGAGGCTGTGACACACAATGTCTGTGTGTGGATGTGACAGTGTGCGAGGCTGTGACACACAATGTCTGTGTGTGGATGTGAGAGTGTGCGAGGCTGTGACACACAATGTCTGTGTGTGGATGTGACAGTGTGCGAGGCTGTGACACACAATGTCTGTGTGTAGGTGTGAGAGTGTGCGAGGCTGTCCGGCAAAACAACCCCCTACCTCCTCGCGGTGCCGGACGGGCAACTCTGTCGTGGACAGCGCTGTGGGGGGAGATCCAATTTTGATTGGCTCCTCCCCTCATGGCATATGTGTCCACCACAGGGGCTAAACGGGGGCTCTGGACGGGTGCGAGGGTCTGGTAACCCCTCCACCTTCAATTAATTACCACGAAACCACGAATTAAACTGAAATATGTAACAACTAAGCTTGTGCCGGAGGCCCCGGGGGGCCAGGCGTCTATGACGTCTCCTGGCCAAACCCCAATTGGCGGAGCCAGGAGATTGAATACCTACCCTCGGGGCTACTCCAGAAACAACGAAAAGCCACTACGGGTGGCCACGTGGAATGTTCGAACGCTCACTGCAGAGGAGAGGCTGCCACTCCTCTGTCGGGAGCTGGACCGGTACCGCCTGGATCTATGCAGCATTCAGGAGGTCCGGTGGACCGGCTCTGGCTCCTGCCACCATGAGGGGTGGACAGTCCTCTACTCGGGGCAGCAGACTGCCAAACAACAGGGTGTGGGTCTTCTTTTGAACAAAAGAATGAAGGGGGCGTGGGAGCGTGGCGGTGAGGTGTGGGAAGCTGTAAGCCCCAGGCTACTTTGGGCTCGCCTTCCCATCAACCGGAGGCGAGGAATGGTGGTCGTGGTTACTTATGCCCCCACCGAAGATGAACATCCGTGGAGGGATGCAGGCAAAGCCGATGAGTCAGATGCCTTCTATGACCTCCTGTCACAGGTGCTGGCTAAAGTGACCCCTCGGGATAGAGTCATCATGTTGGGTGACTTCAATGCCCGAGTTGGTCATGATACTGGCACCTGGTCTGGAGTGATTGGAGGGCATGGGCCAGATCAGCTCAATAACAACGGTAGGAGGCTGCTAGATTTTTGTGCAGCCCATGGGCTTGTAATTACCAACACGCTGTTCCGGCATCGGCGCATCCACACAACATCATGGATGCATGCCGGGTCTAAGCAAGAACATCTGCTGGACTACATAGTGACGGACCAGCGAATGCGAGCCCATGTCCTTGACACCAGGACCTACCGTGGAGCTGATCTGCCCTCTGACCATCGACTAGTCATCTGTAAGATGCGCCTGCCATTCTTCCACTCCGGTGGTGGGTGTACACCCAGGACCCCATTCCAACCTAAAGTGGCCTGGTCTCAGTTATCTGATGAAAGTTGCAAGCGAGAATTTCATCATCGCTTGCGGCTGGGATTGGCATCGTCCCCGACTCCTCCTGATGTCGAGGGTAAATGGGCGAGGTTTAGGACTGTGACTCATGCAGCTGCAATGGCTGCTTTGGGTACGCGGTCCAGACCTCCCCAGACACCCTGGATGACAGAGGAGTTGTTCAGGATGGTTGAGAAAAAGCGACAGGCCCACTGTCATCGGCTACAGAATCCCACGTCAGAGAATGAGGAGGCTTACCGCAGCCTTCGCTCGGAGGTTCGGAGAGCCATGAGGCGCTGCAAGGATGGGTGGTGGTCGCGGGTTGCTGAGGAGATGGAGTCTGCCTCAGTGGCCCGTGATCACAAATCTCTATTTAACTCCATCAAAAAAGTAACCTGCAGCGCCACACCTATTACCATCATTAGGGGAAAAAACGGTGATCCAATTTCCGACCCCCAGGAACAGGTTCGCAGATTTGCTGAGCATTTCTGTGAGGTCCTGGGGGAGGGAAAATCCCTCAGCCAGGAAAACACCCTGGCACAAAGTGAGGATGACCCTGCTGAGGCTGCGGTGCCTCAAATATTGGATGAAGTCACCCCCTGTGAGTGGCTGGCTGAGGTGCCATCTGCTGAGGAAGTATTGAAGGCGATCCGGAGTCTGAGACCAGGAAAGGCAGCGGGCAGAGATGATCTCCCAAGCGAAATGCTGAGGGAGGGTGGCGTTTGTGCACAGACTGCCCTATATGACATCATAACAACAGTCTGGACCACTGGACGGGTTCCGCAGGATTGGAAGGATGCCCTGGTGGTCCCCCTTTTTAAGAAGGGGGACCGCACAGACTGTAACAACTACAGGGGCATCTCACTCCTCAGTGTGCCGGGAAAGGTCCTGGCAAGGATTATTCAGCATCGCCTTGCCAGGCACGCTGAGGAGAGGCTTGCGGAGCCCCAATGCGGTTTCAGGAAAGGGCGGTCCTGCACAGATGCCATATTTTCTGTCCGTCTGCTACAGCAGAGGTGTAGGGAATTCCAACAAGACCTACATCTCTGCTTTATTGACCTGGTCAAGGCCAATGATACCATCAGTAGGCCTGGGCTCTGGGTCGTTCTTCGTGCTTTTGGAGTACCTGACCCTCTGCTCACGATCATTAAGGACCTTCATGATGGTGAGCGGGCCCGGGTAAAACTACGTGGCCGGGAGTCAGAGCCATTCCCTGTACACCTTGGGGTGCGACAGGGATGTCTTCTGGCTCCCACATTATTTAACATCTATTTTGACCACGTAGTTCGTGAAGCCTTCAATAGCTGTACCGGGGGAATCTCCATATGGTACAGATATAATGGGAGGCTAATCGATGCCCGGGTGCGGTCAAGGGATGGCTCCCTATTGCTCAACCACGTTATGTATGCTGATGATTTGGTAATAGCTGCTCAGTCAGAGGAGGAGTTGGAGACGCTGCTGCTGAGACTGGAGCGTGCCACTAAGAGGTGGGGCCTTACCATCAGCCCCACCAAAACTAAGCACCTGCCTGGGTATTTTGTACCATCGGACACTCCACCCCCACAACTCCCAATCGGTGATGGGGCAGTTGTGGAGAGAGTGGAGAGTTTCCCATACCTGGGCAGTGTGCTTATGACTGGCTCCAGTTTAACAGCAGAGGTCTCACTCCGAATCAGTCGAGCGGCAATATCTTTTCATCGGTTGCGTAACGCTGTGTGGAAGCTACCTGGTCTGTCGCTCCGCACTAAGCTTCAGGTCTTCTCGGCCACGGTCATTCCCTCCCTTCTCTACGCTTGCGAAACGTGGACCCCCCTAATGGAACATCTTCGCCGGTTAGAAACATTTAGGCTGGCCTGCCTACGATCCATCCTGGGTTTAACCAGACTGGATTGTGTGAGGAGCTCACAAATCCTTGAAAGATCTGGGCAGGGTCCCATCGGTGAGCTCCTCCGGCAGGCAAGGCTGCGATGGCTGGGTCATGTAGCCCGCATGCCCAGCCACCGCATGCCGAAACAGCTTTTGTTTGGCCGGATTGAGGGGGCTAAGCGGGCGCGGCACGGGCTAGAGAAGAGATGGAGTGATGTGGTACAGGAGGACGTGGAGCTGAGTGGACTTGCCGATGACTGGTACCAGCGGTGTCAAGATCGGCCTCTGTGGAGGAGGCTCGTGAAGGATGCTACTGGGCAGTTGGAGGCAGTCGCCCTCCAACAACAACGGAGGGCGGAGGAGCGACGCTCACAACAGCGAGCGGAGCGCCGGGTGGCTAAAGCACAGCAGGTTGGCACAGTAGGGGGCACAGGTGGTGCATCAGCCAGTCATCTCAGTCAGTCGACCCGTGGCACCTGGGTCTGCCCCGTGACCACCTGCCAGCGGGCATTCGACACTTCACGTGGCCTCAGGGTGCACATAGCCTGGCACAAGCGTCGTGGTGACGTCACCGCCACTTAGTGGCGAATGGCGGTTGTTGTTGTTGTTGTGTGCGAGGCTGTGACACACATTGTCTGTGTGTGGGTGTGAGAGTGTGCGAGGCTGTGACACACAATGTCTGTGTGTGGGTGTGAGAGTGTGCGAGGCTGTGACTCAAAATGTCTGTCTGTGGATGTGAGAGTGTGCGAGGCTGTGACACACAATGTCTGTGTGTGTGGGTGTGAGAGTGTGCTAGGCTGTGACACACAATGTCTGTGTGTGTGTGTGAGAGTGTGCGAGGCTGTGACACACAATGTCTGGTGTGGGGGTGTGAGAATGGCGTCAACATCGTGGTGCTGGCATCATCACCACTCTTCACTACCACTGCACACACACAAAGTCAAGTTAGTGTAGTACTATTATTATTTATTATTATTATTCACGAGTGATTAGCAGTGTGTGTACATTTATACTAACGATATTAGCATGTGTACACTAATACTAACTAATGTTACCGTGTGTACACTAATACTAACTAATATTAGTAGGTGTACACTAATACTAACAAACATTAGTATGTGTACACTAATACTAACGAATATTTGTATCTGTACAGTAATACTAACTAATATTAGTATGTGTACACTAACACTAACTAATACTACTATGTGTACACTAATGCTAACTAATATTAGTATGTGTACAATAATACTAACAAATATTAGTATGTGTACACTAATAGTAACGAATATTAGTATGTGTACACTAATACTTAGGAATATTAGCAGGTGTACACTAACACTAACGAATATTAGTATGTGTACACTAAAACTAACTAATATTAATGTGTGTACACTAATATAAACTAATATTAGTTAGTATTAGTGTGTGTACACTAATACTAACTAATATTAGTATGTGTACACTAATACTAATGAATATTAGTGTGTATACAATAATACTACCGAATATTAGTATGTGTACAGTAATGCTTACGAATATTAGTATGTGTACAGTAATACTTACGAATATTAGTATGTGTACAGTAATACTTACGAATATTAGTATATGTACAGTAATACTCACTAATATTAGTGTGTGTACACTAATACTAACTAATATTAGTATGTGTACACTAATACTAAGTAATTTTAGTACGAGTACGCTAATACTAACTAATATTAGTATGTGTACACTAATGCTAAGTAATATTAGTATTTGTACACTAATACTAACTAATATTAGTATGTGTACACTAATAATAACTTTTATTAGTATGTGTACACTAATACTAACTAATATTAGTATGTGTACACTAATACTAACTAATATTAGTGTGTGTACACTAATACTAACTAATATTAGTATGTGTACACTAATACTAACTAATATTAGTATGTGTACACTAATAATAACTAATATTAGTATGTGTACACTAAAACTAACTAATATTAGTATGTGTACACTAATACTAACTAATATTAGTATGTGTACACTAAAACTAACTAATATTAGTGTGTGTACACTAATACTAACTAATATTAGGGTGTGTGTACACTAATACTAACTAATATTTGTGTGTGTACACTAAAACTAACTAATATTAGTGTGTGTACACTAATACTAACTAATATTTGTGTGTGTACACGAATACTAACTAATATTAGTATGTGTACACTAATAATAACTAATATTAGTATGTGTACACTAAAAATAACTAATATTAGTATGTGTACACTAATAATAACTAATATTAGTGTGTGTACACTAATAATAACTAATATTAGTGTGTGCACACTAATAATAACTAATATTAGTATATGTACACTAATAATAACTAATATTAGTATGTGCACACTAATAATAACTAATATTAGTATATGTACACTAATAATAACTAATATTAGTATGTGTACACTAATACTAACTAATATTAGTATGTGTACACTAATACTAACTAATATTAGTATGTGTACACTAATACTAACTAATATTAGTGTGTGTACACTAATACTAACTAATATTAGTGTGTGACCACTAATACTAACTAATATTAGTATGTGTACACTAATACTAACTAATATTAGTATGTGTACACTAATAATAACTAATATTAGTATGTGTACACTAAAACTAACTAATATTAGTATGTGTACACTAATACTAACTAATATTAGTATGTGTACACTAAAACTAACTAATATTAGTGTGTGTACACTAATACTAACTAATATTAGGGTGTGTGTACACTAATACTAACTAATATTTGTGTGTGTACACTAAAACTAACTAATATTAGTGTGTGTACACTAATACTAACTAATATTTGTGTGTGTACACGAATACTCACCACAGATGGACGCTCACCGACTCTGGACACAAACTCAGCCCACGACCGCCTCCAGATTTCCTCGGATCTCAGGACGGTGACGTGGAGCGATGTCGCCCAGGGTCGCCCCCATCACCCACACCGCTTTGATGTCTATCCACAAGCGTTGTGCTCTGAGAGCTTCTCGTCGGGTCAGCACTACTGGGAGGTGGACGTGGGGAGCGCGAGGCGGTGTCGGATTGGAGTCGCGAGGGTTTGGTGCTGAGTGCTGCCTGGGACTGAGCGACGTCTCCTGGTGTCTACAGAAACGTGACGACAGCTTCTCAGTGCGGCATGGCGGGGTAGTGACGTCACTGTCGGTGCCGCAGCCTTCGCGGAGAGTCGGGGTCCACCTGGACTGGGACGCGGGGCTGCTGTCGTTTTACAGCGCAGACTCCATGGCGCCGTTGCACTCGTTTCACCAAACATTCACTCAGCCTCTACACCCTGGGCTGGGGGTGTGGTATAATGGTGACTCAGTGAGGATCGTGGATCTGAGTGGCGCGTCCTGAGAGAGGTGAACGTGAACAGCGCAGAGGGCAGACGCCACGACGCACGGCGCTCGCCACCCTCGTCACCGCCACGCGCAGCGCCACGCCCGTGACTGGCTGGTGGCTGTCGGTGGCTAGGGGCTGCGTGGCTCCCCATCACAACGGGAGGGGGGGCTGAGCGTAAACAATCCTCACAACCTTCATAGGGGGGTGGGGGTGATAAAATAAGTACCGCTCTGTGTGTGTGAAGCCAGCGTGGATGAATTCACCCTGCCAGAGGAGTGTGACTGTGGTGTAGGGTGCAGTGATTAGCAATGGTGAACTGGGATGTGTTTATACACTGGTGGTGTCATGGGTTGTGGGAGAGATACAACAACAATAATATTAATTTTAATTAGTATAAATGTACGCGCACGACAGTGGCGTTGTAACGCTTGTATCGTCGATTCTACAATAAAAATACAGAACACAACAACAACAATGTAGTTGTGTACAGCGTCATTCGTGCTCACTGTTCATTAATTAAACACGAGGAGCAAATCCTCTACACAGCCACTGCCAAGCAAATTAAATCTACAAATTAATAAACAAATAAAGAGACGGCGCCAAACACAAAAGGCGCCAACAATGTCCCAGCTGTTCAAGTCGTCTGCTGCTGCGTCATGGACGTGGTGACGTCACCACACACGTTCCCCCAACACTGTGACGTCACCATGCTTCCCCCTCTCCCCCACCCCCACACGCGCTCCCCCGACGCCCGCCCCTCACCACTGCACCATCCGTGAACACAAAGAGCTTCACAGCTCATCGGATTCCCCCTCCTGCAGCCTAAACCACGACTCTGACAGTGCGCAGCTGTGGCGGTGTGGGGCAGGGGGCTGAGTGGAGCAGAGAACTCGTCAGCTCCACTCCGTTGGTGGGCGTGGAGCGGGGTGGTGGTTGTGGTGGTGTTAGTGATGGTGGTTGTGTTGGGGGTAGTGGTGTTCGTAGTGGTGTTGGTGGTCGTAGTGTTGGTAGTGTTAGTGGTGGTAGTGGTGTTGGTGGTCGTGGTGGTGTTGGTGGTAGTGGTGTTGGTAGTGGTGGTGGTAGTGGTGTTGGTGGTCGTAGTGGTGGTGGTGGTGTTAGTGATGGTGGTGTGTTGGGGGTAGTGGTGTTGGTGGTCGTAGTGGTGTTGGTGGTAGTGGTGTTGGTAGTGGTGGTGGTAGTGGTGTTGGTAGTGGTGGTGGTAGTGGTGTTGGTGGTTGTAGTGGTGGTGGTGGTGTTGGTAGTGGTGGTAGTGGTGGTGCACCTTTAGCAATTTACTTTTAGCGATTTACAATAAAAAATCAATTGAATGCTCCTGTGATTCCTAATGTGAGGGACAAATGTAGAGGTCAAACTCTGCCAATGATTTTAATTCTTCAACTTTGCCTCATTCGCCGCTTTATTTTTTTTGGCGCCAAAAGTGTAAATACAAAATGGCGTCGGAGACTCCATTTTGTCACATTTATTTATTTATTTACAATTAACGAGCGTTGATAACTTTGTTATGGAAATTCTGAGGTAAATTAATGCGCATATAGCAATCGGAAGGCGGTTACAACGTTATGAATGGTAAAACATGAAAAAAACATAGAGGTCGTTATTTGGGTAGCTTGTTGAACTGAATGTTAGTTACGTTTAAAGTGTTAATGGTTAAAACGTACAAAATGGCTGCCTTGGGGTTGAGCGTTTGTCGCGATCCGAGTTGGTTCTGAGTCTTGGTCGAGATGACTGCAGCGGCTCATTCAGATTGGAGAGGCGTTTTTGTTTTATTAGTTCACGATCAGCACGGTATGATTTGCCTCATGAATATGATGAGATATGAAGATGTATTTATTATTACACCTAAATATTGTTTCATTTCTGTATTATTATAGCGGTTTTGCATAGGAAACGTAGGCTAACAAATATTTTAGTATTTTTTTTGTTAAAGTATGTCTTGTGTTCAGTGCTGGTTCAATAGGCCATGGGGGGTGGGGGGTGAACAGAGTGGTGGATTGTGGCATGTGCTGTTTTTTTCCTGGATTTTCTGTTTGCACAGTCACATAGTCACTTTAAGATTATTTCTTGTTCATGTTTTTGTTTGTTGTGGTTGCACCCGATTCAACAGCCGAATGGCTCACAGGGCTATACCAAATAAATGAAACCGAAAACTGAAATGTGGGATGATGCGAACTGAAAACAATATTTATTTTTCTAGGCAAGGCTAACTGAGATAAGTCGCTCTTGTTCACGTGTGACCTCGTTATCACAAATTACAGCTCAGCGGAGTGGCTCGTCACGTGGATATTTACAGCGGCAGCCAAATCCTCTGAATGCAAATTTATTCTAAATGTGGAGGGGAAAAACGGAGGACCCGGAGAGAAATTTACGCGACAACGGGGAGAGAGACGTGATGACTCAAAATATACAGCAGCAGGCGTTAGGGTCGGGATCGAACTCACGACCTCCTGTGTACCAGGCGAGGTAGTTAACATCTCGCCACCAATGCAGTGACTCTTGGCCACTGTTGCAGAGACATGAGGGTTACCCAGAAGTGATTTGTTGACTTTTGTTTAGAGTGCACAATTAAATGATAACTCGTGCTTAAACTATTTACATTGTAGATGTTCAAGAGATAAGGCGCTCAACTTTGGAATGCTGCTGAGCCTTGTGCCAGTGTTTGCTGAATCATTCCACTTCCAGTTGCTCTCCAAAGTTCGCAGGAATTTTAACGTTAAAGCTGCCTATCAGTTCTCATCGTAAAACAAACTTCTTATGTAACTTGTAGATTTAGAATTATTATTTGATGACACTGCGTTGGCAGTTGAGCACAAGCAAAGGTAACAAAATCTCAACACATTGGTTAATAACAGCCAAGTAATAGAAAACGTGTAATTGGTGACGTTTCAGGCAATGGCTCTTCTTGAGAGCATATTCATAATGGGTTTAAGAAGAATGTTAATTGCTATAAACGTCGCGTATTGCCTATTTAGATGCATTTCCTTTAATAGCGGTGTTATTTATGAACGTGTTGAGTCGTTTTGAAAAACGATTAAGATTACAATTCGTGAAGCGCAGCGCATCGTCAGTAGAACACGCGCACAGACTGAAGAGGCTTCACCACCACCTTGATCAGCTTCACTCGGTGGGGCCCACCTGAGTGGTAGCCTTTTGAGGAAGTTGGTGGTGAAGTATGGTCAAACAACCCCCAAGATCTGCACGACCTGTGCGCACAATAAATTATTTATTTTGAGTAACTGCGTGCGTTGAAATGGGTGGCTCGTAGATGAATAGCTCCGTCCATAGCAGACACACTCAACTTTATTGATCTCTCTCGACATTTTATCCCTTTAAACTCCACCAGCTAAAGCCTTCGGTTGTTTTGTTGTCATTCACCAACTTCTCTACAGACTTTCCAACCACCCTCTTCTTGCCCTCCAACAACCTACTGTGCTGTACCTGCATAGCACGAGCTGTGGTGATGAGTGCCTGAAATCCAGCACTGGATTCCATTGAGGAGGGATGGATCCCTGTAATCCAGGTGGATCACTCCCTTCCCCCTGTGCACTGAGGTCACCATACCCTGGCGTGCCAGCAGATGGCAGTACAGCAAATGGACTCATCTCCACCTGCTCCATCGCGTTAGATTCGTCTGGGTAATCGGGTTCATCACCCAACTCACCTCTCCTCCTCCACTCGAGCAGCTGCGCTCTGAGCAACTCAGCAGCATTGCCGCTTACGACCCCTCACGTCCATTCTCATTGACGTGCGCACACTCCTTCACTTTGATGTTGTAGCTCGTGTGCCTGCACGCGCAGGGTTCTGTCACGCGTGGTTTGTTTGAATTTAAAATACAATACTTTCTCGACAGCAGTGATTTCCCCCGTACTTTACGTGATGTACAATGGGTGGGTGGCGTTCGTGCGAGTGAATACGTTTATCCAAACCGCACCGGGATTGTTCACCCGACGCTGGGGGGAGGAGCCGTCTCGAGCATGCCCTGCCCACAGGACGTCCACAACGCGCCCAGTGTCTCTCAACTCCGTGCTCTGTACAAGACGCCGCTACTCACACTCGCCTGCCCCTATCATCCACCATTTAACAAGGGGGGAGACCGGTGCATTTATTATTCTTTAAATGTGCTTGTTGTAAATTTTATTATTAATGTGTTATTCATTTTATTTAAATTAGAAAATATTTTAAAATATTATTGTCTAATATTATTTTAGTTACAATTTTACGCAAATGACATTTATTTTAATATTAAATTATTATTCATAAATATTTAACTTAATTGAAATTATTTTAAAATATTTTAAGTGATTTCATTTAAATGCGTAAATTCACTTAAATTATATTTACAATTAATTTTAATATTCATGTTAATAATTGCATTATTAAATGTATTTACTCATTCATATTCTTTACTTATTATTAACTTTATTTGCTACTTAATGTTCTTCTGATATTCGTTGTGCACAGTTGCAAATTGACCCGCTAAGGTCGTGACGGGATTCTTTTGTTCCATTCCTGTTGCTCTATGGCCCCGGTACCGTTCCCGTGCTGCGGTGATGTGCAACGACGCAGACTGAAGATCGATTGAAGAGGACAATGCACGTCCCTTGATGTCCAGTCAATGTCTCGTTACTTGAACAAAAATGTAAAACCTTACCCATTGCTCGAGGAGCATCCTGAAGTTCATTAAATAACTTAACAATTATGAATGGAATCTCAGCTCCAATGTAACGAAGAATTGAAATCTGTCAATGCTTCTAACATTTCAAATGTTGACGATGCTCCCAGCACGTGGAGGGAACGTCACAGACATCGCGCTGATCAACAAGGGGCAGAGCCTGAAAGCGCATCGTAGAGAGGCACAACGCGTAACCTGCACACCGCACTCCGACGTGCACGCCGCTCACCAATCCAAGCGCCACAGTCCAGGCGCAACCTTGCGGAGCTTCTGAGATCTGTAAAATAAAAAAAATCGGCGACATTGCGGGTTTATTTGGCCACAGCCTCTTTTGACTGCTCCCGTGCACTTTCATTAGGGGCCATCCATTTAGTACATATGCATAGAGGGGGTAGGGGGAGTTAACCCAAATGCGTACGCTTGACTATGGGGAGTCTACTGACAATGTATGTACGCATAACAAACGGGGGGGGGGGGGGGATGAATTCTTGATAATAATAACGCAGCCGGCGGTGGACAATCCATTTGCTTAAACACGTTAATAGTATTACTCCTTGATCGTTTCTGCGTGGATTAAATATTGGCTGTTCTATGGGATTCGGGGGGGGGGGCGTTAGTCCAGCGTACGTACGCAGGTGGGGGGGGGGGGGGGGGGTAAAAACTACGCGTGCATACAGGGAGGGGGGGAGGGGTGAAGTTTTGACAGATTTTTGTGTACGTACTAAATGGATGGCCCCTTATTCAGAGCACCCTGCGAATCCCTGCGGTGGAGCGGCAGCTCCCTCGCGTGGCGCGCACCAACACCGCTCCAGGCCCGGCCGGTACCCAAACGCCGTCTGGGAATCGGTCGCGATTCGTGACTCGGTCCGCAACTCTGGAGCAGTGCCGACAGTAAAACAATGAACTCCACGTGACCCCCAACACCCCCATCTCCCCCACTCCCTAGGGGTCCCCCCTCTCGCGTGACAACCCCCAAGTCCCCCCACCCAGACAACCCCCCCACCTCATGCACCCTTCCCTAGCACCCCGCACCCCCTACCCCTCCCTCTATCCCTCCTTCTACCCCCCGACTCCCTCAACCCCTCCCCCTACCCTTCCCACTGCCCCTACCCCTGCCACTGCCCCTCCCACTACCCCTACCCCTACCCCGCCCCCTCCCCCTACCCGCCCCCAAACCCAGGGTGCACCCCTCTCCATGCACCCCATTTGATGTGCTGGTCTCTGATTGGTGAGGGCTGGGCTAGGCCTCGTGCTCGTCACGTGGTAGATGACACACCAGCTGCTCGCTCAGAGGATCCCTCCGTGCGGTCCATCGCTGCCGCTCAGCCAGGCCGCTCGCCCACTCAACTCAACGCGTCGTGTTAGAGGCATCCTGGACCACGGCAACGGTGTGAAGGGGCGACGTCAGTGGCGCGAGTTCACGTTGAGACGTCTCCACGTGGGGTCTCCTCGTGATGGGAGCCCCACGGTGTCCGCGTCTCTGTCGCTCGGGGCTGCGCTGCCACCCGGCGTGGGGAGCGGTGGCGCAGCGGTTAGCGGCGCGCTGCGCTACGAACCCGGGCCGACCGTGGTGGATTCCCGCTCACATCTGCCAATTCCGGTGATGAATGATCTGAACAATTGGTCCTGGGCATCCCCTAGATCGACTCGGCCTCAAATGTATACCTGGTGTGGTGTGTAGTAAACATCACCACTAGGGAGACAAAGGCGGTCCGGAAAGGTGCTAGCCTCCTACCCCCTCGTGTGCCACAGTGTCGGCCTTCACAGGTGCTGCTACTCACTAACCGCACTTGACCCAACAGTCTGCTAAGGCTACACGGGGGATCTTTGTCGTTGTCTCCACTAGTCAGGGCTCTGCTGCTATCGAGTGATACAAGAAGATCGATGTAAGTTGTTTTATCGCCTTAAATGTGATCAGCTGATTAATACAGAGGCCGGTTGCTATGGAGACGTGCGACACAGTCACTATGCATGGGCACGTGAGTGGTGACGTCACCACGTACAACACGTGACAATCAGTGACTACTTCAGCACTAACCGTTTGTGTGCTGGAGAGTGAACCCGCTACAATGTTGACGTTTGAGTTCCGTGACGTCTCGCTGGTGACTGCAACAACAAGCAGCTGCATCGGGCGATTTACCAGGCAAGTCCCACTGAGCTATGCGGCTCTTTTATAGTTCTACTCACAGAAGCGACCTCGCCACACGTGACGACAGCTTAATGAAGTGGCTCATCGCGTAGAAATCTATTGTAGCCAAATATTAATCATTCTAAATGCTGAGGTAAAACCGGAAAAATCCACGCGACCACAGGGAGGGATAGACATTGGAAACTCCAAATATACAGCAGGCGTCAGGGTTGGGATTGAACCCACGACCTCCTGTACACCAGGCGAAGTACTCAACATCTCCTTGCCACCGTGGCGCTTTGATGTGGAATGATGCTCTGAGCCTCATGTCAGTGTCTTGTGCACCAATATATTTTACATCCTAGTGTCACTCTTTAGTTGACTGTTGGTATCCTGAACAGAAATGAATAATAATTGATTGTTACTTTCTGAAGATCATAAAATATGAAGGAGGAGGAGGGAGCAGGTGGAGGGGGAGGACGGGGAGGGGGAAGAGGGAGGGAGGGGGGGGGCGAAGGAGAGGGAGGGGAGGAGGAGGGGGTAGGAGGTGGGGGGAGCAGTAGGAGGGACGAGAAGGGGGTGAAACACTCTGTAAGTGTAGCCATGGCAGTGGAATGCAATCGCTGAGCACGCTTCACAAGCATCTTGATGAACACCGAGCGATGGAAACCGGCTTATGACGAAGCCTTTTGAAGGCCGCCACATGGAGCAGGTTCGTGACACCCTCCTTGACGCTTCTCGCCTTCGTCTCCGTGACGCTCCTTTCGGTAGCGACGCTGAGACGACGTCGTGGGCAGCAGGGGGCAGTGCAGCGACATCCGTGGCTGTCCCTGCGCTGTGATAGGCTCCCAACGTCTGTCCACGTGTCCCATCTTCACAACCCGCGCTTGGCAGTGTGGCGAAGAACGGTGAAAGAACTCCCATAACCTGCACGGCATGGATCGGCCTCTGTCCGTGTGCGTATCTACGTACGTGTGTTGAACTTCTTTCGCACCGTACATCGCCAACCATGCTAATGGGAAGTGTGTGAGTCCAGGAGTGGGTTGACAAGAATAACAACAACAACAAGAACGATGATTTCAACTTGTAGCACGCTGCACGGTAAGTCGCTCGCTCTCGTGCAGAGAGGACGACCCCAGAGGCGCCAGGAGGGAGGATCCACAGACGAGGAGCGGGATAGGCAGCAGCCAGGCGGTGAGGAGCCAGGGCCACCAACAATTGCCCCGAAATCTGCGCTCCTCCCCTACAAATTAAAGTGGCGTCGGGCAAGTTTTTATTAGGGGCTTAAACATTTCTAGGAGAACGGAGAAACCAGATGGAGGGAGGGGAGGGTGGGGAAGGGAGGAGGGAGGGGGGATTGAGGGAGGGAGGCAGTGGAGGGAGTGGAGGGAGTGGAGGGAGGGAGTGGAGGGAAGGACGGAGAGAAGGAGGTAGTGAAAGGCGTTGAGGGAGGGAGAGAGGGGAGATGTCGGGGAGGCTGACCCCCGGCTCCTCGCTCACGTGGGATCCACTGCTCCCTTCTTCCGTGTCCTGGGGAGGGTTACTGCTCACCGACTCCCCCCCCCCCCTTTGCTGCGGCCCCTCGGGGCATATTTCGTGGCTGGCGCTTAACCACCTAGGATCAATTCACATAATCTCTGCGCACACTCACACCACTCACTCGAAATCCGACGTCGCTCCTCTCCCGTGCCACGCACCAATCGCGCGCGCGGGACTCGGGGTCGGGGTTCAGAGGGCAGGGACGTCACTCGCACACGGGCAGCCGATTGGGCGGTTGTCTCGGAGATTTATTTAAAGGGCTGTATGAACAAACTCACGGGTACGCCGCCCGTTCACCCCACGCACATGCTAAACAAAAGGCCGCACAAATTATCTCGCGTGTATGCCGCCCGTTAGCCTCACGCACACATTAAACGAAAGGGCATATGAGTAATCTCACGTGCCCCCGGACGAGTCCGCCACCGCTCACCACACGCATATGCTATCCACGAGCTACACGCATGGGCGAGCGCAACCACGTGGGTAAATACACACTCATGCACAAACACAGGGTACAACGACGCACACCAACTTGCATCCGTTCCTCTCTCGCAGAAACCACACGACAAGGTTTATTGATCCCCAACAGTTTATTCTCAGCGAGTCCAAGGCTAAATTACCCGAGTCAGTTTGAGTCATCAGGGCAGGTCTATCTTATCTCCCCATGGTCTAAGACCCAATCTGTATCGCCTCTTTCAAATCACCCTCCTAAGACAATCTCACAATGGCCTCAATATCTCACTCTCGGGTACTCACAGTTCGACTCGTACGGAGCTGCTGGGTCGGATCCTCGCTGCACTTCAACTCGTCACACGGACGTTCGAGTGGCTGGGAAGTCGACAGCCCCGAGCCTTTCACTGGAAAAACGACCTCTGCGGTACAAAATTCTACTCACCTGGTATCGACAATCAAGGGTATTTCCCTGTCCCCCGACAACCTGCTTGTCAGTTTTGATGTAGTTTCCTTATTCACCAAAGTTCCTGTACCTGACACCATCGCAATAATTGAAGACTTGGTTCATCAAGGACTAAACACTGAGGTACCCCCCCTGGTGAGACACTGCTTAACCAATACATACTTCACTTGGAATGGAACTTTCTACAAACAAACTGAGGGCACCCCAATGGGCTCCCCCCTATCTCTGGTTATAGCTAACATTTTCATGGAGAAATTTGAGACTGACGACATCCAGACTGCCATTCTGCGCCCAACCTTATGGAAGAGGTTCGTTGATGACACTTTTGTCATCTGGCCACATGGCCGGCCTGCTCTAAACCAATTCTTCGACCACTTCAATTCCATACACCCAGCCATCAGATTTACCATGGAAGTCGAAAAAGATGGCAAGCTACCTTTTTTGGATGTCCTAATAAAAAAGAGACGTGATGGTTCAATGAGCCACTCTGTCTACAGGAAAGCTACCCATACGGATGCTTACCTGAAACCGGATTCCCACCACCATCCATCACAGAAGAATTCTCTCATCAAGACTCTGCACCATAGAGCCCAATGCATATCCGACCAGGAACACATAGGCAGTGAACTCAAGCACGTACACCAAGCTCTAAAAGCTAATGGTTACTCCGAATATACAATCCGCAAAGCTATCACTCAAACCATGAAGAAGGACCCTCTTGAGGAGCCTTTCAAAACCATCACTTTACCCTACATTGCGGGGATCACAAAAAATATCTCCAAAATCTTGAATAAACACAAGATCCAGGTACGTTTCAACACATTACATAAAATCCGTGATCTGGTTCCGTCTGTAAAGATGTGATTCCGGACATACAGTACCCTGGTGTCTACAAACTAAGTTGCCTCTGTGGTAGTAGTTACATTGGAGAAACCAAACGACATGTCTCGGACCGCATTCGTGAACACAAAGCAGACCTTAAACACAGTAGGACCAACACCTCGGCCGTGGCAGATCATTATTATAATTCAGTAGGCTCACATGACATTGACTTCTCCAAGACAGAGGTTCTTTGTAAGCCATCTGGCTACCATGAGAGATTCGTTCATGAGGCTATCCACATATACAAGCACAGAGACAATTTCAACCGAGAAGATGGATTCTGGCTTAGCAATCATTGGAAGGATTTGATAAACCATTTCAGGTCTTAATTGATTGTTCACGCTTACGGTGGCTTAAAGATAGCACACATTAATTTTTCGTCTCCCCCCTCCTCTTTTCAGAACATAGATGGACTCGTCCTTCTAAACAAACTGCCAAATCGCTGCCCGTGGTGCTAACCGCCACTTCTTTCAAATGTTTCTTGCCGTTGGGTTTTCACACCTGATGATGACTGTTTGCTTTACAGTCGAAACGTCGTAAGAATTGTATTGTTTTATATATTATTTTATTGTTTCCCTTCAACGTGACTTTACCAAAAGAACCAAGAACAATGTAGTTGTGTACAGCGTCATTCGTGATCTCTGCATCCTGCAACGCCGTTCATTAATTAAACATGAGGACCAAATCCTTTACACAGCCACTGCCAAGCAAATTAAATCTACAAATTAATAAACAAATAAAGAGACGGCGCCAAACACAAAAGGTGTCAACAATGTCCCAGCTGTTCAAGTTATCCGCTGCTGCTGCATCATGGACGTGGTGACGTCACCACGCACGCTCCACAACACGGTGACGTCACCTCTCCCCCTCTCTCCCCCACCCCCCCACGCGCTCTCCCCACGCCCGCCCCTCACCACTGCAACATCTGTGGACACAAAGAGCTTCACAGCTCATCGGATTCCTCCTCCTGCACGACAAACACAGATTCTAACATTCTCGATTCCCGCCACTGGGGGAGTCGCTGTGACGTCACAAAGTCGCTTCAAATATGACGATGTTTCAATATCAGAAAGTGATGGTCAAAATTAAATATACGCAGCACAGTGCTACATCCGTACGTGACCTCACTGCAAAAGAGCCCCCCCTCCCCCCCTCATTGATAATCATGAGCGGGTGGATTTTTACGCTCTCGCAGGTAGAGCGGAAATATTTTTTTACGCAAATTCGCTTTAAATTTGACGTTTCTTTATTGAATGTTAATCAAATAAATAATTTTACGCAGCAACAAAGTGTGTTTGGTATATTTATTTATTTCTTCAGTCTTCCCATGGACAGTTGCACGTGGTTATGTCTAGATCCAAAAATCCTCAGCGGATCAAAGTGTTCATCAAGGATAGTCAACTGCAGGGAAACTTCTTTAACAGTGATAAGAGATTCACGCACAATATCGTATACAGAGAAATCTGTCAAACTCCTCAATTTTATTTTATAAGTTAATAAAAAAGTATTTACGTGCAACAATTCCTAAAAAAAAATCACAGTCACACAAGAAAGTGTAAATGTTTATCTTTAATATTACAGCTTCTGTCCTAGGATGGGCAAAAAGCTAGTATTTATATATTTATAATAAAATATAAATACATGTGTATATATGTTTTTTCAAATATATTTTTGTTTATATACATTCATACATGAATTAATATGTATATTTACTTAACGAGATATTTGACAAAATATGTATAAATAACCGTGTGCATATATTTAGAAATAAACGTGTCGTAGTGCGATGAGCAGTGTTGTGGTAGTGGTAGTAGCTAGATGGCGCCACGTGACACACCGTGGCGCTGGTGTGATGACAGCGGTGTGGTAGTGGTAGTAGCTAGACGGTGTCACGTGACGCACCGTGGTGCTGGGACCCCGAGGGAGTGGGGGAGATGGGGATGTTGGGGGTCACGTGGGGTTCATTGTTTTACTGCCGCCACTGGTCCAGAGTTGCGGACCGAATCACGAATTGCGACCGATTCCCAGACGCCGTTTGTGTCCCTGCGGTGCCTAGAGTGGTGTTGGTGCGCGCCACGCGAGGGCGCTGCCGCTTCACCGCAGGGATTCGCGGGGCGCGCTGAACAATGAAAGTGCACGCGAGATTTCAAGAGGCTGTGGCGAAATCAAACCGGAATGTCGCCGAGTTTTTTTTTCCAGATCTCGGAAGCTGCGCAAGGTTGGGCCTGGACTGTGGTGCTTGGATTGGTCGGAGTGCGGTGTGCAGGTTACGCGTTGTGCCTCTCTCCGATGCGCTTTCAGGTTCTGCCCCTTGTTGATCAGCGAGATGTCTGTGACGTTCCCTCCACGTGCTGGGAGCATCGTCAAGATTTGAAGCTTCTGCAGTTGAAAGCGGAAATGTGAGGAGCATTGACAGCTTTCATTCTTCATTACTGTGGAGCTGAGATTCCAATCATAATTGTTAAGTTATTTAATGAGCTTCAGGATACTCCTCGAGTCATGGGTAAGGTTTTACATTTTTGTAAAAAGTAAGGAGACATTGACTGGACATGAAGGGACTTGCATTGTAATCTTCAATCGATCTTCAGTCTGCGTCGGTGCACATCACAGCAGCACGGGAACGGTACTGGGGCCACAGAGCAACAAGAATGGAACAAAAGAATCCCATCACGACCTCAGCGGGTAAATTTGCAACAGCGCACAACGAATAACAGAAGAACATTAAGTAGCAAATAAAGATAATAATAAGTAAATAAAATGAAGAAGTAAATACATTTAATAATACAGTTATTAACATGAATATTAAAATTAATTGTAAATAAAATTTACGTAAATTTACGCATTTAAATGAAATCACATTATTTTTTCAACTAATAATTCAAATTAAGTTAAATTTTAATGATTAATAATGTCATATTAAAATAAATGTAATTTGCGTAAAAGTGTAACTAAATGATATTAGAAAATAATATTTTAAAATATTTACTCATTTAAATAAAATGAATAATACATGAATAATAAAATTAACAACAAGCACATTTAAAGAATAATAAATGCACCGGTCTCCCCCCTTGTTAAATGGTGGATGATAGGGGCAGGCGAGTGTGAGTAGCGGCGTCTTGTACAGAGCACGGAGTTGAGAGACACTGGGCGCGTTGTGGACGTCCTGTGGGCAGGGCGTGCTCGAGACGGCTCCTCCCCCAGCGTCGGGTGGACTTTACCGGTGCGGTTTGGATGAACTTATTCACTCGCACGAACGCCACCCACCATTGCACAACGCGTAAAGTACGGGGGAAATCACTGCTGTAGAAAATATATTTTATTTTTAATTCAAACAAACCACGCGTGACAGAACCCTCCGCGTGTAGGCACACGAGCTACAACAACAACATGGAGTGTGCGCACGTCAAAGAGAATGGACGTGAGGGGTCGTAAGCGGCAATGCTGCTGAGTTGCTCACAACGCAGCTGCTCGAGTGGAGGAGGAGAATAAAATAAACAACAAGCAAGACGTTGATGAAGAACCCGAGTACCCAGACGCATCTAACGCGATGGAGCAGGTGGAGATGAGTCCACTTGCTGGACTGCCATCTGCTGGCACGCCAGGGTATGGTGACCTCAGTGCACAGGGGGAAGGGAGTGATCCACCTGGATGACAGGGATCCCTCCCTCCTCAATGAAATCCAGTGCTGGATTTCAGACACGCATCACCACAGCGCGTGCTATGCAGGTACAGCACAGTTCGTTGTTGGATGGCAAGAAGAGAGTGGATGGAAAGTCTGTAGAGAAGTTTATAAATGACAACAAAACAACCGAAGGCTTTAGCTGGTGTTGTTTAAAGGGATAAAATGTCGATAGAGATCAGTAAAGTTGAGTGTTTCTGCTATGAACGGAGCTTGTTCATCTACGAGCCACCCATTTCAACGCACGCAGTTACTCAAAATAAATCATTTATAGTATCCACAGGCCGTGCGGATCGTGGGGGTTGTTTGGCCATCCTTCACTACGCCAGCCAGTACGGTTTGGTTTTAGACGTGGGATCTATAGACAGAGGTACATGTTGCAGTACAACATTGGGTTGTTCAGCTCTACCCTGGTCTACCCACATCAATGTCCAGCCTAGCAACTGGAAAATAACCGAGACGGAAGCAAGACACTTATAGGGCCACACAGCCTCAGCTACTTTTCAGTTTCACAAACATTCCACCAACCACCACCCTCAAAAGGCTTCCACTCAGGTGGGCTCAGAGTGATGTTGATCAAGGTGGTGGTGAAGCCTCTTCAGTTTGTGCACGTGGTCTACTGACGATGCACTGCGCGTTACGAATTGTAATAATCTTCATCGATTTTCAAATCAGCTCAACATATTCATCAATAGCACCGCCATTCAATAAAATGCATATATACACACAATACGCAACGTTTATAGCAATTGGAATTATTCGTAAACACATTTGGGTCACCAGTAACATGTTTTCTATTATCTGGCTATTGTCGACGAATGTGTTTAGAGTTTGTTAACTTTGCTTGTGCACAACTGCAAATGCGGTGTCATCAAATAATAAGAAGTTTGTTTGACGTTGAGGACTGACAGGCCGCTTAAAGGTTAAAATACCTGCGACCTTTGGAGACCAACTAGAAGTGGAATGATTCAGCGAACACCGGCACAAGGCTCAGCAGCATTCCAAACGTGAGCGCCTTATCTATTGAACATCTTCAATGCGAATAGTTTAAGCACGAGTTATCATTCCATTGTGCGCTTTAAACAAAAGCAAACAAATCACGTGACATGTTTCAGGCTATTTGGGGACAAAATGAGGGTATAGTCTATCGTCTCAAAAGCAATCCAGACTGCCTAAAAACACAGATATAGTAAATTCAACATACATAGTATCCATGCTTCTTGCCTGATATTTCTTGAAGTCTGCATGACATTTTTCAGATGTCCCTGAATTTCCAGATGTTTTTTGTCATTGTCTACTAGATGAATGAGGTGCACTAAGTCCCATCATATGCAAATATTCCACGTGTGGTTGTCTGGGTTGGGCTACGTGTTGACCGTCACGTCTCTCAAGAATTATCCAGGTGCAGCCTAACCGAAGACAATGCACTTGGAATACGAGCGGGTGTGAGCACTTGAACGTTAAAATGAACGAAAATTGCTTTCTCGCGATATATACAATAAGAGCATAAAATACAATCCGGGTTGGTGAAGTGGGGTCGAGACCCATTTAGTGATCAACTCTTCAATGTTGTTCCACGTGGCCAGATATTTAATTGCATCACCAGATTAGCCTTGACATCTCTTCACCATGGTCACTGTTAGCCACTCTCCTCCCTTCATTGGCCTCCTGGAATGTCACTTCATTATCAGCGGTCCATCCCTACGGTAGATGACGTCTGACTGCACAGGCTGCTGGAGTTTCTCGGTCAACGCGGGGAGTCTTTGTCTGCGGAAACCGAGCTCCCATGGAGAGTCTCTCACGATTCTGACCTCGGCCTCGTGCTGTTCACGACCTACGAATCTCCTATTGGCCACCTCATTAAGAGCTTTAGCGTCAAAAACCACCGCTTGCAGACGGCACCAGATTCCTCGCCTTATTTGATTACACGGAAGATTTAAAGTAACAATATAGATAAGCAGTCACTACAACCCCTTAATACAGTTATAGTTTTTAACCTGGGGTCCATGCATCTCCTAGGGATGCGAGATGCCCTTTCTGGGGGTGCGAGACGTGCCAGGTTTTTTAGAAGGTAAATAATTGAAACACAAATTAAGAACGGACACGTAAGTAACGTAACTACTTTGTTTCATCAACCCCTATGTATTTATTAATATTGTACATTTTTTTTACGATTGATAAGCAAAACGGTGCAAAGCTGCAGTAAAGGTTAAGAACCACTGCCTTCATATATCAGTCCCTACAAACAAAAACAACTGTATTTATCTTCTTTGGTTCTTTCGGTAAAGTCATATAGAATGAGAATAAAATAATAAATTGATAAAATAAAATAACAATAAAATTCTCACGACGTTTCGGCCACAACACAAGCAGCCTTCATAAGGTGAAGGGACGAGGCTGTCTGGAGGACAGCGCTGGAGCGAACAAAGCCAAGCTCAGATCGCGACCTTTAAGCTGTGTGAGAAGAAACAGAGCGCCTTGACAAAGGAATTAGCATGGAATTTAGCATTGAAATAGCTGAGTGATTAGCTTGTGACTGGTCACAGAAATGGCTATGTTAATGTCAAAGCATACGCATCCACAGAGGCACCCCTTGACAAAGGAATTAGCATAGAATTTAGCATTGAAATAGCTGAGTGATTAGCTTGTGACTGGTCACAGAAATGGCTTTGTTAAAGTCAAAGCATGCACATTCACAGAGGCACCTAGTACGATTCAAACAGGAGAATTTAGCATTGAAATAACTAGGAGAATTTAGCATTGAAATAACTGAGTGATTAGCTTGTGACTGGTCACAGAAATGGCTATGTTAATGTCAAAACATACGCATCCACAGAGGCACCCCTTGACAAAGGAATTAGCATAGAATTTAGCATTGAAATAGCTGAGTGATTAGCTTGTGACTGGTCACAGAAATGGCTATGTTAAAGTCAAAGCCTACACATCTGAGCTATTAACAGTAACTGGGTATACACTACACTATATAATAAATACTATATAGTAAACCAATAAAAAACTAAAATATAAATTACCTCAATGTTATCAATAAACTCTATATATTCTCCAATCAGCTAAGCTACCAACAATAAGTCGTTAGATATCACAATGCTATATGGCGAAAAAATGGGTGGATTCTTACTCTCAACTTTAGCACCACGGATAGCTACGAGCCCCGTTCAGACGGACGAGTTCATCCATGGTCGGAATGGAGGAGGGGGAGAGAGACAGCTGCGAGGCGCTGTTATACTCCATGTTGTAAACCATACCATTAACCTTGGTGTGAGAGGTATTAAGAGTCAATGCCAGCGAAAGAGCTGCGGTCTAAAGGTCATCGAAAAATACAATTAATTAAGAACGGAAATGGTTTAAAACATCTTTCCAATGGTTACTAAGCCAGAATCCATCTTCTCGGATGAAATTGTCTCTTTGCTTGTATATGTGAATGGCCTCATGAACGAATCTCTCATGGTAGCCGGTTGGTTTACAAAGAACCTCCGTCTTGGAGAAGTCAATCTCATGTGAGCCCACTGAATTATAACAGTGATCTGCCACGGCAGAGTCACATGTCAGTCGCATTGACAATTATACGAGCAGATTCTGCATTGGCTTTGACATTAGTGTGTCTACATCATTAGACCTCCTTTACCAGTACCAAAATATAAAATCGTGTTTTTCCCTTTTTTATGGCAACAAAACTGAAAACATATTATGAGGAATCATGTTTGCATTAACCACAATACTTGTGGTCAAAATGCAAACAAAAAACCATCACGCACCTCCTGGAGGTGCGAGACATGGCCAGGTTTTATAAAGGTAAATAAAAAACAAATTAAGTACAGGCACGTAAGCACAACTGCTTTGTTTCATCAAACCCTATTTATGTATTAATTAACATTGTAATTGTGTTAACGATGGAGAACCAAAGGGGTGCAAGGCTGCAGTGAATGTTAAGAACCACTGAGGTAGAGAGATAGAGATCGACAGATGAGAGGGGAGGGGTTCAGAGTCGGAGTGGACACACAGAAGTCGCGTGATGCGTGGGAGGCTTCAGCTGGTTTAGAGACAGCAGAGATACCGACAGAACCGGCTGAGCTCGACCTCGTAGAACGCCGATTCGTTGTAGCGCTCTTTGTACCGGAGAACATTTTAACAACAACAATAAGTAATATTTGAAAAAAACTTTTTTTTAAACACGCTTTAATGAAATGTACCGTACGAGTAATGGCAGAACTCCACGACTCCAGGAAGTGGCCCCGAAGCTTGCCACAACGTAAGGGACCCGTGGTGATTTACAGCCAACGTGAGTTCAGCGTGGATAATTAGATCCAAGCCGAAACAAAACATGTAGAAAATATTCTACATCATTGGACCTCCTTTGCCAGTATCAAAATACAATAATAGCGTTTTTCTCCTTTTTTCTGGCAACAAAACTGAAACCTTGTCCTTGAAACTGATTGGTCCACACCTGAGACAGCTTTCTTTAGAGCCTAGTCTCATTTTGATTTAAAGCTTCCCTTCAACGTGACTTTACCGAAAGAACTAAGAATATAGCCTAGTCTCAATTGGTGCTAGACCAGATGATGCTGTGCTTCATGTGGTCTAGCACCAATTGACATTGGGAAGTGGCTTAAAATTGAGTTACAAGATTTGAGGATACAACAACAGACAGAGTGAGTTAATAAAAACGCGTGTAAAAGATTGTTTTTATATATATATTTCTGATATTATATAGTATTGTCATCAGTATGACATAAGTATACCAAGTTTGCAGTCGATACCACATTGGGAAGTGGGTAAAAATTCAGTTACAAGATTTGAGGATACGACAACAGACAGAGTGAGTTAAATAAAAGCGTGTAATAATAAAAATAAATGAAATCAACAAATCTACAAAGTCTCTAACAGTGAGAATACACAGCAGAGCTGGACGAGTGAATGTACCCGCCCCCATCATTCGCTCGACCAATGAGAGCGTCGTATGCTCTGAATCAATAAGTTACTACCCCCACCACCACACGATTCGATTATCACGATTCGTGGTAAACGATTTATTTAAAAAAAAAATCTATTATTTAGACGTTCTCTCCCCCAATGTGATTACGGTGCGTGTAGCCTGGTGAGTAGTCACGAGACCAGGGCAGAGTCTCGGACTCCACCTAAAAGAATCCTCGCCACAGAAATGTCGACTGAGGGCCTCGCTCGGACCCGGGACTGAGAGCGCAGTAGTGGTCAGCGCCTCCAGCCGCGTCTCCCGCGCTGTCTCCTTGTTGGAGCAGTGCAGTAGAATGCACTCGTGAGTACAGCACAGAATACTTATAGGATGTTATTAAACTAAATTCGTTTTTTTTATTTGTTAAATATTTACCATCTGTATGATTTTAGTGTTTGCGATGCCATTTAATTCTCTAATATACCATTGGCGTGTAAATATAAGGCAGAATCTAGACCGTATGTACAGTCACCAATAACTGCACAAAAAATACCCATCACGTAGGATTTCGCCACGTAACTCGACTACATTCCATCTCCTCGAAGTAAAAAAAACACAACACCATTTGACTTTTGCAACAAACATTACTCTCATATGCAGAGTGGGTGGAAAAACGTCTGCCTTCTACTGTGCCCGTGGACCAGAGGTCTCCACTTGGAAGGTTCCTCAGGTGGCTCTTTGATGTCTACTTCCGCGGGCCGTTCTCTAACACTGCTCTACCAAAGGGTCAACACTAGATTCACTAATTTCATGACATGGCGACAATAGCACAAACGGGTTAAACTGTGTGTGGGGGGAATGGATAGCGATGGTGACGTCACCAAGAGTCGTGATATTGGTGCCACTTAATGGTGAATGCCGATTGCCGTTCTTGCTATAAGCAGAGCTGGACGAGTAAATGTACAAGGCTGTGAGTGGTGATTAGTCGGCACGGGAATCTCCAGTCTCGGACAAGGTGAGATACGGTGACATCGCAAACAGTGGGTGTTGGATGAAGGTAGAATGGGTGATAAATTCACACTGCAAGCAAAAGCCTCAAGATTCCATGATGGGTCACGGGAGTCTGTGACAAATGCCATCTCAGATGCCACGATGACATTCAAGCAACTCATTACATTGGGATAATTACGCGGAGATGGAATTACAGAGCATCACGTAATATCTACAACTACAATTTATTTTACCAGGTAAAGCCCACTGAGCTCTTTTTCAGAAGTTACCTGGCACAAATGATTGCGCAATGAAGTGGCTTATCAGGTGTAAATGTATTGCAGCCAAGTACTCTAAACTTGTGATGGTGATTCTAAATGTGAAGGGAAAAACCGGAGGACCCGGAGAAAAATACACGCGACCACGCGGAGAGAGAGAGAGAGATGCAAACTTCAAATATACAGCCAACATCAGATAAAACCCAGATCCTCCTGTACACCAGGTGAGGGAGATAACATCTCCCCACTGTGGCACACAATCCATTGCTCTGTCTTACCATAGACACTGACTTGTGCACGGAGCTGTGGAAGGATGAGTCTATCTCTTGATACTCATCTCACGAATGAGCTTTCGCAGCTGAGCCTCTGTGATTCATGTTAATATCAACAATAGAAACGTATTTCTTTAAGTGTTCTTTTTCTTTTCATGCGGTTTTTTAAAGAGTAGATTCATTTGATATATTCTGTTCATTAAAGTTAAATCCCAACAGGTGAGTACAGTAGCCATGTGCATTTTGTTTGTGCATATAGGATGCAAGTTCACATTCCAGGCAGTCTCATGTCAATAACGACAATGAAAATATTCTAAGTATTTTACTTCCTTCTTCACGGTCGCTATAAGAGAGAGGTCCTGGTCCAGCGTCACTCTGAGCCACACAGCGAGCGATCCGAGTGAAGCCAACCACCCTTGCCACCAGCCTGCTCTTTCCACTCCAATAACTCCTTGCTCCCAGCATGCGCTGCTGCTCCACTGCAGTGTTCTTCAACGGATCTCCACAAGTCTACGGGTTCCTCTGAGTGGTGTCTTGGAGACTCGTTCTGTTCTATGGGTCTGTGCACGTGTGGGTGTCTACGTAAATCTAGGTTGGTGGCTACTCTCGTAGCCTCTTTACCCACAATATCTGTAACTATTCAGGCAACTTCACCTGTCCCCTGCCTAAAATATTGTTGGAACCCTCCTCATCAACTGTGCCTCGGTAACCCCCTTGATGTATTTCTGATTGTCACCAGGTGGGTACGTGAATAAGTATTCAAGGTTTAACCTGCCGAGAACTGGAGAGACTAGAATGAGTCTCATCTGCAAGCGTAAACTGGTGCAGGAGTCTGCCAGTAGCAGGCGATGATTGCAGCTGCTGTGTGCAATGACAATTTAGATAAAGTCTCACCGTGGTGGTGAGATGTTAACTCCCTTGCCTGGTATGCACGAGGTCGTGGTTTTATCCCGATCCGGACGCCTTTATATTTGGTGTTTGCATGTTCTCTCACTCCCTCTGGTCATGTGGATTTCTCTCTGGATTCCGCAGGTTTTTCACTCAATATTTAGAATAAAAAAAATGCTCAGAGTAATTGGCTGCTGTAAATTTCCACATCATAAGCCTTCGTTGTGCTATCATATGTGCTAGGCAGGTTGCTTCATAGAATTAGCTTGATAGCTCAGTGGCTCTTACCTGGTAAAAAAAGGGAAATAATTTGCAATGTAATTTTGGGAATTTGGAAAACTAGAACAAGAAGGGAATAGAACAAGAAGAATACAAAGAAAATCCCGTCACGACCTCAGCGGCTAACGCTGAATGGGCAAAATAAAGTGCCACCATACGCAATTAATATATAGCGTGAGAAATATATACGTCGCAAATCAAATAAATAATACGTAGTTAAACCGTTGAAAAACAATCAAATTGGGATGCAAGTGGTGGGCGAGTTCTCCTTGTTGGAAGTACATTTTCTCCCATCGCGTATTTCTGTGCTCCTTAACGGATGTAATTTCATTTGGTACAAGCTGAGCCGACTTGTTTTTGGCCCTGATGGAAGTTTACTGCGCTTTGTACGACCACCATTCTCAAAGCAGTGGGTGTAGTAACAATATTCAAATATTACACCTGTGAATGCCCCTCGAGGTGGAATCTCATTAGCAGGTGTTGTGTATGTGTTTTTATAAGGAGAGAGAACGGAGCAATGGAAAAAGCCTGAGCTAGCCCTGAAGTAAGGGCGGGTGTCCGTGTGAAGCTGGCAGCTGCACGATCAAGGAGAGAGCAATAGAGAAAGTGAGAGAAAGAGTGACGAGCAACGACAAGCAATCAACCTGGAGAAAGGGCGGAAAACGCCAAGCATCGACAAAGCGAGCATCGCAGAGGACCAGCAGCAGCGGACGAGCTGCGAGCACAATCGTGCACCGCCAGAGAGCACGGAGCAGGAGCGCGCAACCAGCGCAACCGGGCAAGAGCATCGGCCCCGTCGACCTCTCGACAAGCTGCGAGCACAACCATGCATCGCCACAGAGCATAGAGCAGGAGAGAGCGCTCAACCAGCGCAACCGAGCAAGAGTGCTATATGCATCTGCGGGCTGATGCGTATGTGGGGTAGATGCGTATGCGGGCTATATGCTTCTACGGGTTATATGCGGGACAATACGGTACTCTTGCTTTAGGAACATGTTCCTTTATTACTGTTTGTATGAATATTGTCACATTCATTTTTTTTAAGGACTTTTCAAATTGCCGTGTATGCTCGCATTACTCTGAGGAATTAACCGATTGTTCTGTTACCCAGTTTAACAAACGTGATCATTGAAGGTTAAATGTACGGATCAATGAGGAGGACATCTCCAGGAGTACTGTGTTGACATTCCTAGCATAAGAGTTCGCTTAATAGAGTATTATGTTTTTGTTCAGAAATTAAAGTTGCTTACCACAGAAGAGTATGAGTGGTGCCTTCCTATGTTAATGCATAATAATCTTAATTATAAGAACTGTAACCAGTAAAAGTTAAAGCGATTGATAATACAACCCTGGACAACGAGGCAGAGCTTAATTAGCATAATTGCATACACTTGCATAACTTAATACAATTACACCTCCATGAAAAGCATACATTTTTTTGCATAATTACATGAATTTGCATAGTTTCTGAAAATTACAAATTTCTCAATTTTCATTTAACTTTTTTTTTATAAAACTTTCAAGACGCGATATATACAACACAGGAGAGGGTTTCCAGGGTGCCGATTGAAGAATGGCAAAACAAAAAAACAAGAATGTGCATGATGGAGATTGAAAAAAATGCCTTCAAAATGCAACCCATCAACTTGATTGCAACAAAAACACCCCCATACAGAAATACAGGTCTCGCCGGTTCTGCCACTCGTACAAGCCATGCACAACGCATCCCACCCGCTGTCACCTGAGTGCAAGACTGATCCGGTTCAGTCAGTAAGCTACCAGAGCTTTGCACATTTAAATAATCAAAATTGACAAATTAATTTCTGTAGAACCGCTACTTGTTCTGTTTAGTTTGTATTTTTATACACCGATTAGTACGGTTGGCTATGTACCATGTGAAAGAAGTTCAACACGTACGTATATATACGTCTCATATTTACATTGTTATTTTAGTTGCCCGGGTCTCTCGTGCTGGGCAGAGAGTTGGGGAGGGCCAAGCCACCAAAGACAAAACTTGGTCACATCTGCAGGGTCGTAGTGGGCTCTCGTCAGGGAAGTAAACTTCTGATTCTTCTGATTCTGAAGTGTGTATGAGAGTAGCTGAGTGGGAGGGTGGATGAGTGTGTGGGTGTATTAGTGCGTGGGAGAGTGTGTGAGTGGGTGTGTAATTGTGGTTGTTCCGGCGCTGTCCTATGAACTTGGATACCCGGGTTCGATTCCCGCTCACGGCCAACACCAGTGACGATTATCTGAACTGGTGCTGGGCCTCCCCTAGGTCAACTCAGCCTCAAATTATTACCTGGTGTGGCGCGTAAAAACTAGAGAGACAAAGGCGGCCGGGTGTGGTGCTGGGCACCCACCCCTTTTTGTGAAGTGCCGGCCTTCGTAGGTGCTCGCTAACAGCACTTGCCCCAACAGTCTGATAAGGTTATACAGGAAATATTTTTCTTTGTGTACTTGTGGAATGCATTGATGATGTCTGCCAATTAAAACCCCCTTGAAAAATTACGGTTAAGCTCAATTGGCTCGACTTAGGGAATTTAACTTCTGTTTCTTCTGATAAACCTTGAAGAGCAGTCATCCGGCTTTGCCTAGCTGCCAAGATGTCTGTGCATCGCACCACGCTGTTCCTCAACACGCTAGAGGGGACATCGTGGTGTGATGAGCAAAGCCCGGACCACTTGGTGAGGGGGATGTAGAAAGACGGATGGAGGACGCGTGTGCAATAGCCGTACATGCGAATATGAAACAACAACGCAAGTGAAATAGGTGGTGGGTGCGGCTGTGAATAGTCGAAATGGGAATCTCCAATCTCGGACAAGGTGAGAGTGAGAGACGGTGACATTGTCAGCAGTGGGTGATGGAAGCAGGTAGAGTTGGTGATAGATTCACACTGCTAGCAAAAGTCTCAAGATTCCGGGATGGGTCACGGGAGTCTACAGACAAATTTCATATCGGATGCCACAATAACATTCAAGCAATTCGTCACGTTGGGGTAATTACACTGAGATGGAACTAGAGGACATCATGAGATAACAACTACACAAACTCTTAATTTTACCAGGTAGGGCTCACTGTGCTATGTGGCTCATTGTCAGAAGTGAAGTGGCTTTTACAAATGAGAGAGCAATGATGTGGCTTATGTGAAAATTGATTGCAGCCAAATACTCTGAATGCGTGATGTTGATTCTAAATGTGGAGGGTAAACCGGAGGATCCAGATACAAATTCCAGAGACCAAGGGGAGAGAGAGAAAGACGCAAACTTTAAATATAAAGCAGCTGTAAGGCGAGCGAAATAACATATAGCCATGGTGGCGTAGAGGTGTTAACTACGTGCTGTTGCATAACCTGCGTTGCCACCAGGGCAGTGCAGCATTACCCCTGGGTACAACGGTTGGGGTCAGTCGAGGTGAAACGGATCGTGGCCAGGGTTTGGTGCGAACCAATCAGACGGTTCCACGTGGGAATGTATGATTGGTTCTACCTGGCCACGAAGGGGTATAAGACGGGTGACCCAACGGACCTCAGGGAGTTCTCTCCCTGCACGAAGATATAAGACTGGGCTGAAGCCTAGCTAGGACCCTGGACCAGCCTCTCAGCCCTTCTAAGGGCTAAGGCTCGGCATACCCAGTGGTCAGGACCCACCGGGCCAGCGGTGGGTCAGATAACCTCCCCTAGGTCCTAGCCGGAGGACTAGGATAGCGGTAGACGTGTGAGTCCCGCCAAGTCCGGAGGTTGTGTACCTCCTTAGGTATCAAGGAGGTTAGCGGTAGACGTGTGAGTCCCGCCAGGTCCGGAGGCTGTACCTCCCTAGGGTATCGGGTGAGGGGACCGAATATCCCTCTGTGTGTGTTAAGCGTTGTATAAGGAAATAATACAATAAACAGAGTGTGCCTCCTAAAGAAGTCTGCTCGTCCTTACAACACTACAACTGGAGTCAGAAGTGGTTGGAAATGGAAACCAGAAGTTCAGCCCACGCGCGGAGCCAGAACGAAAATAACGCTGTCTCACCTGCAAGCACCGCCAGCTCCGCTGAAAACGCTGCCGCGTTGACGGCTGCCCAGCCACCGGTTGAGCAGCCGGTTACTCCCCCTGCCATGGGGGACGGACTCAGGGCAGCACACGGCCGTCTCGCTCAACTCCTACACGCCGCGGCCTCCATTCTCGAAGAGATCAACTTGGAGGTTGCGGGCAGGCCGAGTCAACCGCCGGCAGACGTTCCCACCATCGGCCGGGGCAGACATTTTGATTTTCCCGCCGGGGAACCACGTGATTCCGCCGGAAGCGGAAGCCAGGGGCATCCTGGGAACGCGGGGGGCCAATCACAACCCGCAATGTCATCAGCACGCGACGCTGCGAATTCAAGTTCCTCAGCGGATGGCGCATCATCACTGTACCGACACGGTACAGTAGACTCTATCGGCTGGGAAATCGCCGATCTCCGGCTCGAGACGGTACAAGCTGAGGGGGAGACGATGTCCGCCCTCCAACAACACCTGCCCATCTTCCGAGAATTCACATCTGAAGGGGGCGACTGGGCGGCGTTCCAGCGTCGCTTCCTGAGCCACCAAGAGATGGTGGGCTGGTCGGACGCACAAGTGCTCCGAGCACTACCGGCCACTTTGGATGACGACGCTCTCGCCTCGCTCCTCACCATCCCCAGGCAACAAAGGGCGACTCTTCAATCGGCCCTCCGACGGATGTCCGACGTGTACGGGCCTCCATCCGACGTCCGCAGCCGATTTTACGACAGGTGATGCCGCCCTGAAGAGTCTCCGTTGGCATTCCGGACCGCTCTACTGGCGATGGCAAGAGCGGGTTACCCTCGCATGGACGATGAGGCCATCGATGCCATCGTTCTCCAGAAGATGCTGGAGCTGGCGCGCGAGCTGCGCATCGTCATCCAAGCGGTGGACGACGACAGTATGTGCTCGCTACGAGCCGCTCGGTGCATCCACGCACATCTGCTGCTCCACACGGAATCGACCATCGCCGCCTTGGCTTCGACGTCGGAGCCTGCCAGCAGGGACGCCGAGTTCTCCCCCGACCGGGCGTTCATGGCGACCAGGTCAACGGGCCGGCGATCGTCTGACCACGCTGGTCGCCGCAACGACCAGCAGCGGGGACGGCCTGCTCCACGCGGCGACATGACATGCTTCAACTGTGGCCGACGAGGCCACATCTCCTCTGACTGCCGTGCGCCTCGACGACGCCCCTCCGCATCCCGGGGCCAGGACTACAGGACGTCCACGGCATCGCGGCAAAACCAGGCAAGTCGCGACGCCTCTCACGCTCGGTCCTCATTCACACCATACACACTGCAACGCACCATAAGAAGGGCTCGCGATTCGGCGTGTGATGAGGGGTATTCTGGCGTTTGTTCGCGGCCACTCGGACCTGGGCAGTGGTCTGAGTTGGCCCATAGGGTAGTCGCGGCGACGGCAGGTTCGTCCGTGGTTGTCGGATCAATCGAGGGTGTGGAATTTCGCGAGTTGGTCGATACTGGTGCGTCGGCTACGATCATTTCGGATTGATTTACAATATACTGCCCGTACGATGCCGCCCCTTGGAACGGGTTTCTATCCCGTGTTTCGCCGCTAATGGCAATTCACTTGGCATTATTGGGCAAATTCGGGCGCAAATTTCGATTGGAGACATTAAATTGGCAGGGCCTATTTTGGTCTCTTCTTCCCTCGCCGTGCCGTGTTTGTTAGGCACTGATTTTCTCGCGAAAATGCCTATTAAGATCCTTGTAGATCAAGGCTGCATCGAACTCCCGTCGGGTCGACGGATGGCGTTCTTGCCCACACCCTCACATCCGCGCATGGCTAGTGCCTCGGTGCAGGCGTTTGTCGCGAGCACAGTCCGCATTCCGCCAGGGACACAAATGCTCGTGCCCTTGCAACTTAAAAAACCGCTAGCCCCGGAGGCCTCGGCACATGGCATTTTGCTGGGGCCTTCAAACGCAGCTGCTAAGGGGTTAGATTTGGTGGCTGCACAGACCCTCGTAGCAGCCGACCGGGAGCTGTTCTTGCAGGTTTTGAATATCGGATTGTCCACAACCGTCATTCCGCAAGGAACTGTGCTCGCTCACGCGACCCCGGTGCCGTTGGGGACCGGAGTCGTGGGCCACGTGCATGACACGCCGCAGGTCCCACCTCCTTCCGAATCGGATGAGAGATGGTTGGACGCGCTCTGCACAGACACGGGTGATCTGTCTCATTCGCAGCGAATTAAATTGCGCGCTCTTCTGCGAGAATTTTCCGATGTCTTTAGTAAATCTAAATTTGATATTGGCTGCACCAAGCTGCTGCGTCACCACATTGATACTGGTGACGCTGCCCCGATTCGACAAAACCCATTTCGGCTTAGCCCGGCGGAGAAACAGCATGTTAAATCGGCTGTGGATGACATGCTGAAGGCCAATATAATTTCTCCCTCCACTAGTCCCTGGGGTGCTCCAATAGTGCTGGTCAAAAAGCATGATGGCAGTCTCCGTTTTTGCGTTGATTTTCGGCGCCTAAATAAAATCTCGGTAGCGGACGCCTACCCTCTCCCTCGTATGGACGAGTCATTGGATGCCCTGGCAGGGGTGCACTATTTCTCCACCTTGGACCTTCTGTCGGGGTTTTGGCAACTCCCCCTCGACGAATCGTCAAAACCTAAGACTGCTTTTCAGACACCACAGGGCCTTTTCGAGTTTAATATATTGCCCATGGGTCTCCACTCGGCCCCAGCGACGTTCCAGAGGCTCATGGAGCTGGTCCTCGCTGGGCTCCAGTAGGACTCATGTCTCATTTATCTTGACGACGTCATCGTCTTTAGCCGCACGTTCGGCGAACACATCGAACGGTTGCGTGCTGTCTTCTTGAAAATGCGGGCCGCTAACTTGAAATTCAAGCTGCAGAAGTGTCACCTTCTGCGTGAGTCTGTGCGCTATCTGGGCCACATAGTTAGCCGCTCGGGCATCTCTACCGACCCTGAAAAAAACAAATGTGTTCAACATTGGCCGACCCCTACATCTGCGGGCGATGTTCGTAGTTTTATTGGTTTTGCGTCGTACTACCGCCGGTTTGTTGCTGGCTTCGCGACGATTGCCAAGCCGCTCCACGCCCTTACGTCAAAAGGGGTGGCGTTTCATTGGGGGGACGCAGAACAGGCTGCGTTCGACTCCTTGCGGAACACGCTCGTGACGGCACCGTCCCTTGCGTACCCCGATTTTTCCGTGCCATTCGTGTTGGACACCGACGCTAGCAATACGGGGATTGGGGGTGTTCTGTCCCAAAAAGTTGATGGCATTCAAAGGGTTGTTGCCTATGGTAGCAGAGTCTTGTCTCTTGCTGAACAAAGATACTGTGTGACCAGACGTGAGCTGCTGGCCATTGTTTTTTATTCAGCAATACAGGCCGTACCTGTATGGTCAGCATTTTACCGTGCGATCTGATCATTCGGCTTTACAGTACGCTCTGCGGGTTGACCAACCATCCGGGCAGCTTTCTCGGTGGCTCGAAGTCCTTCAGGACTACGATTTCAATGTCACTTACCGTAGGGGTGCACAACACACGAATGCCGATGCGTTGTCTCGCCTTCCGCCGGCTCAAAAATGTGCGTGTTTTTTGGGCTCGGGCCGTTGTAAGCCGCCACTGCCTGCGCAGGTCGCGCCTCTCACAACAGTGTCAGCCGCACTTCCCGCCGCCTCAGCGCCGATGTTGGATCATGCAGATCCAATGGCCAGTGACGATTTGCTGGGGCTAACTTTGGCCGAATGGGGTCGGCACCAGGGCGAGGACATGTCGTTATTGAGGTTGCGTCGCCACGCAAATAATGCGGTTCCAAGACAGGGCAAATTTAATTCATTTGTCATGAAGCACGGCTTGTTGATGCATTGGGATGCTGACTCGTGTCAACATAAAATCGTCGTGCCATCCGCCTTGCGATGCAAGGCCGTATGGGCGGCGCATGAGCGTTTATTGCACGTGGGTGTTCATAAGACCATTGGGTTGTTGCGGTTGCAATTTTTCTGGCCGGGCATGCTGCGCGACGTCACTGACATTTTGCTGGGATGCACCCATTGTGCGCAACGTAAACCGCCGGCTAAACCGGCATGTCCACCCCTGCAACCCATTTCGGTCTCTCGTATAAATGAGTTGGTGGCTCTCGATATTTTGGGCCCTTTTCCTACTACGCCACGGGGTAATAAGTACCTTCTGGTTGGGGTAGAGTATTTTACACGGTGGCCTATGGCCTGGGCCCTCCCCAACCAGTCGGCGGCGGCCGTTGTGGACACCTTTGTTCAAGGCTACGTCCTGGACAAGGGCACACCAGAACGGTTGCTGACCGATCAGGGAAGAAATTTTTCGGGAGCCTTGCTGACTGATGTGTGCCGCCTGTTGGGCACTAAGAAAGTGCGCACTTCGCCCTACCATCCCCAGACCGACGGCATGGTGCAGCACCTTCATAGAACTCTCACCGCTATGTTATGCCATCAGGTCGATGAATCCCACCTCGATTGGGACTTGCAGGTTCCGGGGGTCCTCGCCGCATACCGTATGGCACCTCACGCGGCGACGGGATTTTCCCCGTTCTTTCTAATGTACGGCAGGGATGCCTTTCCTCCCGCCGACGTTCGGCTGGAAATCGAACAGCCACCGCAAAAGTTAAAGCTCGTTGACCACTTGCGATTCAACCTCCGTAAGTTGGCCGAGGCACGGGAGGCCGCCATTGAAAATTCGGCTTCCCGCCAACGGGCGAATTTGCGACTGCGGGACCCTCGGTCGTACACGCATCGGTGGGCACCGGGAGACAGGGCATGGCTCCACTGCCCCCAGGTGCCGGTGTCCACGTCGGCCAAACTCCTCAGACCATGGCGAGGCCCGGTTGAGGTAGTGGAAGTCCTGCGTCCCCAATGTGTTAAAATTAGCTGGGGACGGCGTCGCTGGTGCGTTCACCCCTCTCGGTTAAAACCCTTCGTCACGCCACGCGTCCCTCCACAACACACACGACATGGGGGCCAAGTGTGCGATGCGTCCGACGAGCCGGATGTTGTCCCGTTGGTGCCTAACCCAGAGCGCAGGCGTGTCATTCCTCCTGCAGATGACGTGGGAGTGACGGCTCCATGCAGGCCACATTCGGCCTCAATGGACCGTGGAGCAGCAGGTGTCCCCGTGGAGATGCCTAAAGGCCCACCGGATGCTCTGGCTCATCCTCCTCCTTCCCTTGTGCCGCCGACAAAGCCTGCCATCCCCTACGATGGTCCCGCGAAACGCACGTGCGCGAAATCTCGCCGGTTGTTATAATGTTTTTTTGGCATGTCTAGTGCCTTGTACATACGTTATGTTGTTAAGGGGGGTATTTATAGGGGTTTAATTGTTCTTGTTGTTCGTGAGGCACACTCACAATTCTTCTACCGTTGGTAATTTCGGAGTTTCCCATTGTTGCAGCCGGGACGGCTGGAGCTTCCGAAGGAGGGGGTGATGTAGAGGTGTTAACTACGTGCTGTTGCGTAACCTGCGTTGCCACCAGGGCAGTGCAGCATTACCCCTGGGTACAACGGTTGGGGTCAGTCGAGGTGAAACGGATTGTGGCCAGGGTTTGGTGCGAACCAATCAGACGGTTCCACGTGGGAATGTATGATTGGTTCTACCTGGCCACGAAGGGGTATAAGACGGGTGACCCAACGGACCTCGGGGAGTTCTCTCCCTGCACGAAGATAGAAGACTGGGCTGAAGCCTAGCTAGGACCCTGGACCAGCCTTTCAGCCCTTCTAAGGGCTAAGGCTCGGCATACCCAGTGGTCAGGACCCACCGGGCCAGCGGTGGGTCAGATAGCCTCCCCTAGGTCCTAGCCGGAGGACTAGGATAGCGGTAGACGTGTGAGTCCCGCCAAATCCGGAGGTTGTACTTCCTTAGGTATCAAGGAGATTAGCGGTAGACGTGAGAGTCCCGCCAGGTCCGGAGGCTGTACCTCCCTAGGGTATCGGGTGAGGGGACCGAATATCCCTCTGTGTGTGTTAAGCGTTGTATAAGGAAATAATACAATAAACAGAGTGTGCCTCCTAAAGAAGTCTGCTCGTCCTTACAACACTACAGTGGCACCCAATCCATTGCTCTTCTTACCATCGACACCAACTTGTGCGCTGAGCTCTGGAAGGATGAGTTTATCTCTCGATACTCATCTCATGAATGAGCCACCGCAGCTGAGGCTCACCGATTTCTATTGACAACAACACTCATTTTTTAAATATATTTGTTAAAATATTACATTCCTTTGATGCATTTTGTTCGTGTCAAGGGGTGTACTGTAACAATGTTAACCTTGAAGCTGCTGTTTCTGCACCAAGGACATGGGTTCACATTCCAAGCAGTGTCTCGTGATGTCAGTGACGACAATGAAAATATTCTAAGTATTGTGCTTCCTTCTTCACCGTCACTATAAGAGAGAGGTCCTGGTCCAGCGTCTCTCTGAGCCACAGAGCGACCAATCCCAGCGAAGCCCATGAGTCATGGCGAGCGCGACTCCCAGTGAGAGTGTGGATAGTGAGCTGCGCTGCTCCATCTGCCTGGAGACTTTCGTCTGCCCCTCCACGCTGAGCTGCGGACACTCGTTCTGCCTGCGGTGCCTGGAGGCCGCCTGGGTGACGGCGAGCAGCTTCAGCTGCCCGCAGTGCCGAGCGACCTTCCCTGTGCGACCCCAGCTGAGGAGGAACGTGGCCCTCGCCAACCTGGCGGAGCAGCTCAGAGTTGGGGACGGGATGGCCACGGCCGTCGTGTGTGACATCTGCGGTGACGGCCAAACTCCTGCAGTGAAGACCTGCCTGAGATGTGAGATGTCCTACTGTTTTTCTCACTTTAGGCCTCACCTGGAGAATCCCAGGTTGAAAGACCACGCCGTGGTGGATCCCACTGCGAGCTTGGACGAGAGAAGATGCCGTAATCACAAACGGGAGCTGGAATTCTACTGCACAGTTGATAGAAGCCTGGTTTGCTCATCTTGCACCATCGCAGGAGAACACACAGGACACAAGGTCCTGACGCTGAAGGACGAGCACGGGAAACGGAAGGTGAGGCCCTCAAAGTGAGACACCATAACATGATCTGATCAATTCTGTCACTCGGCTACAGAAGATCTGATGAAAAAAACTATAGTGTGTTCATGCTCTCTTGAACCTCTGTCTCTCTGCCTGTGTAGGTAATTTTCTGGTTTGCATTTCAGGAAAGAGCCGCAGGATGTATTTAATCCTAGGCTTTCATCAAACATAATTGCCGTATAAATAAATTAAGTGGACAGAGATTTGAGACTAATATCACAGCCACCTGATAGACAATTCTAGTTGAGTTATCTTCTAAACGAGACAGCTGTGGGCACCTGGGCTCTTGGGTCCGAGTCGGTAGGGGCACCAAGCCAGTGCGGCTCCCACCGACTGCTGCTACAACGAGGCATCAGCTTGCCCACTCCCCATGCCCCCGTCTCAGCTGCCATAGAGAGGCAGCGTGGAGATGAGGGCCTTCACTGTGGAGGGGTCGGTGTGGAGGGCGGTGTGAGGGGTGGCTCAGGGGGCTGGAGTCTCCCCCTGGTGACGTCTCGTCTCTCACTACAGACGCGCGTAGGGGAGGAGACGCGAGCAGTGGAGGAGAAGAGGAAGAAGGCGGAGGAGTCCGTGAAGCGGATGGAGGTCGCTCGCAAGGAAGCGCAGGTACCGTGTCCGGGTCTGGCTCTTTGACCCCCGTGACCTCCACCCAGTGTGGAAATCGTGGAGGTCAAAATTAATTCAAGCGAACTTCGTGCAGCTTCATAACTGTGATTCCTCTTACTATAACTATATCATTCACTATCAAACTCAACATTAACTACGAGGGGGTGGCACGTTTACGGCATTCGATAACCGCATTGGCGAGTCTGCCGCGAGGTCGGGTTCCTCAGCATTGCGTCTTCAACTTCTGTGGCAAAAAAAATGTTGACAGTGTCACAGATTGTCGGGGTGGAGCTGTGGTGCAGCTGTTGCACTGCAATGGAGGTCGCACACCGGCACGGAAGCAGAGGCACGAACACCGCACAGCTGCACCTAACGCCATCCCTAATCGCGTTACCGGAGTTTATTTTAACTACAACTTTAATTTTACCAGGTAAGACCCCACTGAGCCGTGTAGATTTTTTCAGAAGCGACCCTGGCTGTCACAAACAATAGCAGCTCAGCAAAGTGGCTGGCATCATCATCATCACGTGAAATATAGCAGCAGACCCATAGAGATACATAGAGACCCATAGAGATACATAGAGACCCATAGAGATACATAGAGACCCATAGAGATACATTGGGATAAATAGAGGTACAAAGAGACCCAAATAATTACCTAGAGACCCATAGAGATGCATTGGGATACATAGAGATATATAGGGACACATAGAGACACATGGAGACCCATAGACATATATAGAGACCCATAGAGATACTTTGGGACAAATAGTGATACATAGGGACACATAGAGATACATAGAGACCTATAGAGACACATAGAGACCCATGGAGATACTTTGGGACAAATAGTGATACAAAGGGACACGTAGAGATACATGGAGACCCAGAGACTAAACTATTTTAATTTTCTTGACATAAAGCTTTCATGACTGAAGGAATTCTTATTATTTGGGTCTTTCGGTAAAGTCATGTAGATAATATATATTTTTAATAACAATAAAATAAAATGAGTAATAAACTCAATTAAAAAAGTTTTTGAAAAACAACGGTTTTATTTTAAAGTGCATTAAAAAGTAAATAATTTGATTGGACAACGGGAAGTGGACAACAACTTGATGACAAGAGACACGTGGTGCCTGCTTCTTGGGCGAGGCGATTCCAGAGTTTAGGGACCGCGATGTTCTTGACCTCATACAAATTGATATTTAATTAATAAGCCGTCCATACAAAATGTTGATTGCTTTAAAAGAGCCAACTAATTGATTAATTGATACAGGCATGCGTTGTCACCGAATCTGAATACGTGTGCGAAATTTGGAACTGATTGCACAACAGGAAGTAGACAAAATGTTGATTACAAGATTTGACCACGACAAACATAGGAGTCCAGTTAAGTAAAACCGTTGAGAAAATAAAAAAAATATCACGTTTCGATCGCAACACAAGCAATCATCATCAGCTAAGGCCCCACTGAGCCATGTAGCTTTTTTGCAGAAGGAACCTGAATATCACAAATGATAGCTTTGGATTATAAACCCGAGTCAGACTTGTGGGGAAACTCGACCTGGATGACTCCGATTCTAAATGTGGAGGGAAAAGCCGGAGGACTCGGAGAAAAATCCACACAGGCATCAGGATCGTGATCGAAGCCACGACCCCCTGCACACCAGGCGAGGTAGTTAACATCTCGCCCCATCTCGTCGGACAGACGAGGGGGCCCCCACCGGACTCCGAGTGCCCGAGTCTCAACATCCACGACTCCAGCGCCCTCTAGGGGAGAAAAAAGAAGAGAGCGGCACCCCTCTTGCCCCCTTGGCATGGATCGACTCAGTCCCATGGGCGCCTCGTCAATGGGGCATGATTCACCACTAGGGAATAATATTTTATTATTTTACCAGGTAAGGCCCACTGAGCTGTGCAGTTGTTTTTCAGAAGCGACCTGGCAATCACGAATTACAGATCAACCAAATTGCTGATATCATTATCACGTGGAAATGTATAGCAGCAGCAAAATATACAAAGAGACCCATATCGATCCACAGACACCCATATACATACTAGACCCATAGAGATACCTAGACAACATAGAGACACGCAGATAAACAGATACATATAGAGAGACCCCAAGAGAGGCCTTGAGACCCGTAGAGACCCATAGATTAAACTAATTTTTATTTTACCAGGAATGGCTCCACTAAGTTACGTAGTTATTTTTCAGAAGCTACAATCAGCCACTCAACAAAGTGGCTGATTGTAACGTGGAATTTGATAGCAGCCAAATACTCTAAACGCGCGACGTTGACCCTAAATGTGGAGGCAAAAACAGGGGGACCCGGAGAAAAATCCCAACGACAACAGAGAGAACAAAGTCCAACTAAACGAGCATCAGGATCAGGATCGAACCACGACCTGCTTTATACCAGGCGAGGGAGTCAACATCTCCTAGCCACCACGGCGCCCACACGCACACAGAGTGGCTTATGGCTCAAGGAGCCAACCGTGGTCCCCGCGTCTCCGCAGGAATCGGTGGCCGGGATCAGGGGTCGCATCACGGGCAAGTTCGCCCGCCTAAGGGATGCTCTGAACGAGGACGAGAGGGAGGCTCTACGTCGCGTGGCCGTGAAGGAGCGCGAGCTGCTGTCCCGGATTGAGGAGGACATCGCTCGTCACAAGCGGGAGATCGGGGAGCTCCAGGCGGCGGCTGCTCGCCTGCGTGCCCTGCAGCACGAGAGGGACTCGCTCGCCTTCCTGCAGGTGGGGAGCGCCTCTGTGGAGAAGCCGTTGGAGTGTCCAGAACAACAGAGCGGGCAGTGGCAGAGGGGCTCGTGGTGCAAGGTTAGAGACGTCACTCATGATCCCTGTGTCTCTCTCTTCCACAGGGGCACCTGGAGGAGACGCGCAGGTACAGATCCTTAACGTCTCATGGTTAAACACTCACAACACAGTAGATTTTGATTTAAAGCTTTCGTGACTGCAGTAATTCATATTCTTAGTTTTTTCGGTAAAGTCACGTTGAAGGGAAACAACAAAATAATAAAATATATATATAAAACAATAAAAAAAAATTATCACGACGTTTCGACCATAACTCAAACGGTCGTCTTCAGGTGTGTTGGTTTGCATAAATTTATTTTTAAACGGCGCATTCATTTATTTATAAAAAAAACGTTAGCGCCACGCGCAACGATTTGGCAGTTTATTTAGGACTAGTCCATCTATATTCTGAAAAGAGGAGGGGGGAGACGAATTTTTTTTATAATGTATGCTGTCTGAAAGCCACTGTAAGCGTGAACAATCAATTAAGACCTGAAATGGTTTATCAAATCTTTCCAATGATTGCCAAGATAGAATCCATCTTCTCGGTTGAAATTGTCTCTGTGCTTGTATATGTGGATAGCCTCATGAACGAATCTCTCATGGAAGCCAGATGCCTTACAAAGAACCTCTGTCTTGGAAAAGTCAATGGCATGTGAGCCTACTGAATTAGAACAATGATCTGCCACGGCCGAGGTGTTGGTCCTACCGTGTTTATGGTCTGCTTTGTGTTCACGAATGCGGTCCGAGACATGGCGTTTGGTTTCTCTAATGTAACTACTACCACAGAGGCAACTTAGTTTGTAGACACCAGGGTATTGTATGTCCGGAATCACATCTTTTACAGACGGAACCAGATCACGGATTTTATGTAATGTGTTGAAACGGACCTGGATCTTGTGTTTATTCAAGATTTTGGAGATCTTTTTTGTGATCCCCGCAATGTAGGGTAAAGTGATGGTTTTGAAAGGCTCCTCAAGAGGGTTCTTGTTCATGGTTTGAGTGATGGCTTTGCGGATTGTATAGTCGGAGTAACCATTAGCCCTAAGAGCTTGGTGTACGTGTTTGAGTTCACTGCTTATGTGTTCCTGGTCGGATATGCATTGGGCTCTATGATACAGAGTCTTGATGAGATAATTCTTCTGTGATGGATGGTGGTGGGAATCCGGTTTCAGATAAGCATCCGTATGGGTAGCTTTCCTGTAGACAGAGTGGCTCATTGAACCATCAGGTCTCTTTTTAATTAGGACATCCAAAAAAGGTATCTTGCCATCTATTTCGACTTCCATGGTAAATATGATGGCTGGGTGTATGGAATTGATGTGGTCGAAGAATTGGTCTAGAGCAGGCCGGCCATGTGGCCACATGACAAAAGTGTCATCCACGTACCTCTTCCATAAGGTTGGGCGCAGAGTGGCAGTCTGGATGGCGTCAGTCTCAAATTTCTCCATGAAAATGTTAGCTATAACTGGAGAAAGGGGGGAGCCCATTGGGGTGCCCTCAGTTTGTTTGTAGAAAGTTCCATTCCAAGTGAAGTATGTATTGGTTAAACAGTGTCTCACCAGGGGGGGGGGGTACCTCAGTGTTTAGTCCTTGATGAACCAAGTGTTCAATGATTGCAATAGTGTCAGGTACAGGAACCTTGGTGAATAAGGAAACTACATCAAAACTGACAAGCAGGTCGTCTGGGGACAGGGAAATACCCGTGATTGTCGATACCAGGTGAGTAGAATTTTGTACCGCAGAGGTGGTCTTTCCAGTGAAAAGACGCAGGATTTCAGACAAAAAACGAGCTAGTTTGTAGGTGGGGGAGCCGATAGTAGAGACTATGGGACGAAGGGGTGTATCTACTTTATGTATTTTTGGTAAGCCAAAAAGGTCAGTGTAAAATGCGATTGGTATTACCCCAGAGTCGCGGCATCTCTTCAGGAAGGTGAGAGACTCGATCAGCTGAGCTTTCTTATCCCGGAGTTTGTTGAAGGATCTTAAAGTTATGTGAAAACCCTCCCCGTAGAGGCGATTAGCAACCTCAGCAAAGATGAGCGTTTTGAATTATATAAATTAAAAAAGAGGAATGATATTGTAGTCCTCTCAGCTGACAAAGGCAATGCTACTGTCATCATGGATAAAATAGAATACAACAACAAAATTAAAGAATTACTCGACGATGGTAGTTATACAAAAATAAAAAGAGATCCCACCAACAGCCTCGTCACACAAACCAACAAAATAATTTCTGATTCAACCGCATTAATTGATCAATCTAAACAGTTTTCGTTGAAACCTTCTGCTGCCAGGCCACCAAGATTATACGGCTTATCAAAAATACATAAAGTAGATACACCCCTTCGTCCCATAGTCTCTACTATCGGCTCCCCCACCTACAAACTAGCTCGTTTTTTGTCTGAAATCCTGCGTCCTTTCACTGGAAAGACCACCTCTGCAGTACAAAATTCTACTCACCTGGTATCGACAATCAAGGGTATTTCCCTGTCCCCAGACGACCTGATTGTCAGTTTTGATGTAGTTTCCTTATTCACCAAGGTTCCTGTACCTGACACCATTGCAATCATTGAACACTTGGTTCATCAAGGACTAAACACTGAGGTACCCCCCCTGGTGAGACACTGTTTAACCAATACATACTTCACTTGGAATGGAACTTTCTACAAACAAACTGAGGGCACCCCAATGGGCTCCCCCCTTTCTCCAGTTATAGCTAACATTTTCATGGAGAAATTTGAGACTGACGCCATCCAGACTGCCACTCTGCGCCCAACCTTATGGAAGAGGTACGTGGATGACACTTTTGTCATCTGGCCACATGGCCGGCCTGCTCTAGACCAATTCTTCGACCACATCAATTCCATACACCCAGCCATCAGATTTACCATGGAAGTCGAAATAGATGGCAAGATACCTTTTTTGGATGTCCTAATTAAAAAGAGACCTGATGGTTCAATGAGCCACTCTGTCTACAGGAAAGCTACCCATACGGATGCTTATCTGAAACCGGATTCCCACCACCATCCATCACAGAAGAATTATCTCATCAAGACTCTGTATCATAGAGCCCAATGCATATCCGACCAGGAACACATAAGCAGTGAACTCAAACACGTATACCAAGCTCTTAGGGCTAATGGTTACTCCGACTATACAATCCGCAAAGCTATCACTCAAACCATGAAGAAGAACCCTCTTGAGGAGCCTTTCAAAACCATCACTTTACCCTACATTGCGGGGATCACAAAAAAGATCTCCAAAATCTTGAATAAACACAAGATCCAGGTCCGTTTCAACACATTACATAATATCCGTGATCTGGTTCCGTCTGTAAAAGATGTGTTTCCGGACATACAGCACCCTGGTGTCTACAAACTAAGTTGCCTCTGTGGTAGTAGTTACATTGGAGAAACCAAACGCCATGTCTTGGACCGCATTCGTGAACACAAAGCAGACCTTAAACACGGTAGGACCAACACCTCGGCCGTGGCAGATCATTGTTCTAATTCAGTAGGATCACATGCCATTGACTTTTCCAAGACAGAGGTTCTTTGTAAGGCATCTGGCTTCCATGAGAGATTCGTTCATGAGGCTATCCACATATACAAGCACAGAGACAATTTCAACCGAGAAGATGGATTCTATCTTAGCAATCATTGGAAATATTTGATAAACCATTTCAGGTCTTAATTGATTGTTCACGCTTACAGTGGCTTTCAGACAGCATACCTTATAAAAAATTCGTCTCCCCCCTCCTCTTTTCAGAATATAGATGGACTAGTCCTAAATAAACTGCCAAATCGTTGCGCGTGGCGCTAACGTTTTTTTTATAAATAAATAAATGCGCCGTTTAAAAATAAATTTATGCAAACCAACACACCTGAAGACGACCGTTTGAGTTATGGTCGAAACGTCGTGAGAATTTTTTTGTTTTATATATATTTTATTATTTTGTTGTTTCCCTTCAACGTGACTTTACCGAAAAAACTAAGAATATGAACACAGTAGATGTTAGACACACGGGCTGTGTGTTAGACACAGGGGCTGTGTGTTAGACACAGGGGCTGTGTGTATTAGACACACGGGCTATGTGTGCTAGACACACGGGCTGTGTGTTAGACACACGGGCTGTGTGTTAGACACACGGGCTGTGTGTTAGACACACGGGTTGTGCGTGTTAGACACACGGGCTGTGTGTTAGACACACGGCCTGTGTGTGTTAGACACACGGGCTGTCTGTGTTAGACACACGGGTTGTGTGTGTTAGACACACGGGCTGTGTGTTAGACACACAGGCTGTGTGTGTTAGACACACGGGCTGTGTGTCTAACACACAGGCTGTGTGTTAGACACACAGGCTGCGTGTGAGACACAGGGTGTTTGTGAGACACAGGGTGTTTGTGACACACAGGCTGTTTGTGTTAGACACACGGGCTTTGTGTTAGACACACGGGCTTTGTGTTTTAGACACATGGTGTTTGTGTGTTTTAGACATGCAGGCTGTCTGTGAGACACTGACTGCTTGTGAGACACGGGCTGTGAGTGAGACACGGGCTGTGTGAGACACAGGCTGTTTGTGAGACACGTGCTGAGTGTGAGACACGGGCTGTGTGTGAGACACGTGCTGTGTGTGATATGGATGCTGAGTGTTCCAAAGCTGTGGTTAAACGAGGCTGTGTGTGATGCTGTTGGTGGTTGTCCCAGGAGAGAGACCCCAAAGAAATCTGCACCCCCACCTCCCACTTCACTGGACGCCACCACGATCCGCTCCCTTGAAAGGGCCATGTGCAGATTCCTGCCTCTCGTCTGTGAGTTCCTCAGTCTTGCACCCGCGTGTCCCGCTCTGTTGCACTGCACTTCTGTGCTCCTCACCTTCATCAATTTTTATTTTACCAGGTAAGGAACCCGCTGAACCATGTCCCTCTATTGTCGCAAGCGACCTACAACAAATGACAGCTCTACGAAGTGGCTCATCACGTGGATATTTATATCAGCGAAATCCTCTGCATGCAAATTGATTCTAAACGGAGAGGGAAAAATGCGAGGAAGCAGGGAAAAATCCACTCCACCACGCGGAGAGAGACGCAGATTTTGAAAGAGAGCGACATGGATCAATGGGCCCTACCTGGTGAAATAAAATTAATTTAACAGTTTCAATATTCTACTGAACCCTACTGCTGGGTACTGGGGCAAGTGCTGTTAGCGAGAAGCAGCATCACCTATGAAGGCCGGCATGGGACACGAGGGAGTGGGTGGCCAGCACCACGCCCGGCCACCTTTGTCTCCTTCGTGCCGAATGTTTATACATCACACCAGCAGAGGGCAGTGCAGCGTGAACCATTGTTGTACTTTACCTCTACGCTTCTACGTTCACGATCCCCAACATCGGCAAACGCGCACCGACGAGAGCGGTGAAGTATGGTCAAATAACCTGCCAGGATGCGCACAGCGTGGGGAGGCGCTCAACCAGCAGCGAAGTGACACACAATGTCTGTGTGTGGGTGTGAGAATGTGCAAGGCTGTGACACACAATGTCTGTGTGTGGGTGGATGTGAGAGTGTGCGAGGCTGTGACACACATTGTATGTGTGTGGGATAGAGAGTGTGCGAGGCTGTTACATACAATGTCTGTGTGTGTGTGTGAGGGTGTGCGAGGCTGTGACACACAATGTCTGTGTGTGGATGTGAGAGTGTGCAAGGCTGTGACACACAATGTCTGTGTGTGGGTGGATGTGAGAGTGTGCGAGGCTGTGACACACAATGTGTGTGTGTGGGTGTGAGAGTGTGAGAGGCTGTGACACACAATGTATGTGTGCGGGTGTGAGAGTGTGCGAGGCTGTGACACATAATGTCTGTGTGTGGGTGTGAGAGTGTGCGAGGCTGTGACACACAATGTGTGTGTGTGGATGTGAGAGTGTGCGAGGCCGTGACACACAATCTCTGTGTGTGTGGGTGTGAGAGTGTGCGAGGCTCAGCATCGCCTTGCCAGGCACGCTGAGGAGAGTCTTGCGGAGCCCCAATGCGGTTTCAGGAAAGGGCGGTCCTGCACAGATGCCATATTTTCTGTCCGTCTGCTACAGCAGAGGTGTAGGGAATTCCAACAAGACCTACATCTCTGCTTTATTGACCTGGTCAAGGCCTATGATACCATCAGTATGCCTGGGCTCTGGGTCGTTCTTCGTGCTTTTGGAGTACCTGACCCTCTGCTCACGATCATTAAGGACCTTCATGATGGTGAGCGGGCCCGGGTAAAACTACGTGGCCGGGAGTCAGAGCCATTCCCTGTACACCTTGGGGTGCGACAGGGATGTCCTCTGGCTCCCACATTATTAAACGTCTATTTTGACCACGTAGTTCGTGAAGCCTTCAATAGCTGTACCAGGGGAATCTCCATATGGTACAGATATAATGGGAGGCTGATCGATGCCCGGGTGCGGTCAAGGGATGGCTCCCTATTGCTCAACCACGTTATGTATGCTGATGATTTGGTAATAGCTGCTCAGTCAGAGGAGGAGTTGGAGACGCTGCTGCTGAGACTGGAGCGTGCCACTAAGAGGTGGGGCCTTACCATCAGCCCCACCAAAACTAAGCACCTGCCTGGGTATTTTGTACCATCGGACACTCCACCCCCACAACTCCCAATCGGTGATGGGGCAGTTGTGGACAGAGTGGAGAGTTTCCCATACCTGGGCAGTGTGCTTATGACCGGTTCCAGTTTAACAGCAGAGGTCTCACTCCGAAGCAGTCGAGCGGCAATATCTTTTCATCGGTTGTGTAACGCTGTGTGGAAGCTACCTGGTCTGTCGCTCCGCACTAAGCTTCAGGTCTTCTCGGCCACGGTCATTCCCTCCCTTCTCTACGCTTGCGAAACGTGGACCCCTAATGGAACATCTTCGCCGGTTAGAAACATTTAGGCTGGCCTGCCTACGATCCATCCTGAGTTTAACCAGACTGGATTGTGTGAGGAGCTTACAAATCCTTGAAAGATCTGGGCAAGGTCCGATCGGTGAGCTCCTCGGGCGGGAAAGGCTGCGATGGCTGGGTCATGTAGCCCGCATGCCCAGCCAACGCATGCCGAAACAGCTTTTGTTCGGCCGGATTGAGGGGGCTAAGCGGGCGCGGCACGGGCTAGAGAAGAAATGGAGTGATGTGGTACAGGACGACGTGGAGCTGAGTGGACTTGCCGATGACTGGTACCAGCGGTGTCAAGATCGGCCTCTGTGGAGGAGACTCGTGAAGGATGCTACTGGGCAGTTGGAGGTAGTCGCCCTCCAACAACAACGGAGGGCGGAGGAGCGACGCTCAGAACAACGAGCGGAGCGCCGGGTGGCTAAAGCACAGCAGGTTGGCACAGTAGGGGGCACAGGTGGTGCATCAGCCAGTCATCTCAGTCAGTCGACCTGTGGCACGTGGGTCTGCCCCGTGACCTCCTGCCAGCGGGCATTCGACAATTCACTTGGGCTCAGGGTGCACATAGCCTGGCACAAGCATCGTGGTGACGTCACCGCCACTTAGTGGCGAATGGCGGTTGTTGTTGTTGTTATTGAGGCTGTGATACACAATGTCTGTGTGTGGATGTGAGAGAGTGCGAGGCTGTGACATACAATGTCTGTGTGTGGGTGTGGGAGTGTGCGAGGCTGTAACACAATGTCTGTGTGTGGGTGTGAGAGTGTGCGAGACTGTGACACACAATGTCTGTGTGTGTGGGTGTGAGTGTGCGACGCTGTCACACAGAAGGTCTGTGTGTTTGTGGAAGTGAAAGTGTGCGAGGCTGTGACAAAATGTGCGTATGGGTGTGAGAGTGTGCGAGGCTGTGACACACAATGTCTGTGTGTGGGTGTGAGAGAGTGCGAGGCTGAGACACACAATGTCTGTGTGTGTGGGTGTGAGAGTGTGCGAGGCTGTGACACACAATGTCTGTGTGTGGGTGTGAGAGTGTGCGAGGCTGTGACACGCAATGTCTGTGTGTTGGTGTGAGAGTGTGCGAAGCTGTGATACACAATGTCTGTGTGTGGGTGTGAGAGTGTGCGAAGCTGTGATACACAATGTCTGTGTGTGGGTGTGAGAGTGTGCGAGGCTGTGACACACAATCTCTGTGTTTGCAGATGTGAGAATGCGCGAGGCTGTGACACAATGTCTGTGTGTGGGTGTAAGAGGGTGCGAGGCTGTGACACACAATGTCTGTGTGTGTGAGAGTGTGCGAGGCTGTAACACACAATGTTTGTGTGTGGATGTGAGAGTGTGTGAGGCTGTGACACACAATGTCTGTGTGTGGGTGTGAGAGTGTGCGAGGCTGTGACACACAATGTCTGTGTGTGTGGATGTGAGAGTGTGCGAGGCTGTGACATACAATGTCTGTGTGTGGGTGGATGGGTGTCAGAGTGTGCGAGGCTGTGACACACAATGTCTGTGTGAATGGGTGTGAGAGTGTGCGAGGCTGTGACACACAATGTCTGTGTGTGTGGGTGTAAAAGTGTGCGAGGCTGTGAACCACAATGTCTGTGTGTGGGTGTGAGAGTGTGCGAGGCTGTGACATACAATGTCTGTGTGTGGGTGTGAGAGTGTGCGAGGCTGTAACACACAATGTCTATGTGTGGGTGTGAGAGTGTGCGAGACTGTGACACACAATGTCTGTGTGTGCGTGTGAGAGTGTGCAAAGCTGTGATACACAATGTCTGTGTGTGGGTGTGAGAGTGTGCGAGGCTGTGACACACAATGTCTGTGTTTGCAGATGTGAGAATGCGCGAGGCTGTGACACAATGTCTGTGTGTTGGTGTAAGAGGGTGCGAGGCTGTGACACACAATGTTTGTGTGTGGATGTGAGAGTGTGTGAGGCTGTGACACACAATGTCTGTGTGTGTGTGAGAGTGTGCGAGGCAGTGACACACAATGTCTGTTTGTGGGTGTGAGAGTGTGCGAGGCTGTGACACACAATGTCTGTGTGTGTGGATGTGAGAGTGTGCGGGGCTGTGACACACAATGTCTGTGTGTGGGTGTGAGAGTGTGCGAAGCGGTGACACACAATGTCTGTGTGTGGGTGTGAGAGTGTGCGAGACTGTGACACACAATGTCTGTGTGTGCGTGTGAGAGTGTGCAAAGCTGTGATACACAATGTCTGTGTGTGGGTGTGAGAGTGTGCGAGGCTGTGACACACAATGTCTGTGTTTGCAGATGTGAGAATGCGCGAGGCTGTGACACAATGTCTGTGTGTTGGTGTAAGAGGGTGCGAGGCTGTGACACACAATGTTTGTGTGTGGATGTGAGAGTGTGTGAGGCTGTGACACACAATGTCTGTGTGTGTGTGAGAGTGTGCGAGGCAGTGACACACAATGTCTGTTTGTGGGTGTGAGAGTGTGCGAGGCTGTGACACACAATGTCTGTGTGTGTGGATGTGAGAGTGTGCGGGGCTGTGACACACAATGTCTGTGTGTGGGTGTGAGAGTGTGCGAAGCGGTGACACACAATATCTGTGTGTGGGTGTAAAAGTGTGCGAAGCTGTGTACCACAATGTCTGTGTGTGTGGATATGGGAGTGTGCGAGGCTGGGACACACAATGTCTGTCTGTGTGGATGTGAGAGTGTGCGAGGCAGTGACACACAATGTATGTTTGTGGGTGTGAGAGTGTGCGAGGCTGTGACACACAATGTCTGTGTGTGGGTGTGAGAGTGTGCGAGGCTGTGACACACAATGTCTGTGTGTGTGGGTGTGAGAGTGTGCGAGGCTGTGACACACAATGTCTGTGTGTGGGTGTGAGAGTGTGCGAGGCTGTGACACACAATGTCTGTGTGTTGGTGTGAGAGTGTGCGAGGCTGTGACACACAATGTCTGTGTGTGGGTGTGAGAGTGTGCGAAGCTGTGATACACAATGTCTGTGTGTGGGTGTGAGAGTGTGCGAGGCTGTGACACACAATGTCTGTGTTTGCAGATGTGAGAATGCGCGAGGCTGTGACACAATGTCTGTGTGTGGGTGTAAGAGGGTGCGAGGCTGTGACACACAATGTTTGTGTGTGGATGTGAGAGTGTGTGAGGCTGTGACACACAATGTCTGTGTGTGGGTGTGAGAGTGTGCGAGGCTGTGACACACAATGTCTGTGTGTGGGTGTGAGAGTGTGCGAAGCGGTGACACACAATATCTGTGTGTGGGTGTTAAAGTGTGCGAGGCTTTGAACCACAATGTCTGTGTGTGGGTGTGAGAGTGTGCGAGGCTGTGACATACAATGTCTGTGTGTGGGTGTGAGAGTGTGCGAGGCTGTAACACACAATGTCTGTGTGTGGGTGTGAGAGTGTGCGAAGCTGTGATACACAATGTCTGTGTGTGGGTGTGAGAGTGTGCGAGGCTGTGGACACACAATGTCTGTGTTTGCAGATGTGAGAATGCGCGTGGCTGTGACACAATGTCTGTGTGTTGGTGTAAGAGGGTGCGAGGCTGTGACACACAATGTTTGTGGGTGGATGTGAGAGTGTGTGAGGCTGTGACACACAATGTCTGTGTGTGGGTGTGGGAGTGTGCGAGGCTGTGACACGCAATGTCTGTGTGTGTGGATGTGAGATAGTGCGAGACTGTGACACACAATGTCTGTGTGTGTGGATGTGAGAGTGTGCGAGGCTGTGACATACAATGTCTGTGTGTGGGTGGATGGGTGTCAGAGTGTGCGAGGCTGTGACACACACTGTCTGTGTGAATGGGTGTGAGAGTGTGCGAGGCTGTGACACACAATGTCTGTGTGTGTGGATGTGAGAGTGTGCGAGGCTGTGACACATAATGTCTGTGTGTGGGTGTGAGAGTGTGCGAAGCGGTGACACACAACATCTGTGTGTGGGTGTAAAAGTGTGCGAGGCTGTGAACCACAATGTCTGTGTGTGTGGATGTGGGAGTGTGCGAGGCTGTGACACACAATGTCTGTCTGTGTGGATGTGAGAGTGTGCGAGGCAGTGACACACAATGTCTGTGTGTGGGTGTGAGAGTGTGCGAGGCTGTGACACACAATGTCTGTGTGTGGGTGTGAGAGTGTGCGAGACTGTGACACACAATGTCTGTGTGTGTGGATGTGAGAGTGTGCGAGGCTGTGACACACAATGTCTGTGTGTGGGTGTGAGAGTGTGCGAAGCGGTGACACACAATATCTGTGTGTGGGTGTAAAAGTGTGCGAGGCTGTGTACCACAATGTCTGTGTGTGTGGATATGGGAGTGTGCGAGGCTGTGACACACAATGTCTGTCTGTGTGGATGTGAGAGTGTGCGAGACAGTGACACACAATGTCTGTTTGTGGGTGTGAGAATGTGCGAGGCTGTGACACACAATGTCTGTGTGTGGGTGTGAGAGTGTGCGAGGCTGTGACACACAATGTCTGTGTGTGGGTGTGAGAGAGTGCGAGGCTGTGACACACAATGTCTGTGTTTGCAGATGTGAGAATGCGCGAGGCTGTGACACAATGTCTGTGTGTGGGTGTAAGAGGGTGCGAGGCTGTGACACACAATGTTTGTGTGTGGATGTGAGAGTGTGTGAGGCTGTGACACACAATGTCTGTGTGTGGGTGTGAGAGTGTGCGAGGCTGTGACACACAATGTCTGTGTGTGGGTTTGAGAGTGTGCGAAGCGGTGACACACAATATCTGTGTGTGGGTGTAAAAGTGTGCGAGGCTTTGAACCACAATGTCTGTGTGTGGGTGTGAGAGTGTGCGAGGCTGTGACATACAATGTCTGTGTGTGGGTGTGAGAGTGTGCGAGGCTCTAACACACAATGTCTGTGTGTGGGTGTGAGAGTGTGCGAAGCTGTGATACACAATGTCTGTGTGTGGGTGTGAGAGTGTGCGAGGCTGTGGACACACAATGTCTGTGTTTGCAGATGTGAGAATGCGCGAGGCTGTGACACAATGTCTGTGTGTTGGTGTAAGAGGGTGCGAGGCTGTGACACACAATGTCTGTGTGTGGGTGTGAGAGTGTGCGAGGCTGTGACACGCAATGTCTGTGTGTGTGGATGTGAGAGTGTGCGAGGCTGTGACACACAATGTCTGTGTGTGGGTGTGAGAGTGTGCGAGGCTGTGACACACAATGTCTGTGTGTGGGTGTGAGAGTGTGCGAAGCGGTGACACACAATATCTGTGTGTGGGTGTTAAAGTGTGCGAGGCTTTGAACCACAATGTCTGTGTGTGGGTGTGAGAGTGTGCGAGGCTGTGACATACAATGTCTGTGTGTGGGTGTGAGAGTGTGCGAGGCTGTAACACACAATGTCTGTGTGTGGGTGTGAGAGTGTGCGAAGCTGTGATACACAATGTCTGTGTGTGGGTGTGAGAGTGTGCGAGGCTGTGGACACACAATGTCTGTGTTTGCAGATGTGAGAATGCGCGTGGCTGTGACACAATGTCTGTGTGTTGGTGTAAGAGGGTGCGAGGCTGTGACACACAATGTTTGTGGGTGGATGTGAGAGTGTGTGAGGCTGTGACACACAATGTCTGTGTGTGGGTGTGGGAGTGTGCGAGGCTGTGACACGCAATGTCTGTGTGTGTGGATGTGAGATAGTGCGAGACTGTGACACACAATGTCTGTGTGTGTGGATGTGAGAGTGTGCGAGGCTGTGACATACAATGTCTGTGTGTGGGTGGATGGGTGTCAGAGTGTGCGAGGCTGTGACACACACTGTCTGTGTGAATGGGTGTGAGAGTGTGCGAGGCTGTGACACACAATGTCTGTGTGTGTGGATGTGAGAGTGTGCGAGGCTGTGACACATAATGTCTGTGTGTGGGTGTGAGAGTGTGCGAAGCGGTGACACACAACATCTGTGTGTGGGTGTAAAAGTGTGCGAGGCTGTGAACCACAATGTCTGTGTGTGTGGATGTGGGAGTGTGCGAGGCTGTGACACACAATGTCTGTCTGTGTGGATGTGAGAGTGTGCGAGGCAGTGACACACAATGTCTGTGTGTGGGTGTGAGAGTGTGCGAGGCTGTGACACACAATGTCTGTGTGTGGGTGTGAGAGTGTGCGAGACTGTGACACACAATGTCTGTGTGTGTGGATGTGAGAGTGTGCGAGGCTGTGACACACAATGTCTGTGTGTGGGTGTGAGAGTGTGCGAAGCGGTGACACACAATATCTGTGTGTGGGTGTAAAAGTGTGCGAGGCTGTGTACCACAATGTCTGTGTGTGTGGATATGGGAGTGTGCGAGGCTGTGACACACAATGTCTGTCTGTGTGGATGTGAGAGTGTGCGAGACAGTGACACACAATGTCTGTTTGTGGGTGTGAGAATGTGCGAGGCTGTGACACACAATGTCTGTGTGTGGGTGTGAGAGTGTGCGAGGCTGTGACACACAATGTCTGTGTGTGGGTGTGAGAGAGTGCGAGGCTGTGACACACAATGTCTGTGTTTGCAGATGTGAGAATGCGCGAGGCTGTGACACAATGTCTGTGTGTGGGTGTAAGAGGGTGCGAGGCTGTGACACACAATGTTTGTGTGTGGATGTGAGAGTGTGTGAGGCTGTGACACACAATGTCTGTGTGTGGGTGTGAGAGTGTGCGAGGCTGTGACACACAATGTCTGTGTGTGGGTTTGAGAGTGTGCGAAGCGGTGACACACAATATCTGTGTGTGGGTGTAAAAGTGTGCGAGGCTTTGAACCACAATGTCTGTGTGTGGGTGTGAGAGTGTGCGAGGCTGTGACATACAATGTCTGTGTGTGGGTGTGAGAGTGTGCGAGGCTCTAACACACAATGTCTGTGTGTGGGTGTGAGAGTGTGCGAAGCTGTGATACACAATGTCTGTGTGTGGGTGTGAGAGTGTGCGAGGCTGTGGACACACAATGTCTGTGTTTGCAGATGTGAGAATGCGCGAGGCTGTGACACAATGTCTGTGTGTTGGTGTAAGAGGGTGCGAGGCTGTGACACACAATGTCTGTGTGTGGGTGTGAGAGTGTGCGAGGCTGTGACACGCAATGTCTGTGTGTGTGGATGTGAGAGTGTGCGAGGCTGTGACACACAATGTCTGTGTGTGTGGATGTGAGAGTGTGCGAGGCTGTGACATACAATGTCTGTGTGTGGGTGGATGGGTGTCAGAGTGTGCGAGGCTGTGACACACACTGTCTGTGTGAATGGGTGTGAGAGTGTGCGAGGCTGTGACACACAATGTCTGTGTGTGTGGATGTGAGAGTGTGCGAGGCTGTGACACATAATGTCTGTGTGTGGGTGTGAGAGTGTGCGAAGCGGTGACACACAATATCTGTGTGTGGGTGTAAAAGTGTGCGAGGCTGTGAACCACAATGTCTGTGTGTGTGGATGTGGGAGTGTGCGAGGCTGTGACACACAATGTCTGTCTGTGTGGATGTGAGAGTGTGCGAGGCAGTGACACACAATGTCTGTGTGTGGGTGTGAGAGTGTGCGAGGCTGTGACACACAATGTCTGTGTGTGGGTGTGAGAGTGTGCGAGGCTGTGACACACAATGTCTGTGTGTGTGGATGTGAGAGTGTGCGAGGCTGTGACACACAATGTCTGTGTGTGGGTGTGAGAGTGTGCGAAGCGGTGACACACAATATCTGTGTGTGGGTGTAAAAGTGTGCGAGGCTGTGTACCACAATGTCTGTGTGTGTGGATATGGGAGTGTGCGAGGCTGTGACACACAATGTCTGTCTGTGTGGATGTGAGAGGGTGCGAGACAGTGACACACAATGTCTGTTTGTGGGTGTGAGAATGTGCGAGGCTGTGACACACAATGTCTGTGTGTGGGTGTGAGAGTGTGCGAGGCTGTGACACACAATGTCTGTGTGTGTGGATGTGAGAGTGTGCGAGGCTGTGACACACAATGTCTGTGTGTGTGGATGTGAGAGTGTGCGAGGCTGTGACAGTGTCTGTGTGTGTGTGAGAGTGTGCGAGGCTGTGACCCACAATGTGCGTGCGTGGGTGAGAGTGTGCGAGGCTGTGACACACAATGTCTGTGTGTGGATGTGAGAGTGTGCGAGGCTGTGACAGTGTCTGTGTGTGGGTGTGAGTGTGTGCGAGGCTGTGACACACAATGTGTGTGTGGGTGTGAGAGTGGCGTTCACATCGTGGTGCTGGCATTATCAACACTCTTCACTGCACACAAACACATGGTCATGTTAGTGTAGCACTATTATTAATATGATTTATTATTCACTAATTATTATTCACGTATTATTCATGAGTGATTAACAGTATGTGTAAGCAGATACTAGCGAATATTTGTATGTGTACACTAATACTAACTTATATTTGCGTGTGTACACTAATAGTAACGAATATTAGTGTGTGCACACTAATACTAACTATTATTAGTATGTGTACACTAATACTAACTATTATTAGTATGTGTACACTAATACTAACTAATATTAGTGTGTACACTAATACTAACCATTATTAGTATGTGTACACTAATACTAACTAATTTTAGTATGTGTACACTAATACTAACTAACATTAGTGTGTGTACACTAATTCTAACTAATATTAGTATGTGTACACTAATACTAACTAATATTAGTATGTGTACACTAATACTAACTAATATTAGTATTTGAACACTAATACCAACTAATATTAGTACGTGTACACTAATACTAACTAATATTAGTTTGTGTACACTAATACTAACTAATATTAGTATGTGTACACTAATAATACCTAATATTAGTATGTGTACACTAATACTAACTAATATTAGTATGTGTACAGTAATACTAACTAATATTAGTATGTGTACACTAATAATACCTAATATTAGTATGTGTACACTAATACTAACTAATATTAGTATGTGTACAGTAATACAAACTAATATTACTATGTGTACACTAATAATACCTAATATTAGTATGTGTACACTAATACTAACTAATATTAGTGTGTGTACACTAATACTAACTAATATTAGTTACAATTTTGATTTAAAGCTTTCGTGACTGCAGTTATTCATATTATTGGTTCTTTCAGTAAAGTCACGTTGAAGGAAAACAATAAAAGAATTAATAAATATATATAAAACAATAAAATTCTCACGACGTTTCGACTGCAACACAAGCAGTCATCATCAGGTGTGAAAGCCAATGGCAAGAACATTTGAAAGAAGTGGCGGTTTGTATTTATTTATTTTTAAACGTTAGCACCACGGACAGCGATTTGACAGTTTGTTTAGATCAGTGGTTCTTAACCTGGGTTCGATCGAACCCCAGGGATTCGGTGAGTCGATCTCAGGGGTTCGGCAGAGCCCCCGCCACGGAGGTCCGGACACACTTGATTTATTGTGTAAATTTGTGATGACACACACGGCCCGCTTGGCCATCACTGGCTGCAGATGATCATGCTACACTGCTTGGCCAATCAGCGCTGCGGGGAATTTAGTGCGTACTCAGTAGTCAACGTGTGACTGTTGTTGTCGTACGTCGTGTGATTTCTTTAATATTTTATCCATACTAACTATGTCGGGCAAAAGAAGAAACTGGTCGGACGAATATGTACAACATGGATTCTCATGTATCACGGAACGTGATGGGAGTGAGCGTCCTATCTGCATGATTTGCAACGCCAAGTTGAGCAACTCTAGTCTTGCACCGGCAAAACTAAAGGAACACTTCTTGAAGCTGCATGGAGACGGGGAATACAAGAACACAACACTTGCTGAATTCAGGGTGAAGAGAGCCAGATTCGATGAAAGGGCCACTCTGCCTGCTCTTGGATTTGTACCTGTTAACAAACCGATCCTGACAGCATCGTACGAAGTTGCTTACCTGATCGCAAAGCAGGGCAAGCCACACACCATTGGTGAAACACTTGTGAAACCAGCTGCATTAAAGATGGCGAATCTGATACTCGGAACAGCGGCCGAAGGTAAATTATCCCAAATTCCCCCTTCAAATGACACCGTCAGTGACAGAATAGAAGACATGAGTAAAGACATCTTGGCTCAAGTAGTCGCGGATCTGATTTCAAGCCTGGCAAAATTCAGCCTTCAACTCGACGAAACCACAGACGTTTCTGATCTAAGCCAGCTTGCTGTTTTTGTACGCTATGTGAAAGACGACATGATAAAAGAAGAGTTTTTATTTTGTAAGCCTCTTACAACAACAACGAAGGCAGCCGATGTGAAGAAGCTTGTGGATGACTTCTTCAGAGACAACAATCTTTCATGGGATATGGTTTCTGCAGTTTGTACGGACGGAGCTCCAGTCATGCTGGGAAGAAAGTCTGGTTTTGGTGCGCTAGTAAAGGCCGATGCACCACACATCATTGTGACGCATTGTATTCTGCACAGGCATGCGTTGGCAACAAAAACCTTACCTCCAAAAATGGCAGAAGTATTAAAAACTGTGGTGGAATGTGTGAACTATGTGCGAAAAAGTGCTCTGAGGCACCGCATCTTCAGTGAGCTGTGTAAAGAAATGGGCTCTGAATTTGAGGTACTTCTGCTCCATTCTAATATTCGGTGGTTATCCCGGGGACAGGTGCTGAATCGTGTTTTTGCCATGCGTGTGGAATTAGCCCTGTTTTTGCAAGAGCACCAACACTGCCATGCAGATTGCTACAAAAATCCTGAGTTCATTCTCATTTTAGCGTACATGGCTGATATATTCGCAGCTCTCAATCATCTCAATCAGCAGATGCAGGGTGGTGGAGTCAATATCATGGAAGCGGAAGAACACCTGAAGGCTTTTCAAAAAAAGCTACCGTTATGGAAACGACGAACAGAGAACAATAACTTCGCAAACTTCCCGCTTCTGGACGACTGTGCAAGTAAGATCGAAGATGTGTCTGGAATCGGAGATATTTCTGTATCCACGGAACTGAAGCAAACAATTGCCACGCACTTAGATGAGCTTGCAAAGTCTCTCGACGGATATTTCCCTACAAGAGAGTCATATCCAGCATGGGTGAGACAGCCGTTCACGTTTGCTGTTGAAACAGCAGATGTCAATGATGAATTCCTCGACGAAATCATTGAAATTCAGCAGAGCCAGGTTCAACAGCAACTCTTCAGAACAACAACGCTCTCAACGTTTTGGTGTCGACAAATGAACAAGTATCCAGTTATTGCTAAGAAAGCCCTGGATTTTTTTATACCATTTGTTACAACATATCTTTGTGAGCAATCCTTTTCGAGGATGCTGGACATAAAAACGAAGAAAAGGAACAGACTTTGCTGTGAAAATGACATGAGAGTGGCACTTGCCAAGGTGAAGCCAGGCATATCTGAACTGATCTCTCAAAGGCAACAGCAGAAGTAACATTGATTTCCAGGTATGTAATTTGTTGTGAGTTTATGCATTGTGTTGGTTTTATTCTTTGAACAAGGTAATGTTCATGCACGGCTCATTTTGTGTACCAGTAAAAAACATATCTACGTCTTGAATTTGAAAAAAATCACATTTTATTTTTCACTAAAGAGGGGTTCGGTGAATGCGCATATGAAACTGGTGGGGTTCGGTACCTCCAACAAGGTTAAGAACCACTGGTTTAGATGGACGAGTCCATCTATGTTCGGAAAAGAGGAGGGGGGAGATGAAAAAATAATGTATGCTGTCTGAAAGCCACCGTAAGCGTGAACAATCAATTAAGACCCGAAATGGTTTATCAAATCCTTCCAATGATTGCTAAGAGAAAATCCATCTTCTCGGTTGAAATTGTCTCTGTGATTGTATATGTGGATAGCCTCATGAACGAATCTCTCATGGTAGCCAGATGGCTTGCAAATAACCTCTGTTTTGGAGAAGTCAATGTCATTTGAGCCTACTGAATTATAATAGAGATCTGCCACGGCCGAGGTGTTGGTCCTACCGTGTTTAAGGTCTGCTTTGTGTTCACGAATGCGGTCCAAGACATATCGTTTGGTTTATCCAATGTAACTACTACCACAGAGGCAACTTAGTTTGTAGACACGAGGGTATTGTATGTCCGGAATCACATCTTTTACAGACGGAACCAGATCACGGATTTTATGTAAGGTGTTGAAACGGACCTGGATCTTGTGTTTATTCAAGATTTTGGAGATCTTTTTTGTGATCCTACAAACTGGCTCGTTTTCTGTCTGAAATCCTGCGGTCTTTCACTAGAAAAACCACCTCTGCGGTACAAAATTCTACTCACCTGGTATCGACAATCAAGGGTGTTTCCCTGTCCCCAGACGACCTGCTTGTCAGTTTTAATGTAAATTTTGATTTAAAGCTTTCGTGACTGCAGTAATTCATATTCTTAGTTTTTTCAGTAAAGTCACGTTGAAGAGAAACAACAAAATAATAAAATATATATAAACAATAAAAAATTCTCACGACGTTTCGACCATAACTCAAACGGTCATCTTCAGGTGTGTTGGTTTGCATACATTTATTTTTTAACGGCGCATTTATTTATTTATAAAAAACGTTAGCGCCACGCGCAGCGATTTGGCAGTTTACCCAGGACTAGTCCATCTATATTCTGAAAAGAAGAGGGGGGAGACGAATTTTTTTTATATATATAATGTATGCTGTCTGAAAGCCACTGTAAGCGTGAACAATCAATTAAGAACTGAAACATTATAGATTTAATGTAGTTTCCTTATTCACCAAGTTCCTGTACCTGACACCATCGCAATCATTGAAGACTTGGTTCATCAAGGACTAAACACTGAGGTACCGCCTCCTGGTGAGACACTGCTTAACCAATACATACTTCACTTGAAATGGAACTTTCTACAAACAAACTGAGGGGACCCCAATGGGTTCCCCACTATCTCCTGTTGCAGCCAACATTTTCATGGAAACATTTGAGACTGATGCCATCCAGACTGCCACTCTGCGCCCAACCTTATGGAAGAGGTATGTGGATGATAATTTTGTCATCTGGCCACATGGCCGGCCTGCTCTAGACGAAATTCTTCGACCACATCAATTCCGTACACCCAGCCATCAGATTTACCATGGAAGTCGAAGAAGATGGCAAGCTACCTTTTTTGGATGTCCTAATAAAAAATAGACCTGATGATTCAATGAGCCACTCTGTCTACAGGAAAGCTAACCATACGGATGCTTATCTGAAACCGGATTTCCACCACCATCCATCACAGAAGAATTCTCTCATCAAGACTCTGCACCATAGAGCCCAATGTATATCCGACCAGGAACACATAGGCAGTGAACTCAAGCACGTACACCAAGCTCTGAAGGCTAATGGTTACTCCGACTATACAGTCCGCAAAGCTATCACTCAAACCATGAAGAAGGACCCTCTTGAGGAGCCTTTAAAAAAACATCACTTTACCCTACATTGCGGGGATCACGAAAAAAATCTCCAAAATCTTGAATAAACACAAGATCCAGGTCCGTTTTGACACATTCCATAAAATCCGTGATCTGGTTCCATCTGTAAAAGATGTGATTCCGGACATACAGTACCCTGGTGTCTACAAACTAAGTTGTCTCTGTGGTAGTAGTTACATTGGAGAAACCAAACGACATGTCTCGAACCGCATTCGTGAAGACAAAGCAGACCTTAAACACGGTAGAACCAACACCTCGGCCAAGGCAGATCACTGTTATAATTCAGTAGGCTCACATGACATTGACTTCTCCAAAACAGAGGTTCTTTGCAAGCCATCTGGCTACCATGAGAGATTCGTTCATGAGGCTATCCACATATACAAACACAGAGACAATTTCAATCGAGAAGATGGATTCTGGCTTAGCAAACATTGGAAGGATTTGATTAACCATTTCGGGTTTTAATTGATTGTTCATGCTTACGGTGGCTTTCAGACAGCATACATTGATTTTTCCTCTCCCCCCTCCTCTTTTCCGAACATAGATGGACTCGTCCATCTAAACCAACTGTCAAATCGCTATCCGTGGTGCTAACGTAAAAAAAATACAAACCGCCACTTCTTTCAAATGTTCTTGCCGTTGGTTTTCACACCTGATGATGACTGCTTGTGTTGCAGTCGAAACGTCGTGATAATTTTATTGTTTTATATATTTTTAATTATTTTATTGTTTCCCTTCAACGTGACTTTACCGAAAGAACCAAGAAAATAATATTAGTTTGTGTACACTAATACTCACCACAGATGGACGCTCACCGACTCTGGACACAAACTCAGCCTACGACCGCCTCCAGATTTCCTCGGATCTCAGGACGGTGACGTGGAGCGATGTCCCCCAGGGTCGCCCCCATCACCCACACCGCTTTGAGTGCCCACCCCAAGCACTGTGCTCTGAGAGCTTCTCGTCGGGTCAGCATTACTGGGAGGTGGACGTGGGGAGTGCCTGGTGGTGTCGGGTTGGAGTCGCGTACGGGACGATCCCACGGAGAGGGAGTGGTGCTGAGTGCTGCCTGGGACTGAGTGACGTCTCCTGGTGTCTACTGAAAGATGAAGACAGCTTCTCAGTGCGGCATGGCGGGGTAGTGACGTCACTGTCGGTGCCGCAGCCTCCGCGGAGAGTCGGGGTCCACCTGGACTGGGACGCGGGGCTTCTGTCGTTTTACAGCGCAGACTCTATGGCGCCGTTACACTCGTTTCACCAAACATTCACTCAGCCCCTACACCCTGGGCTGGGGGTGTGGGGTGATGATGGTGAGTCAGTGAGGATTGTGGATCTGAGTGGCGCGTCCTGAGAGAGGTGAACGTGAACAGCGCAGAGGGCAGACGCCACGACGCACGGTGCTCGCCACCCTCGTCGGTAAAGTCACAAAGATGAAAAAAAGAAAAATGTAAGAATAAACATTACATACAAATTTAAATAAAAAAAAATCTCATGACGTTTTGATCGCAACAGAAGCGGTCGTCATCAGTCAAGAAAAGTTAAGTCAAAACAATAATATTTTTTTATTTTAAAATGTATAAATGTACACATACGACAGTGGCATTGTAACGCTTGTATTGTCGATTCTACAATAAAAATACAGAACACAACAACAATGTAGTTGTGTACAGCGTCATTCGTGCTCACTGTTCATTATTTAAACACGAGGAGCAAATCCTCTACACAGCCACTGCCAAGCAAATTAAATCTACAAATCAATAAACAAATAAAGAGACGGCGCCAAACACAAAAGGCGCCAACAATGTCCTAGCTGTTCAAGTCGTCTGCTGCTTCTGCATCATGGACGTGGTGACGTCACCACGCTCACTCCCCCAACAACCACAACCATCACAACAACCACCACAAACACCTTAAAACCCACCACAACAACCACCAAAATAACCTCAACAACCACAACAACAACAACCACAAGCACCACAACAATCACCACCACCACAACCAGCACCACAACAACCACAACAACCACCACAACCGCCAACACAACCACCACAACAACCACAACAACCACCACCACAGCCACGACCACCACAACCACCACCACAACCAGCACCACAACAACAAAAACATCCACAACAACCACCACAACAACTATAACCACCACAACAATCACAACAACCACAACCGCCACAACAATCACCACAACCACCAAGACAGTCACCACCACAACTACCACCACAACAACCACCACAATCACCACAACAACAACAAACACCACAACCACCACCACAACAACCACCGCAACCAACTCCACAACCACCACCACAGCAACCACAAACACCACCACAACCACCACAACAACAACTACCACTACCACCACCTGAATAACCACCACAACAACCACCACAAGCACCACCACAACAACAACCACCTCCACAACAACCACCATCACCACATCCACCACCACCACCACAACAACCACCACAACCAACACCACAACTACAACCACAACAACCTCCACAACGACCACCACAGCAACCATCACAACCACCACAACAACCACCAAAACCACCACCATAACAATCACAAAATCCACAACCAAAACCACCACCGCAACAACTACAACAACCACCACCACCAGCACCACAATAACCACCACAACCACCGCAACAACCACCACTACAACAACCACCACAACCAACACCACCACAACAACCACCAATACAACAACCACCACCACTTCACACAGTGAAATGGACTAGGAACTAATAATAAAAGTCGTCCCCAGGCTTTGTGTCAACACGACTCACTCAAATTCCGGCTATGGGCAACAATTATTAATATATTTATACACTCATACATATTTATATTTGTACATATTCACTGTATATTATGTTTTTTAGATGCTTATATTTACATGTAAATATTAATGTATAAAAAATTGATTGCGAAATATATATGTATAGTTTCATATGAATATGTTGATGTTTCGTCATATATTCATGTAATTACATGTCATTTTATATAGATGCGTATATTTACGTATACATACTAATTGACGGGGCTCGGGGCGTAGCGCCTGGCAATTATTTTTTTCTATGCGAACCCCGCGGTCCGAGAGCCAAATCCCCCGCAAAGGAGCGTACACAGACGGACAGACAGACAAACAAAAAATTACGTTAATAGGTCAGTATAGCGGTAAGTACCCGGCGTTGCCTGGGTCAAAACAATATTTTAGAACTACTCTTAAAAACCTTACATGTACATACGCAGATACTAAGATATTGTGAAAGCCCGGTGGGCCATTTGTCCATTTCACCACCAACAAAATTATAAGAAGCTTGCAAAAGTCCAAAAAGTAATAGAAAGTGTGGGTTTAATAGTTGATTTAAAAGGTTTCTGAAAATTGTTGAAACCCCCCCCCCCCCGCTCAAAAATATCTTTACCCCCGCGTAGGTATATATACCTACACACCCTACAATCAACAGAGGAAGGAGTATCTATTGACGCTGTAGTATCTACTAACTGTACAGTAGTATCTACTGAGCCAGTAGTAGTTACTGACTGTGTAGTAGTATTTTTAGATTTAAAGATTTCGTGACTGCAAGGATTCATCTTCTTTGGTTCTTTCGGTAAAGTCATGTAGAATGAGAATAAAATAATAAATTGATAAAATAAAATAACACAATAATATTCTCACGACGTTTCAGCCACAACACAAGCGGCCTTCATCAGGTGAAGGGACGAGACTGTCTGGAGGACAGCGCTGGAGTGAAAAAGCCACGCTCAGATCGCGACCTTTAAGCTGTGTGAGAAGAAACAAAGCGCCTCGACAAAGGAATTAGCATAGAATTTAGCATTGAAATGGCTGAGTGATTAGCTTGTGACTGGTCACAGAAATGGCTACGTTAAAGTTAAACCATACACATCTGCAGGGGCACCCCTTGACAAAGGAATTAGCATTTAATTTAGCATTGAAATAGCTAAGTTAAAGCATACACATCCGCAGAGGTACCCCTTGACAAAGTAATTAGCATAGAATTTAGCATTGAAATAGCTGAGTGATTAGCTTGTAACTGGTCACAGAAATAGCTATGTTAAAGTCAGAGCATATACATTCACAGAGGCACCTAGTACAAATCAAACAGGAGAATTTAGCATTGAACTAGGCGAATATAGCATTGAAATAACTGAGTGATTAGCTTGTGACTGGTCACAGAAATGGCTATGTTGAGGTCAAGGCCTACACATCTGAGCTATTCACAGTAACTGGGTATACACTACAATATATAATGAATACTATATAGTGAGCATCTGTATGGGTAGTTTTCCTGTAGAAAGCTGTAGAAAGCTACCCATACAGATTCTTACTTGAAACTGGATTCACACCACCATCCATCCCAGAAGAACTCCCTCATCAAGATTCTATACCATAGAGCCCAATGCATTTCTGACCAGGAACACATTACCAGTGAACTCAAGCACGTACACCAGGCTCTCAGGGCTAATGGTTACTCCGACTACACAATCCGCAAAGCCATCATTCCAGTCATGAAGAAGGATCCTCTTGTGGAGCCACTCAAAACCATCACCTTACCCTACATTGCAGGGGTCACTAAAAAGATCTCCAAAATCCTGAATAAACACAAGATCCAGGTCCGATTCAACACAGCACATAAAATCCGTGATCTAGTTCCATCTGTGAAAGATGCTATTCAAGACATACAGTACCCGGGCGTTTACAAACTAAAGTGCCTCTGTGGTAGTAGCTACATTGGAGAAACCAAACGACATATCTCGGACCGCATCCGCGAACATAAAGCAGACTTGAAACACGGTAGAACGAACTCCTCTGCCGTGGCAGATCACTGTTATAATTCAGTGGGCTCACATGACATTGACTTCTCCAAGACGGAGGTTCTTTGCAAACCAACCGGCTACCAGGAGAGATTCTTTCATGAGGCCATTCACATATACAAGCACAGAGACAATTTCAACCGAGAAGATGGATTCTGGCTTAGTAACCATTGGAAAGATGTTTTAAACCATTTCCGTTCTTAATTAATTGTATTTTACGATGACCTTCAGACCGCAGCTCTTTCGCTGGCATTGACTCTTAATACCTCTCACACCACGGTTAATGGTATGGTTTACAACATGGAGTATAACAGCGCCTCGCAGCTGTCTCTCTCCCCCTCCTCTGTTCCGACCATGGATGAACTCGTCCGTCTGAACGGGGCCCGTAGCTTTCCGTGTTGCTAAAGTATAGGGTAAGAATCCACCCATTTTTTCGCCATATAGCATTGTGATACATAACGACTTATTGTTGGTAGCTTAGCTGATTGGAGAATATATAGAGTTTATTGATAACATTGAGGTAATTTATATTTTAGTTTTTTTGGTTCACTATATAGTATTCCTTATATATTGTAGTGTATACCCAGTTACTGTGAATAGCTCAGATGTGTAGGCTTTGAATTCAACATAGCTATTTCTGTGACCAGTCGCAAGCTAATCACTCAGTTATTTCAATGCTAAAATTCTATGCTAATTCCTTTGTCAAGGGGTGCCTCTGTGGATGTGTATGCTTTAACTTTAACATAGCCATTTCTGTGACCAGTCACAAGCTAATCACTCAGCTGTTTCAATGCTAAATTCTATGCTAATTCCTTTGTCAAGACGCTGTGTTTCTTCTCACACAGCTTAAAGGTCGCGATCTGAGCGTGGCTTTTTCGCTCCAGCGCTGTCCTCCAGACAGTCTCGTCCATTCACCTGATGAAGGCCGCTTGTGTTGTGGCCGAAACGTCGTGAGAATTTTATCGTGTTATTTTATTTTTTATCAATTTATTATTTTATTCTCATTCTACGTGACTTTACCGAAAGAACAAAAGAAGATTAACGAACCTGCTTCATGTACAACATCTGGCTACTTTGCAGCCTCAGCTATTTTTTAGTTTCACAAATATTCGTGATCCACCACCACCCCCCCCAACACAAATTTTCTTGATCCACCAACCCCCTCAAAAGGCTTCCACTCAGGTGGGCCCCACCGAGTGAAGCTGATCAAGGTGGTGGTGAAGCATCTTCAGTCTGTGTGCGTGTTCTACTGACGATGCGCTGCACTTTACGAATGGTAATCTTCTTCATCGTTTTCCAAAACAAATCAACACATTCATCAATAACACCACCATTAAAGGAAATGCATCTATATAGGCAATACGCGACGTTTATAGCAATTATCATTCTTCATAAACCCATCATGAATGTGCTCTCAAGAAGAGCCATTGCCTGAAACGTCACCAGTTACACGTTTTCTATTACTTGGCTGTTATTAACCAATGTGTTGAGAGTTTGTTATCTTTGCATGTGCACAACTGCCAACTCAGTGTCAACAAATAATAATAATTCTAAATCAACAAGTTAAGTAAGAGGTTTGTTTGACGTTGAGAATTGACAGGCAGCTTAAAGGTTAAAATAGCTGCGACCTTTGGAGAGGAATTCGAAGTTCATGATTCAGCAAACACTGGCACAAGGCTCAGCAGCATTCCAAAGTTAAGCGTCCTATCTCTTGAACAGCTACAATGTAAATAGTTTAAGCACGAGTTATCATTTAATTGTGCACTCTGAACAAAAGCAAACAAATCACTTCTGGGTAACCCTCGTGTCTCTGCAGCAGTGGCCAAGAGTCACTGCATTGGTGGCGAGATGTTAACCACCTCGCCTGGTACACAGGAGGTCGTGGGTTCGATCCCGCCTGCTGCTGTATATTTTGAGTCATCACGTCTCTCTCCCCGTTGTCGCGTAGATTTCTCTCCGGGTCCTCCGTTTTCCCCCTCCACATTTAGAGTAAATTTGCATTCAGAGGATTTGGCTGCCGCTGTAAATATCCACGTGGCGAGCCACTCCGCTGAGCTGTAATTTGTGATAACCAGGTCACACGTGAACAAGAGCGACTCATCTCAGTTAGCCTTGCCTAGAAAAATAAATATAGATTTTAGTTCGCATCATCCCACATTCCAGTTTTCAGTTTCATTTATTTGGTATAGCCCTGTGAGCCATTTGGCTCTTGAATCGGGTGCAACCACAACAAACAAAAACAAGAAATAATCTTAAAGTGATTATGTGACTGTGTAAACAGAAAATCCAGGAAAAAACAGCACATGCCACAATCCACCACTCTGTTCACCCCCATGGCCTATTGGACCAACACTGAACACAAGACGTACTTGAACAAAAAATACTCAAATATATAGTTAGCCTACGTTTCCTATTCAAAACCGTTATAATACGGAAATGAAACAATATTTAGGTGTAATAATAAATACATCATCAAATCTCATCATATTCATGAGGCAAATCATACCGTGCTGATCGTGAACTAATAAAACAAAAACGCCTCTCCAATCTGAATGAGCCGCTGCAGTCATCTCGACCAAGACTCAGAACCAACTCGGATCGCGACAAACGCTCAACCCCAAGGCAGCCAGTTTGTACGTTTCAACCATTAACACTTTAAACGTAATTAACATTTAATTCAACAAGCTACAAAAAATAACGACATCTATGTTTTTTTCTTGTTTTACCATTCATAACGTTGTAACCGCCTTCCGATTGCTATATGCGCATTAATTTACCTCAGAATTTCCATAACAAAGTTATCAACGCTCGTTAACTGTAAATAAATAAATAAATGGGTCTAAATTGAGTCCCCGACGCCATTTTGTATTTACACTTTTGGCGCCAAAAAATATAAAGCGGCGAATGAGGCAAAGTTGAAGACTTAAAATCATTGGCGGAGTTTAACTTCTACATTTGTCTCTCACATTAGGAATCGCGGGTGCATTCAATTGATTTTTATTGTAAATCGCTAACGGTAAATTACTAAAGGTGCACCACCACTACCACCACTACCCCCAACACCACAACTACCACCAGCACTACCACCAACACTACCAACACCACTACCACCACTACCACCACCACTACGACCACCAACACCACTACCACCACCAACACCACTACCACCACCAACACCACTACCCCCAACACAACCACCATCACTAACACCACCACAACCACCACCCCGCTCCACGCCCACCAACGGAGTGGAGCTGACGAGTTCTCTGCTCCACTCAGCCCCCTGCCCCACACCGCCACAGCTGCGCACTGTCAGAGTCGTGGTTTAGGCTGCAGGAGGGGGAATCCGATGAGCTGTGAAGCTCTTTGTGTTCACAGATGGTGCAGTGGTGAGGGGCGGGCGTCGGGGAAGCGCGTGTGGGGGTGGGGGAGAGGTGGAAGCATGGTGACGTCACCGCGTTGGGGGAGCGTGCGTGGTGACGTCACCGCGTTGGGGGAGTGAGCGTGGTGACGTCACCACGTTCATGACGCAGCAGCAGCAGACGACTTGAACAGCTGGGACATTGTTGGCGCCTTTTGTCTTTGGCGCCGTCTCTTTATTTATTTATTTGTAGATTTAATTTGCTTGGCAGTGGCTGTGTAGAGGATTTGCTCCTCGTGTTTAATTAATGAACAGTGAGCACGAATGACGCTGTACACAACTACATTGTTGTTGTTGTGTTCTGTATTTTTATTGTAGAATCGACGATACAAGCGTTACAACGCCACTGTCGTGCGCGTACATTTATACTTTTTAAAATTAATATTATTGTTGTTGTATCTCTCCCACAACACATGACACCACCAGTGTATAAACACATCCCAGTTCACCATTGCTAATCACTGCACCCTACACCACAGTCACACTCCTCTGGCAGGGTGAATTCATCCACGCTGGCTTCACACACACACAGAGCGGTACTTATTTTATCACCCCCACCCCCTTATGAAGGTTGTGAGGATTGTTTACGCTCAGCCCCCCCTCCCGTTGTGATGGAGAGCCACGCAGCCCCTAGCCACCGACAGCCACCAGCCAGTCACGGGCGTGGCGCTGCGCCTGGCGGTGACGAGGGTGGCGAGCGCCGTGCGTCGTGGCGTCTGCCCTCTGCGCTGTTCACGTTCACCTCTCTCAGGACGCGCCACTCAGATCCACGATCCTCACTGACTCACCATCACACCACACCCCCAGCCCCAGCCCAGGGTGTAGGGGCTGAGTGAATGTTTGGTGAAACGAGTGCAACAGCGCCATGGAGTCTGCGCTGTAAAACGACAGCAGCCCCGCGTCCCAGTCCAGGTGGACCCCGACTCTCCGCGGAGGCTGCGGCACCGACAGTGACGTCACTACCCCGCCATGCATCACTGAGAAGCTGTCGTCACGTTTCTGTAGACACCAGGAGACGTCGCTCAGTCCCAGGCGGCACTCAGCACCAACCCCTCTCCGTGGGATCGTCCCGTACGCGACTCCAACCCGACACCGCCTCGCGCTCCCCACGTCCACCTCCCAGTAGTGCTGACCCGACGAGAAGCTCTCAGAGCACAGCGCTTGTGGATAGACATCAAAGCGGTGTGGGTGATGGGGGTGACCCTGGGGGACATTGCTCCACGTCACCGTCCTGAGATCCGAGGAAATCTGGAGGTCGTCGTGGGCTGAGTTTGTGTCCAGAGTCGGTGAGCGTCCATCTGTGGTGAGTATTCATGTACACATACTACAATTAGTTACAATTAGTGTACACATACTAATATTAGTTAGTATTAGTGTACACATACTAATATTATTTAGTTTTAGTGTACACATACTAATATTAGTTAGTATTAGTGTACACATACTAATATTAGTATTAGTGTACAGACACTACAATTAGTTAGTATTAGTGTACACATACTAATATTAGTTATTATTAGCATACATATACTAATATTAGTTATTAGTGTACACATACTAATATTAGTTATTATTAGTGTACACACACAAATATTAGTTAGAACTAGTGTACACATACTAATATTAGTTAGTATTAGTGTACACATACTAATATTAGTTAGTACTAGTGTACACATACTAATATTAGTTAGCATTAGTGTACACATACTAATACTAGTCAGTTTTAGTGTACACATACTAATATTAGTTAGTATTAGTGTACACATACTAATATTAGTCAGTTTTAGTGTATACATACTAATATTAGTTAGTATTAGTGTACACATACTAATATTAGTTAGCATTAGTGTACACATACTAATACTAGTCAGTTTTAGTGTACACATACTAATATTAGTTAGTATTAGTGTACACATACTAAAATTAGTTAGTATTAGTGTACACATACTAATATTAGTTACTATTAGTGTACACATACTAATATCAGTTAGTATTAGTGTACACCTACTTATATTAGTTAGTATTAGTGTACACATACTTATATTAGTTATTATTACTGTACACATACAAATATTCGTTAGTATTAGTGTACACATATTAATATTAGTAAGTATTAGTGTACACACACTAATATTAGTTAGTGTTAGTGTACACATATTAACATTAGATAGTATTAGTGTACACAAATACTAACATTCGTTAGTATTAGTGTACACATTCTAATATTAGTTTGTATTAGTGTACACATATTAACATTAGATAGTATTAGTGTACACAAATACTAACATTCGTTAGTATTAGTGTACACATTCTAATATTAGTTTGTATTAGTGTACACACATTAATATTAGTCAGTTTTAGTGGACACATACTAATATTCGTTAGTGTTAGTGTCCACCTACTAATATTCGTTAGTATTAGTGTACAGATACTAATATTAGTTAGTATTAGTGTACACCTACTATATAATAGTTAGTATTAATGTACACATACAAATATTCGTTATTATTAGTGTACACAATAATATTAGTTAGTAATAGTGTACACACACTAATATTCATTAGTATTAGTGTACACATACTAATATTTGTTAGTATTAGTGTACACAAACTTATATTAGTTAGTATTAGTGTACACATACAAATATTGGTTAATATTAATGTGCACATACGAATATTCGTAAGTATTATTGCACAAATACTAATATTCGTTAGTATTAGTGTACACATACTAATATTCGTTAGTATTAGTGTACACATACTTATATTAGTTAGTATTAGTGTACAAATACTAATATTAGTTAATATTACTGTACACACAAATATTCGTTGGTATTAGTGTACACATACTAATATTAGTTAGTAATAGAGTACACACACTAATATTCATTAGTATTATTCTACACTTACAAACATACGTTAATATTAGTGTACACATACTATTATTAGTTAATATTAGTGTACACATGCTAATATTAGTTAGTATTAGTGTAAACACTAATATTAGTTAGTGTTAGTGTACACATATTAACATTAGTTAGTATTAGGGTACACAAACTAATATTATTTAGTATTAGTGTACACACACTAATATTAGTTAGTAATAGTGTACACATACTAATATTCGTAAGTATTAGTGAACACATACTAATATTCGTTAGTATTAGTGTAACCATACTAATATTCGTTACTATTAGTGTACACACACTAATATTAGTTAGTATTAGTGTACACATACTTATATTAGTTAGCATTAGTGTACACATACTAATATACGTTAGTATTAGTGTACACATACTGTTATTAGTTAGTATTAGTGTACACATACTAATATTAGTAAGTATTAGTGTAGGCACACTAATATTAGTTAGTGTTAGTGTACACATATTAACATTAGTTAGTATTAGTGTACACAAACTAATATTCGTTAGTATTAGTGTACACATTCTAATATTAGTTTGTATTAGTGTACACACATTCATATTAGTCAGTTTTAGTGTACACATACAAATATTCGTTATTATTAGTGTACACATAATAATATTAGTTAGTAATAGTGTACACACACTAATATTCGTTAGTATTAGTGTACACACATTCATATTAGTCAGTTTTAGTGTACACTTACTAATATTAGTTAATATTAATGTGCACATACTAATATTCGTAAGTATTATTGCACAAATACTAATATTCGTTAGTACTAGTGTACACATACTAATATTAGTTAGTATAAGTGTACACCTACTAATATTAGTTAGTATTAGTGTACACACAATGACATTAGTTAGTATTAGTGTACACATACTAATATCGTTAGTATAAATGTACACATACTGCTAATCACTCGTGAATAATAATAAATAATAATAGTACTACACTAACTTGACTTTGTGTGTGTGCAGTGGTAGTGAAGTGTGGTGATGATGCCAGCACCACGATGTTGACGCCACTCTCACACCCACACACAGACATTGTGTGTCACAGCCTCGCACACTCTCACACACAGACATTGTGTGTCACAGCCTCGCACACTCTCACATCCACACACACAGACATTGTGTGTCACAGCCTCGCACACTCTCACACCCACACACACAGACATTGTGTGTCACAGCCTCGCACACTCTCACACCCGCACACAGACATTGTGTGTCACAGCCTCGCACACTCTCACACCCACACACACAGACATTGTGTGTCACAGCCTCGCACACTCTCACACCCGCACACAGACATTGTGTGTCACAGCCTCGCACACTCTCACATCCACACACACAGACATTGTGTGTCACAGCCTCGCACACTCTCACACCCACACACAGACATTGTGTGTCACAGCCTCGCACACTCTCACACCCACACACAGACATTGTGTGTCACAGCCTCGCACACTCTCACACCCACACACACAGACATTGTGTGTCACAGCCTCGCACACTCTCACACCCGCACACAGACATTGTGTGTCACAGCCTCGCACACTCTCACATCCACACACACAGACATTGTGTGTCACAGCCTCGCACACTCTCACACCCACACACAGACATTGTGTGTCACAGCCTCGCACACTCTCACACCCACACACACAGACATTGTGTGTCACAGCCTCGCACACTCTCACACCCACACACAGACATTGTGTGTCACAGCCTCGCACACACTCACACACCCACACACACAGACATTGTGTGTAACAGCCTTGCTCACCCTCACACCCACACACAGACATTGTGTGTCACAGCCTCGCACACTCTCACACCCACACACAGACATTGTGTGTCACAGCCTCGCACACTCTCACATCCACACACACAGACATTGTGTGTCACAGCCTCGCACACTCTCACATCCACACACAGACATTGTGTGTCACAGCCTCGCACACTCTCACATCCACACACACAGACATCGTGTGTCACAGCTTCGCAAACACTCACACACACACACAGTGTGTCACAGCCTCGCACACTCACACACACACACAGACATTGTGTGTCACAGCCTCGCAAACTCTCACACACACTGTGTGTCACAGCCTCGCACACCCTCACACACACACAGACATTGTATGTCACAGCCTCGCAAACTCTCACACACACACACTGTGTGTCACAGCCTCGCACACCCTCACACACACACAGACATTGTGTTTCACAGCCTCGCAAACTCTCACACACACACTGTGTGTCACAGCCTCGCACACTCTCACACCCACACACACAGACATTGTGTGTCACAGCCTCGCACACTCTCACACCCACACACAGACATTGTGTGTCACAGCCTCGCACACCCTCACACACACACACAGACATTGTGTGTCACAGGCTCGCACACTCTCACACACACACAGACATTGTATGTCACAGCCTCGTACACTCTCACATCCATGCACAGACATTGTGTGTCACTGCCTCGCACACTCTCACATCCACACACATACATTGTGTGTCACAGCCTCGCACACTCTCACATCCACATACACAGACATTGTGTGTCACAGCCTCGCACACTCTCACACCCACACACAGACATTGTGTGTCACTCCGCTGCTGGATGAGCGCCTCCCCACGCCGTGCACGTCCTGGGGGGGGGGGGGTGGGTTATTTGACCATACTTCACCACTCTCGTCGGTGCTCGTTGGCGATGTTGGCGATCGTAAACGTGGAAGCGTGGAGGTGCAGTACAACAATGGTTCACGCTTCACTGCCCTCTGCTGGTGTGACGTGTAAACATTCGGCACGAGGGAGACAAAGGCGGCCGGGCGTGGTGCTGGCTACCCACTCCCTTGTGTGCCGTTCCGGCCTTCATAGGTGCTGCAACTCGCTAACAGCACTTGCTCCAGTACCCAGCAGTAGGGTTCAGTAGAATATTGAAACTGTTAAACTAATTGTATTTCAACAGGTTTGGCCCACTGATCAATGTCGCTCTCTTCTAGAGTCTGTGTCTCTCTCCCCGTGGTGGCGTGGATTTTTCCCTAGCTCCTCGCGTTTTCCCCTTCACGTTTAGAATCAATTTGCATTCAGAGGATTTGGCTGCTGTTGTAAATATCCACGTGATGAGCCATTTCGTAGAGCTGTCATTTGTGATAGGTCGCTTGAGACAAAAGAGCGACAAGGTTCAGTGGGTTCCTTACCTGGTAAAATAAAAGTTGATGAAGGTGGGGAGCACAGAAGTGCAGTGCAACAGAGCGGGACACGCGAGTGCAAGACTGAGGAACTCACAAGCGAAAGGCAGGAATCTGTTCACGACGCTTTCAAGGGAGCAGATCGTGGTGACGTCCAGTGAAGTGGGAGGTGCGGGTGCAGATTCCTTTGGGATCTCTCTCCTGGGAGAACTACCAACACCATCACACACAGCCTCGTTCAACCACAGCATCGGAACACTCAGCATCCATATCACACACAGCACGTGTCTCACACACAGTCTGTGTCTAACACACCCCGTGTCTCACACAGCCCGTGTCTCACACACAGCACGTGTCTCACACACAGCCAGCATGTCTAACACACACACAAACACACCCTGTGTCTGACACACACAGCCCGTGTGTCTAACACACAGCCCGTGTGTCTGACACACAGCCCGTGTGTCTAACACAGCCCGTTTGTCTAAAACACACAGCCCGTGTGTCTAACACACACAACCCGTGTGTCTAACACACACAACCCGTGTGTCTAACACACACAGCCCGTGTGTCTAACATATACTGTATTGTGAGGATCTGTACCTGCGCATCTCCTCCAGGTGCCCCTGTGGAAGAGAGAGACACAGGGATCATGAGTGACGTCTCTAACCTTGCACCACGAGTCCCTCTGCCACTGCCCGCTCTGTTCTCGTGGACACCCCAACGGCGTCTCCACAGAGGCGCTCCCCACCTGCAGGAAGGCGAGCGAGTCCCTCTCGTGCTGCAGGGTGCGCAGGCGAGCGGCCGCCGCCTGGAGCTCCCCGATCTCCCGCTTGTGACGAGCGATGTCCTCGTCTATCCGGGACAGCAGCTCGCGCTCCTTCACGGCCACGTGTTGGAGAGCCTCCCTCTCGTCCTCGTTCAGAGCATCCCTTAGGCGGGCGAACTTGCCCGTGATGCAACCCCTGATTCCGGCCACCGATTCCTGTGTAGACACGGGGACCACGGTTGCCCCCCTGAGCCATGAGCCACTCCGTGTGTGCGTGTGGGCGCCGTGGTGGCTAGGAGATGTTGACTCCCTCGCCTGGTATACAGCAGGTCGGGGTTCGATCCCGACCCTGACGCCCGTGTAGTTGTAGTTTTTTCTCTCTGTATGGATTTTTCTCTGGGTCCTCCGGTTTTTGCCTCCACAATTAGAATCGACGTTACGCGTTCAGAGTATTTGGCTGCTAGCCATTTCAACATTACAATCATCCACTTTGTTGAGCTATCATTTATAATAGCCATGTCGCTTCTGACAAAAAATGGGTCGTCCATAAATGACGTCACGCGATTTTGGCCGATTTTTAACCCCCCCTCCCCCCCTCGTCTTATGGAGTCACAAAAAGTTAAATTCCCGTCATACATGACGTCAAAAAGCTCTGCCCCGCCCAAAACCATATTTCCATTTTGAAAATAAAACATGCTTCAAATCACTTTAAACTAAAACTATTGTCATTGTAGTGCGGATTTAATGTGGCGCTGCACTCTGATGTACCAGAAAACGTGTTTTAAAAATGAGGCTTTGGAAAGCTGTAATTTAGCATAAAATTCGCTTGAAAATATTCAACGTCTTCCTAAAACTGCACATGTTCAGAATATTATGTTGAAATTCTCTTATAATTATAAATTTTTTCAAGTAATTATAACTATAAAAAATACTTTTTGGTTCTTTCGGTAGAGTCACATAGAAAAAAAATCAATTAATAGCATACGACGTTTCGATTGCAACACAAGCAATCATCATCAGGTACGAATGAATGAGAAAAACAAACCTAGTAAACTAAGAAGTATAATGCAATACGACACAGAGAGTCGGCTAACATAACAGTCACCACTCTACCTGGTTGATTACGTTCTTCAAAAAATTGCTAAATTTGAGAGCGAGACAAAACACAAACAAGAATACACACAGAGAGATACACAAGCAGAGAGAGACACAGAGACACAGAGAGAGACACACAGAGACACACAGACAAACAGACAGGCAGAGAGAGACACACACAGAGACACACAGATAGAGACACACAGACAGACACAGAGGCAGAGATAGATAACACGGAGACACAGAGAGACACATAGACAGACACACAGGCAGAGAGAGACAACACAGAGACACAGAGAGAGACACACAGAGACACACAGACAGACACACAGGCAGAGAGACAACACAGAGACACAGAGAGAGACACACAGACAGAGAGAGACAACACAGACACACAGAGAGAGACACAGAGACACACAGACAGACACAGGCAGAGAGACAACACAGAGACACAGACAGACACACAGGCACAGAGAGACAACACAGAGACACACAGACAGACACACAGGCACAGAGAGACAACACAGAGACACAGACAGACACACAGGCAGAGAGAGACACAGAGACAGACACAGGCACAGAGAGACAGCACAGAGACACACAGAGAGAGACACACAGAGACACACAGACAGAGAGAGACACACAGACACACAGACAGACACACAGGCACAGAGAGACAACACAGAGACACAGACAGACACACAGACAGACACACAGAGAGAGAGACAACACAGAGACACACAAAGGCACACAGAGAAACAACACCTCTGTGAATCTTTGTAGTAGAACGAAGCAAAATGGAGAGTACAATTATAACAATCACATATTCATTTCACAGAATGAAAAGCACTGATAGAATGATTAGAATAAAAATGTTTATTAACAATTATTCCAAAATTTTATAAAATGTATGCTTCTCCATTCTCCCATGGAGAAGCAAAATGCTCCTTCATGGAATAAATGAAAGGTGACCTTAGTTAATTTAAATAATCAAATAGTTAATCATGCAAATTAAAATTAGTGTTGTTATAACAATTACATTTAATTCATATTCTTTTTTAAAGTTTCGAATTTTGATGTGACGTCATTTGTACAACCCCCCCTCCCCCTTCGTCACACATCACAAATGCCTGACCCCCTCCCCTCTAGGTGTGTGACGTCATTTATGGATGGCCCAGAACCTTTCCTGGTAAAATTAAAAAAATAGTTTAGTCTATGGGTCTCTATGGCTGTCTATGAGTCTCTATGGGCCTAATATCTCTATGGGTCTGTATGTCTCTTTCGGGGTCTCCCTGTATCTTTATGGTGTCTATGTATCTATATGTGTGTCTTTGATATCTCTATGGGTCTAGTATCTATATGGGTGTCTATGTATCTCTATGCGTGTCTTTGATATCTCTATGGGTCTGTTATGCATATGGGTGTCTATGTATCTCTATGTGTGTCTTTGATATCTCTATGGGTCTAGTATCTATATGGGTGTCTATGTATCTCTATGAGTCTCTGTATATTTGGCTGCTGCTATAAATTACCACGTGATGATGATGATGTCAACCACTTGGTTGATCTGCAATTCGTGATTGCCAGGTCACTTTTGAAAAAGAGCTACACAACTCAGTGGGCTTTACCTGGCAAAATAATAAAATAATATTCCCTAGTGGTGAATCATGCCCCAGTTACGAGGCGCCCATGGGACTGAGTCGATCCATGCCAAGGGGCAAGAGGAGCGCCGCTCTCTTCTTGTTTCTCCCCTAGAGGGCGCTGGAGTCGTGGATGTTGAGACTCGGGCACTCGGAGTCCGGTGGGGGCCCCCTCGTGGGTCCGACGAGATGTGGCGAGATGTTAACTACCTCGCCTGGTGTGCAGGGGGTCGTGGGTTTGATCACGACGATAATTACTTCTGCATTTTTGGAGTCTGCGTCTTTCTCCCTGTGGTCGCGTGGATTTTTCTCCGAGTCCTGCGGCTTTTCCTTCCACATTTAATATCGGCATAATCCAGGTCGGGTTTTCCCACGAGTCGGAATCGGATTTATAATCCAAGGCATTCGTTATCTGCTGTGCACAACCCGCAGTGCCCAAGAGAGCATGTACGGGTTCAAGCAAGCGTTTAGAGTACAGTATTTAGAGTATTTGGCTTCTATCAATTTCCACCTGATAAGCCATTTCATTGAGCTATCATTTGTGATATTCAGGTTCCTTCTGCAAAAAGAGCTACATGGCTCAGTGGGGCCTTACCTGGTAAAATAAAAATAGTTTAATCTATGGGTCTCTATGTATCTCTAGAGATCTCCATGTATCTCTATGGGTCTCTATGTATCTCTATGGGTTTCTATGTATCTATATGGGTCTATATGTATCTCTATGGGTCTCTATGTATCTCTATGGGTCTCTATGTATCTCTATTGGGTCTGCTGCTTTATATTTCCACGTGGTGATGATGTCAGCCACTTTGCTAAGCTGCTATTGTTTGTGACAGCCAGGGTCGCTTCTGAAAAAAATCTACACAGCTCAGTGGGGCCTTAACTGGTAAAATAAAAATAGTTGTTGTTTAAATAAACTCCGGTGACGTGATAAGGGATGGCGTGAGGTGCAGCTGTGCGGTGTTCGTGCCTCTGCGTCCGTGCCTGTGCACGACCTCCAGTGCAGTGCAACAGCTGCACCACAGCTCCACCCCGACAATCCGTGACACTCTCGACACTTTTTTTTATGCCACAGGAGTTGAAGACGCAATGCCGAGTAACCCGACCTCGCGGCAGACTCGCCAATGCGGTTATCGAATGCAGTAAACGTGCAACCCCCTCGTAGTTAATGTTGAGTTTGATAGTGAATGATATAGTTAAAGTAAGCGGCGTCAAAGTTATGAAGCTGCACGAAGTTCGCTTGAATTAATTTTGCCCTCCACGATTTCCACGCTGGGTGGAGGTCACAGGGGTCAAAGAGCCCGGCCGGGACACGGTACCTGCGCCTTCTTGCGAGCGGCCTCCATCCGCTTCACGGACTCCTCCGCCTTCTTCCTCTTCTCCTCCACCGCTCGCGTCTCCTCCCCTACGCGCGTCTGTAGTGAGAGACGAGACGTCACCAGGGGGAGACTCCAGCCCCCTGAGCCACCCCTCACACCGCCCTTCCCTCCACACCGACCCCTCCACAGTGACGGCCCTCATCTCCACGCTGCCTCTCTATGGCGACTGAGACGGGGGCATGGGGAGTGGGCAAGCTGATGCCTCGTTGTAGCAGCCACTGGGAGCCGTGCTGGCTTGGGTGGCCATACCGACTCGGATCCAAGAGCCCAGGTGCCCACAGCTGTCTCATTTAGAAGATAACTCAACTAGAATTGTATATCAGGTGGCTGTTATATTTGTCTCACATCTCTATCCACTCAATTCCTTTACACGAGAATTATGTTTAGTGAGAACCTAGCATTCAATACATCCTAAGGTCGTTTCCTAAAACAAAAAGCAGGAGATAGCTACACAGGCAGAGACAGACAATCATAACAGAGCATGAACACACAATTGTTTTTTTTCACATGTTGTGCAGCCCAGTGACAGAATTGGTCAGATCGTGTTGCGGTGTCTCACTCTGAGGGCCTCACCTTCCGTATCTCGTGCTCCTTCTTCAGCGTGGTGACATCATGTCCTTTGTGTTCACCTGCGATGGTGCAAGTTGAGCAGACCAGGCTGCTGTCTACTGTGCAGTAGAATTTCAGCTCCTCGCTGTGTTCAGTGCATCTTCGCTCCTCCAGGTTCGCGATGGGAGCCACCAGGACGTGATCACTCAGCCTGGGATTCTCCACATGAGGCCTCGTGTGCGTCGCACAGAAGGACATCTCACATCTCAGGCAGGTCCTCACTGCAGGAGTGTGGCCATCACCGCAGTTGTCACACTTGACGACCGCGGCCATCCCGTCCCCAACTCTGAGCTGCTCCGCCAGGTTGGCGAGGGCCACGTTCCTCCTCAGCTGGGGTCGCACAGGGAAGGTCGCTCGGCACTGCGGGCAGCTGAAGCTGCTCCCCGTCTCCCAGGCGGCCTCCAGGCACCGCAGGCAGAACGAGTGTCCGCAGCTCAGCGTGGAGGGGCAGACGAACGTGCCCAGGCAGATGGAGCAGCGCAGCTCACTATCCACACTCTCACTGGGAGTCGCGCTCGCCATGACCCATGGCTTCGCTGGGATCGCTCGCTGTGTGGCTCAGAAAGACGCTGGACCAGGACCTCTCTCTTATAGTGACGGTGAAGAAGGAAGTAAAATACTTTAAATATTTTCATTGTCGTCACTGACATCACGAGACACTGCCTGGAATGTGAACCCGCGCCCCTTGGTGTGCAAACAGCAGCCTCAAGGTGAACACGGCTACTGTACACACCTTGACATTTATAGAAATGAGCGCTGTTGTTAATATAAATCGGTGAGGCTCAGCTGCCGTGGCTCATTCGTGAGATGAGTGTCGAGAGAGGAACTTCTACAGCAAGTTGGTGGCAAGATGTTATCTCCTTCGCCCGGTATACAGGAGGTGGTGGGGTTTGATCCAAACCCTGACGCCTGCTTTATATTTAAAGTTTGCGTCTCTCTCTTCGCGGTAGCGTAAATTTTTCTCCGGGTTCTCCGTTTTTTTCCTTCCACATTTACAATCAACATCACGTGTTTAGAGTAGTTGGCGAAATACATTACCACGTGATAAGCCATCATTTGTGGCCAGGTCGTTTCTGAAAACTAGCTACACAGCTCAATGAGTCTTGCCTGCTAAAATTAAATATATAGTTGGCATAGTTGTAGATATCTCATGATGTCCTGTAACTCAATCTCCGTGTAATTACCCCAACGTGACAAGTTGCTTGAACGTCATCGTGGCATCGGGAAAACAAATTGCGTGTAGCCTCCCGTGACAGATCCTGGATTCTTGAGCCTTTTGCTAGCAGTGTGAATCTGTCACCAACTCTACCTGCCTCCATCACCCACTGCTGGCGATGTCGCCGTCTCTCACTCTCACCTTGTCTGAAACTGCAGATCTCCGTGCCGACCATTCACAGCCGCACCCACCGCTTACTTCACCTGCGTTGTTGCTTCACATTCACACGCACGGCTACTCAACGCGCATGCACACGCAGCAACACAAATGCCCATCGGCGTACAAAATGATAGTAAAAAAAACATCCAAATTGAACTCAACTATTTTTTGTTATACCAAGTGTAATGCCCCACTGAGCTATTGGCTTATTTTTCCAAAGCGACCTGCCCATCACAAATGACAGCTCAACAAAGTGGCTCGTCATGTTGGAACTGCATAGCGGCCAAATAATCTAAATACTGAACTCTAAACGCTGCTTGAACCCGGAGACGCTCTCTTGGGCTCTGCGGGTTGTTCACAGCAGGTAACGAATGCCTTGGACTCGACACCCCAGTCGGACTCGTGGGAAAACGCGACCTGGATTACATTGAACACACGGCCTGGACTCGTCTGCTTTGCTGACTAACGGATAAATAAGCGATACTGCGTTTGAAAGCTTCCTTCTACAAGGTCACAAATGCGAGCGAAAGGGGTTCCCACGGTGTCCACGGCTCATTCCTCGGTGCAGCAGCAGCGACGGCTCAGTGCTCAATAAGGCGCAGTGGCTCCAGGCTAGGCAGGCAGCGCGATCCACCGCGGGTTTTGTAGCCAAAAAAATCCTCCCAGCGTTCTGGCAGAGCTGGTTCAGTGACAGCTCAGCACCCCTCGGGTTCCACGCAGCCCACACCCGGCTACGCTTTCAGCTACACTCACACACTCACTCACCACACTCGCTCACAATTAGACACACACACTCACTCACACATTCACACACACTCACTCACACACTCACACACACACTCACACACTCCACTCACTCACACTCACTCACTCACACACTCACACACTCACACACTCCACTCACTCACTCACACACTCACACACTCACTCACACACACACACTCACTTACATACTCACACACTCACTCACGGGCCTACGGTCTGTCTCTCTCTTTCTCACTCATCGCTTGTATAAAGCCGTCTATGTCCCGTCTGTTTACTCCCGTACATTAATCTGTGTTTCTAATCTGTGTGTCTCTAGTCTGTGTCTCTCTAGTCTGTATATCTCTATAAAAAGGTATCTGTGTACCGTCTGTGTTGTATAATTGTCTTTTTCAAAAGTGTATATTAAGAGTGATATTGCCTATTTTTTACGTAAAAGTTTTCTCTTTCCAAATGTCTGGATTTAGCGCGTTCTAAAAAAAAACGCGTAATACCAATTACGCCAATTCTCCACGACCAGAATAATTTGGATTCCAGGGGTATAACCAGAGCCTGCCCAACCGCCTTTGTCTTCCCAGTGGCTGTCATTGCTGCTGCAGCAGGAATTCACATTAAGGCTGAGTCGACCTAAAGAGAGGTGAAGGCCGTTCCACAATAAACAAGGATACAGACACACACCACACCAGGGGCAATTAAGAACATCTGCGCTCACACATTCGTAATTACACTTAGCACACATTTTTAATTACTCACAATTAATTGCATACGTTAACATATTTAACGTATTTTTTTGTAACTGTTTTTATCAATATTTTTAAATATTTTCTAAAATCACGAAATATTTAACACAGGTCACCAGACATCAGGACCAGCTCTGTACAAGGCACGCAATGGGATTGCCCCCGCAACGTTGACAGCAGTGGCTCTTAACGTTGACTGCAGCCTTGCACCCCTTTGGTTCTCAATAGTAAAACAATTTAATAATGTTAATAAATACCTGGGGGTTTGATACACAAAGGAGTTTTACTTACGTGCCCGTGCTCAATTTGTTTTTCGATTATTTACCTTCTAACAAAGTCTGGCCAAGTCTCACACCCCCCAGAAAGGGCATCTCGCACCCCCAGGGGAAGCGTTCACGCCAGATTGAGAACCAATGTCTACAGGGACCGATCTCCGCTCATTAACCACGAGACCCCTGAGGACTACGGGTCGCCTCCTTCGAAGGACTCCGAGGTCAAGGCTCTGTTGGTGTGGTGATCGGGTGGGTGGGTGAGCGAGTGGGTGAGTGGGTGAGTGAGTGAGTGGAGGTGGGTGAGTAGGTGGGTGAGTGAGTGACTGAGTGGCTAAATCGCCCTTTACCCCCCCCCCTGCCAAGCCCTGCCCGTCTACCCTGCAGGCTGTCTATTTTCTGCTTTCCATACGCGGGGTGCATTGGTGGCGGGACCCTCCGGATGCAACTCGCAACTCTCTAAGTGTAAATTATTGTTGTAGTTATTGTAATTTGCACACGATGAGTAGTAAGTAGTCTCCCTATAATGTACAAAGCGACTTTTACAGCAGGAAAAATATATATTCTAAATAAATAGCAAGAGAAAATATTTCAGCTTCTTGTTTTGAGTTTCATTTTGACACTCGCGTGACGAAACTTCTGCGTTTTTAAAGACAAACAACACTGTATACTTTATATATTTATTTGTTGTCTTAGTTTGTTTCTTCTTCTAATGTCGTTCCAAAAGGACTCCCCAAAACCTTCCTCCCAGGTGGACCACTCAGCAATTGTTATTCCAGACAAGTTGCCAATAACAAAACTAATACGGGGATTGATTGTATTCACTTGCAGTTACTGGCGAGTTAAGACACATCACAAAATGTACAGTTGGTTCAAATATTGACGTTCATTCTTCACGCATTTATTTCTCAGAACCATGTTGGGTCAGGCAAGGGCGGTACTCGGTTTGAACAAAAATCAATAAAGGGGGGCACAGCAGTGGCCAACAAAGGTTGAGAACCACTGCTGTCAACAGCATTGCGTGCCTTGTAAAGGATTGGTCCAGATGTCTGGTGACCCCCCCCCAAAAAAAATGAATTGGCCCCTAACATTTGTTTTCCTTTGCATATTAATTTGTTTTAAATTAACCTTCCTTTAAATATATATATTAAATTTTAGATAATTAAATGGGGGAGAGGGGGGAGGATAGGGTCACAATACATCTGGAGCACGCCTGCAGCGTTAAACTTCAGTACGCGTAAGACGACTGGAGTGGTGTTGTGTCACGTGATGGAGGAGTGAAAGTTGCCCCTTTAAACAACAGCTTTAAACACCGCACAGAGCTACCCAGCCGTGCCCAACGCACAAACTGTAAGTAACAACTATGTTTATTTTACCATGTGAGGCAACACTGAGCTATGTAGCTCTTGTTTTCAGAAACCACCTGGACACCACAAATGAAAGCTCAAAGAAGTCACCGTGTGGAAATGTATAGCACAGCCAAATATACATAGAGACCCATGTAGATACATAGAGACTCATAGAGATATTAGACCCAGAGTGACACATAGAGACACATAGAGATATTATACCCAGTGACACATAGAGACCCATAGAGATATTAGAACCAGAGTGACACATTGAGACACATAGAGATATTAGACCCAGAGTGACACATAGAGACCCATAGAGATATTAGACCCAGAGTGACACATAGAGACACATAGAGATATTAGACCCAGAGTGACACATAGAGACAGATGGAGATATTAGACCCAGAGTGACACATAGAGTTCCATAGAGATATTAGACCCAGAGTGACACATAGAGACACAGAGATATTAGACCCAGAGTGACACATAGAGACCCATAGAGATATAAGACCCAGAGTGACACATAGAGTCCCATAGAGATATTAGACCCAGAGTGACACATAGAGACACATAGAGATATTAGACCCAGAGTGACACATAGAGACACAAAGAGATATTAGACCCAGAGTGACACATAGAGACACATAGAGATATTAGACCCAGAGTGACACATAGAGACACAGAGATATTAGACCCCGAGTGACACATAGAGACACATAGAGATATTAGACCCAGAGTGACACATAGAGACACAAAGAGATATTAGACCCAGAGTGACACATAGAGACACATAGAGATATTAGACCCAGAGTGACACATAGAGACACAGAGATATTAGACCCCGAGTGACACATAGAGACACATAGAGATATTAGACCCAGAGTAACACATAGACACATAGAGATATTAGACCCAGAGTGACACATAGAGACACATAGAGATATTAGACCCAGAGTGACACATAGAGACACATAGAGATATTAGACCCAGAGTGACACATAGAGACACATAGAGATATTAGACCCAGAGTGACACATAGAGACCCATAGAGATATTAGACCCAGAGTGACACATAGAGACACATAGAGATATTAGACCCAGAGTGACACATAGAGACACATAGAGATATTAGAACCAGAGTGACACATAGAGACACAGAGATATTAGACCCCGAGTGACACATAGAGACACATAGAGATATTAGACCCAGAGTGACACATAGAGACACATAGAGATATTAGACCCAGAGTGACACATAGAGACACATATAGATATTAGACCCAGAGTAACACATAGACACAGAGATATTAGACCCAGAGTGACACATAGAGACACATAGAGATATTAGACCTAGAGTGACACATAGAGACACATAGAGATATTAGACCCAGAGTGACACATAGAGACACATAGAGATATTAGACCCAGAGTGAAACATAGAGACCCATAGAGATATTAGACCCAGAGTGATACATAGAGACCCATAGAGATATTAGACCCAGAGTGACACATAGAGACACACATATATAGGGGCACTTAGAGATACACAGGGACACAGAGATAGAGACCCGTAAAAAATCCACACGACCACGTGAAGAGAGAGAGAGGGACGTGTGACCCGTGCGCGCTGTGCCTCGATATTTCCTGGCCGTGACCGTTATCGAGGACACAGAGGGGTTGCAGTCATCAATAAAAGATGAAATAAAAGTTGTGGGGCTCCTGCGTAGTTCTCCTTGGCTCCATTGCAAGAATCTCGCCATTACGCATGCACGTGTTTTTAGCAACCAATATTCCCTATTATTATATAAACAATAATTCATGTTATACTAATCATAGCTACCCTTTATATTACTATGCTTTTCCTAACTTGACTATCATTAATAAGGCTGCACTTATTCTAGCTACCAGTTATCGTACTTATCCTATGATATTCATTATGTAAGCTATCCAGACTGCAATTTGCAATGCTATGCTTATCCTAGCTATCATTTCCAACACTAAGATTATTCATCTGTCGAGGTGTTAACCACGCACTGTTCGGTAACCTGCATTGCCACCAGGTATCAAGGGGGCAGTGCAGCGTTACCTCAGTGTACATAACGGTTGGGGTCAGACGAGGTGAAGTGGATCGTAGCCACAGTTTGGGGAGAACCAATCAGCCAGTTCCACGTGGGAATGTGTGATTGGTTATACCTGGCCACAAACGAGTATAAGAAGGGTGACCGCGCAGAGCTCACGGAGTTCTCTCCCTACACGAAGACCGAAGCCCGGGCTGAAGACTAGCTAGGACCCTGGACCAGCCTTCCAACCCTTTTGAGGGCTAAGGCTCGGCGTATCCAGTGGTTAGGACCCACCGGGCCAGCGGTGGGTCAGATAGCCTTCCCTAGGTCCCAGCCGGAGGACTCTGAGATAGGGTAGTGGTAGACGTGCAAGTCCCGCCAAGCCAGGAGGCTGTACCTCCTTAGGTATGAAGGAGGTTAGCGGTAGACGTGCAAGTCCCGCCAAGCTAGGAGGCTGTACCTCCTTAGGTATCAAGAAGATATGTGTGTAGGTGACGCTGAGTCCGGAGGTTGTACCTCCTTAGGGTATCGGGTGAGGGGACCGTATACCCCTCTGTGTGTTAAGGACTGTATAAGAAAGGAATAACAATAAACAAAGTGTGCCTCCCAAGAAGTGTATTTGTCTTTACAACACTACACATCTATAGTACAGGCAGTCCCCAGGTTTCAGAAGGGTTAGGTTCCAGAGAATGTAACTCGAATTTTTTCTATGTCGGAATCTGAACAATTTAGCCCGAAAATCAAGATACAAGCCCATAGCCGGAAATAGATCATGTGTTCTTAACCTGGGGTGCATCACGCACCCCCTGTGGGTACAAGATGCACATTCTGGGGGGTGCGAGACATGGGCAGATTTATTTAGAAAGTAAATAATTGAAAAGACAAATTAAGTACGGGCACGTTAATACAACTACTTTGTTTCATCAAACCACTTTGTATTTATTACCACTGTACACCACAAACTATACACCACACAATATACAGTACACTATAGACTCCTATACACCACACACAATACACTTCACTATATACACTATACTATGGACTCCTCTATACACCACACACTATACACCACACAATATACACTACACTATACACTACTATACAGTACAATATACATTCCACTATACACTACACATCCACTGTAACTCCACTATACACTGCACTATACACTCCACTATAAACTCCATTATACACTACACAGCTATACAGTACACTATACACCACACTGTACAGTGTACTATACACTCCACTATACACTACACCAGCGGTTCACAAATTAAGTGACCGTCAAGTAAGTACAACGTCTTTGTTTCACCAAACACTTTGTGTGTATTAACATTATCACATTGTTAACGACTGACAACCAAAGGGTTGCAGGCTGCAGTGACTGCTCACGGCTGAGATTTGTTTCCACGCTGAGCGTAGGAACGTGAAGCCGAACCGGTCGGAGGGGTTCTCATTTGGCGGTGCGTGACACAACTTTGAGTGAAAAACCTTCACATTTTGAAGTTAAAGGGCTGTGGTGTGATACTCAAAATGCGTGTTGCTTTTGATTACGGCACGAATTATTAGACGTTGTGTGTTAACCAGCTTTGGCACGTGTACACGTTCAACACCTTCAGTTGAACACAACAGCATTATTCACTATGATCGAGTGCAAATATCTCTTGCAAAGGGAACAACACGATATTGTATCATGTATAACTTAAACGGCATTGTAGCATTAGTTGAACACCTTCGTGTCGACGTATTTACAAACGTAACATTAGACACTCTTCCTAATCCCGTTTACTGGATGTAAATTTGCAACCTGCGGGGTGGAGCGGTGGTGCAGCGGTTCGCGCATTGCACTGCCAATCGCCCCAGCTGAGATCAACGCCTGGCCAAGTCTGACATCGTCCATCGCTCGCACAACTCCACCGCCCGCGTTGTTCATTCGTGCTTCTTGTTAATTGTTTTGTTGTTTCACAGACTCACCACGGACGAATCTGTGTGCGTGTTAACGCGTCCATTGTCCGTCTCCTCTCAGCCGCGTGTCGTCCGAGGGCGGCTTCACCGCTCGAGCTGCGAGTGGCGCGCCCCTGAAGATGCCTGCGGCAGCACCTTGCGGACGCTCGAGAGGTGAACATCGCTCAGCGCGCAGCCCGACACAGGAAGCCGCACCTGAAGTATTGACAGGTGATGGGGCTATAAATATTTACTGATATCATAAGCCAAGAATGTGTATGCGTCCCGCGCGTGACGTCACTCCACATGAGGCCCCCCTCATTAATAATCATGAGCTGATGACGTCACTGCACATGGAGCTCCCCCCCTCATCAATAATCATGAGCTGATGACGTAACTCACGTGGACCCCACCCCCTCATTAATAATAATGAGCGGGTCATTATTTTCGATAGAATATTTCAGATTAACTGCAAAACAACCGTCCTTGAACAGGCTATAGGCTAGTAATTATATAATCATATATATCTCGAACGCAATCAGACTGCGCAGAAAGCAAACACAGCAATGAGCACAATTCAGTGCACCAAATAAAGTAATTTGACAATTCAAAGGCATCTAAAAAAATTCATAGAAATACAAGCACAGAGATCCACGTGGAGCCTGCATAGACTTGTGTGACCAGCACTGTTAGCGTGCAACTATTAACGCAGGGAGTTGTACGAGATGGTGGTTGTGACGATAGCTCCAAGCCCGACCGCCTTTGTCTCCCCAGTGGCCGTGTTTACACAACGCACCAGATACTCATTTGAGGTTGAGTCGACCCAGGGAAGGCCCAGGACCGGCTCAGATGATCGTCGCCGGTGTTTGGCCGCGAGCGGGAATCGAACTCGGGTCGCTGGGTTCGTAGCCCAGCGCAGCGCTCACGGCTGTGGCCACCGCTCCACCCACACGGAGTCGTCCACAGGCGCCAGGGACACGCCGAGGGGGAATCCCCGCCGCGTGATCAGCGCCCCACTCGCCCCCCATGGGCACCCACGGCAGTCAGGAGATGTTTTTGTTTCGTCTTCCAAGCGGCCTCTCGCTCCCAAGCGAAAGCCTCGCCCCGAATCTCGCCTCGCCTCCTCCTCCTCCACGCGAGCAGCTGGGCTGTGAGCAGCTCGGCAGCGTTGCCACTCACGACCCTTCACGGCCATTCTCATTGACGTGCGCACGCTCCTTCACTTTGATGTTGCAGGTCGTTTGCCTACACGCGGAGGGTTCTGTCACGCGTGGTTTGTTTGGTTTAAAAATAAAATATATTCTCAACAGCAGTGATTTCCCCCGTGCTTAACGTGATGTACAATGGGTGGGTGGCGTTCGTGCGAGTGAATAAGTTCATCCGTGCTCTGTACAAGACGCAGCTACTCACACTCGCCTGCCCCTAACATCCACCATTTAACAAGGGGAGGAACCGGCGCATTTATTATTAATTTAAATAGATGGTTGCTTATTTTATTATTAATATATTATTCATACACGATTCATTGTATTTAAATTATTAAATATTTCATAAAAAATTTCACACGAATTTATTTAAATTATGACTTCACTTAAATTATTCATTTAATTATTCTCATATAATTAACGTTAAGTTATTAAATCAAACTTTTTCATTATTTTAATGTAACTTATTAATTTTATTTATGTGTATTTTTATAAATTTTATTATTAATACATTTTATAAAACATTTTATTATTCATTTTTCTTATCTATTATTCACTTTATTTGCTACTTAATGTTCTTCTGTTATTCGCTGTGCGCAGTTGCAAATTGATTTTACTCATGATAATTGGTTTTTCACCCTTTTATCTGGCAACAGAACTGACACCTTTTTTACAAGGAGTCATGTTTACATTGACCACAATACTTGCGGTCGGAACGCAAACAAAAAACAACAACTCTGATAATGTATGTGGCACTGTCCTTGAAATTAATTGGTCCACACCCGAGACAGCTTTCTTTAGAGCCTCGTCTGTCTCGGGTGTGGACCAATCAATTTCAAGGACGGTGCATACATTATCAGAGTTGTTGTTTTTTGTTTGCGTTCCGACCACAGGTATTGTGGTCAATGTAAACATGACTCCTTGTAAAAAAGGTGTCAGTTTTGTTGCCAGATAAAAGGGTAAAAAAACAATTATCATATTTTGTTACTGGCAAATGAGGTTTCAAATGGTGTGATTTTACTCAGTCGGTGGTCGCCGCTGAGGTCGTGACGGGATTCCTTTGTTCCATTCCTGTTGCTGCTGTGGCCCCGGCACCGTTCCCGTGCGGCTGCGATGTGCACCGACGCCCACTTGAGTGAGGGCGATGTTGGCACGCAGACTGAAGATGGATTGAAGAGGACGAATAAAAGTCCCTTCGTGTCCAGTCAATGTCCCGTTACTTGAACAAATATGTAAAACCTTACCCATGGCTCGAGGAGTACCCTGAATCTCATTAAATAACTTAACAATTATGATTGGAATCTCAGCTCCAGCGTAAAGAAGGATTGAAATCTGTCAATGCTCTTCGTATTTCCGCTTTCAACTGAAGACGATTCAAATCTTGACGATGCTCCCAGCACGTGGAGGGAACGTCACAGACATCGCGCTTATCAACAAGGGGCAGAACCTGAAAGCGCATCGTAGAGAGCCACAACGCGTAACCTGCACACCGCACTCCGACGTGCACGCCGCTCACCAATCCAAGCGCCACAGTCCAGGCTCAACCTTGAGCAGCTTCCGAGATTTGGAAAAAAAAACTCGGCGACATTCCGGGTTGATTTGGCCACAGCCTCTTTTGAAATCTCCCGTGCACTTTCAATGTTCAGCGCGCCCCGCGAATCTCTGCGGTGGAGCGGCAGCGCCCTCGCGTGGCACGGACCAACACCGCTCTAGGCACCGCAGGGACCTAAACGGCGTCTGGGAATCGGTCGCGATCCGTGACTCGGTCCGCAACTCTGGACTAGTGCCAGCATCCCCATCTCCCCCACTCCCTCGGGGTCCCAGCACCACGGTGAGTCACGTGGCACCGTCTAGCTACTACCACACCGCTGTCATCGCACTACGATACATTTATTTCTAAATATATACACGTATATTTATATATATTGTCAAATATTTTGTTACGTATTTATATAAATATTAATTCATGTATAAATGTATATAAACAAAAATATATTTGAAAAAACATATACACGTGTATTTATATTTTATTATAAATATATAAATACTAGCGTTTTGCCCGTCCTAGGACAGAAGCTGTAATATTTAAGATATACATTTACGCTTTCTTGTGTGACTGTAATTTTTTTTAGGAATTGTTGCACGTAACTTATTTTTTGATTAACTTATAAAATAAAATTGAGGAGTTTGACAGATTTCTCTGAAGAAATAAATAAAGATACCAAATACACTTTGTTGCTGCGTAAAATTATTTCTTTGATTAACATTCAATAAAGAAACGTCAAATTTAAAGCGAATTCGCGTAAAAAATATTTCCGCTCGACCTGCGGGAGCGTAAAAATCAACCTCATGATTATCAATGAGGGGGGGGGGCTCTTTTGCAGTGACGTCACGTACGGATGTAGCACTGTGCTGCGTATATTTATTTTTCACCATTGCTAATCACTGTACCCCTACACTACAGTCACACTCCTCTGGCAGGGTGAATTCATCCACGCTGGCGTCACACACACAGAGCGGTACTTATTTTAACACCCCCACCCCCTTATGAAGGTTGTGAGGATTGTTTACGCTCAGCCCCCCCCCGTTGTGATGGAGAGCCACGCAGCCCCTAGCCACCGACAGCCACCAGCCAGTCACGGGCGTGGCGCTGCGCGTGACGGTGACGAGGGTGGCGAGCGCCGTGCGTCGTGGCGTCTGTGTGGTGCCGCAGCAGCGAAGCCGTCCTGCCGACGCCGTGGCCGCGACGCCGCCACCTCCGAGCGACGGGGCCGACGCTGCTCTTCCCTCACCACCCCTCACATGAACACACACACACACCCACATAGAGCCCCCACATGAACACACACACACATAGAGCCTCCACATGAACACACACCCCCACATAGAGCCCCCACATGAACACACACACACACATAGAGCCCCCATCTGAACACCCCCCCACATAGAGCCCCCACATGAACACACACACACATAGAGCCTCCACATGAACACACACCCCCCCACATAGAGCCCCCACCTGAACACCCCCCCACATAGAGCCTCCACATGAACACACACACCCCCACATAGAGCCCCCACATGAACACACACACACACCCACATAGAGCCCCCCACATGAACACACACACCCCCACATAGAGCCTCCACATGAACACACACACACCCACATAGAGCCCCCACATGAACACACACACACCCCCACATAGAGCCCCCACATGAACACACACACCCCCACATAGAGCCCCGAGGGGAGGTCACCTGGCCGACAGGTTTTCACCCAGAAGCCCTCTCATGGGACCAAACTTCACGGTTTCCTGCGGCCAGGGAATTGGGCGACCTCCCCCGAGGCTAACGTGCCCCGCGGGGCCGTTACTTGGGTAGTAATTACATGGTCACGACGGGGCTGCTGAGCCACCGCGGATAGAAACCACCCACAACACACACGGAACACCAGGCAGGTAGGGGGGGACGGAGTCACCAACGGCGGGAAAAACATGGCCGGTCCTCTGATTGGTAGGACAGATGCGCTTGTTTAGAAGATGAAAAGCGGACGTCTGAGAGAGCACCGGTCCGGGGAGAGTGGCGGAACATCCGAGCCATCTGATTGGACGGGAGGCCAGCGGATCAGCGCCGATTTATCTTTGATGTAGAGGACAATAAAAAAGGTAGAGAAGGTAGGGAGAGTTGGTTTGCATTGTACTCAAGCCAGGCTCGGGGCCGTCGACTTCCCAGCCACTTGAACGTCCGTGTGACGAGTCGAAGTGCAGCGAGGATCCGACCCAGCAGCTCCGTACGAGTCGAACTGTGAGTACCCGAGAGTGAGATATTGAGGCCATTGTGAGATTGTCTTAGGAGAGTGATTTGAAAGAGGCGATACAGATCGGGTCTTTGACCAGCGGGAAATAGGTTAGACCTGCCCTGCTGACTCAAACTGACTCGGGTAATTTAGCCTCGGACTCGCTGAGAATAAACTGTTGGGGATCAATAAACCTTGTCGTGTGGTTTCTGCGAGAGAGGAACGGATGCAAGTTGGTGTGCGTCGTTGTACCCTGTGTTTGTGCGTGAGTGTGTATTTACCCACGTGTTTGTGCTCGCCCATGCATTTAGTCTCGGGGTTAGCGTGTGCATGTGGTGAGCGGCGGCGGACTCGTACATGGGCACGTGAGAGTACTCATACGCCCTTTCGTTTAACGTGTGCGTGAGGCTAACGGGCGGCGTACACGCGATATTATTCATGCGGCCTTTTGTTTAGCATGTGCGTGGGGTGAACGGGCGGCGTACCCGTGAGTTTGTTCATACAGCCCTTTAAATAAATCTCCGAGACAACCCCCCAATCGGCTGTCCATGTGCGAGTGATGTCGCTGCCCTCTGACCCCCGACCCCGAGTCCCATGCGCGCGATTGGTGCGTGGCACGGGAGAGGAGCGACGTCGGATTTCGAGTGAGTGGGTGTGAGTGAGTGTGAGCAGAGATTGTGTGAATTGACCCCAGGTGGCTAAGCGCCAGCTACGAAACATGCCCCGAGGGGCCGCAGCAAAGGGGGGGGGGGGGGGGAGTCGGTGAGCAGTAACCCTCCCCAGGACACGGAAGAGGGGAGCAGTGGATCCCACGTGAGCGAGGAGCCGGGGGTCAGCCTCCCCGACATCTCCTCTCTCTCCCTCTCTCAACGCCTTTCACTACCTCTCCTCCTTCTCTCCGTCCTTCCCTCCACTTCCTCCCTCCACTCCCTCCCTCCACTCCCTCCACTCCCTCCCTCCATCAATTCCCCCTCCCTCCTCTCTTCCCCACCCTCCGCTCCCTACATCTGGGTTCTCCGTTCTCCCAGAAATTTTTAAGCCCCTAATAAAAACTTACCCGACGCCACTTTGATTTGTAGGGGAGGAGCGCAGATTTCGGGGCAATCGTTGGTGGCCCTGGCTCCTCACCGCCTGGCTGTTGCCTATCCCGCTCCTCGTCTGTGGATCCTCCCTCCTGGCGCCTCTGGGGTCGTCCTCTCTGTACGAGAGCGAGCGACTTACCGTGCAGCGTGCTACAAGTTGAAATCATCGTTCTTGTTGTTGCTGTTATTCTTGTCAACCCACTCCTGGACTCACCCACTTCCCATTAGCATGGTTGGCGATGTACGGTGCGAAATAAGTTCAACACACGTACGTTGATACGCACACGGACAGAGGCCGCTCCATGCCGTGCAGGTTATGGGAGTTCTTTCACCGTACTTCGCCACACTGCCAAGCGCGGGTTGTGAAGATGGGACACGTGGACAGACGTTGGGAGCCTATCAAAGCGCAGGGACAGCCACGGATGTCGCTGCACTGCCCCCTGCTGCCCACGACGTCGTCGCTACTGAAAGGAGCGTCACGGAGACGAAGGCGAGGAGCGTCAAGGAGGGTGTCACGAACCTGCTCCATGTGGCGGCATCTGGCCACCTCGCAGCCCCTAGCATGACCCTCGCCTTCAAAAGGTTTCGCCATAAGCCGGGTTCCATCGCTCGGTGTTCATCAAGATGCTTGTGAAGCGTGCTCAGCGATTGCATTCCACTGCCATGGCTACACTTACAGAGTGTTTCACCCCCTTCTCGTCCCTCCTACCGTTCCCCCCACCTCCTACCCCCTCCTCCTCCCCTCCCTCTCCTTCGTCCCCCCCTCCCTCCCTCTTCCCCCTCCCCGTCCTCCCCCTCCACCTGCTCCCTCCTCCTCCTTCATATTTTATGATCTTCAGAAAGTAACAATCGATTATTATTCATTTCTGTTCAGGATACCAACAGTCAACTAAAGAGTGACACTAGGATGTAAAATATATTGGTGCACAAGACACTGACATGAGGCTCAGATCATCATTCCACATCAATACGCCATGGTTGCTAGGAGATGTTAACTACCTCGCCTGGTGTACAGGAGGTCGTGGGTTCAATCCCAACCCTGACGCCTGCTGTATATTTGGATTTTCCAGTGTCTCTCCCTCCCTGTGGTCGCGTGGATTTTTCCGGTTTTACCTCAGCATTTAGAATTATTAATATTTGGCTGCAATACATTTCTACGCGATAAGCCACTTCATTAAGCTGTCGTCACGTGTGGCGAGGTCGCTTCTGTGAGTAGAACTATAAAAGAGCCGCATAGCTCAGTGGGCCTTGCCTGGTAAATCGCCCGATGCAGCTGCTTGTTGTTGTAGTCACCAGCGAGACGTCACGGAACTCAAACGTCAACGTTGTAGCGGGTTCACTCTCCAGCACACAAACGGTTAGTGCTGAAGTAGTCACTGATTGTCACGTGTTGTGCGTGGTGATGTCACCACGCACGTGCCCATGCATAGTGACTGTGTCGAGCGCGTCTCCATAGCAACCGGCCTCTGTATTAATCAGCTGTTCACATTTAAGGCGAAAAAACAACTTACATCGATCTTCTTGTATCACTCGATAGCAGCAGAGCCCTGACTAGTGGAGACAACGACAAAGATCCCCCGTGTAGCCTTAGCAGACTGTTGGGTCAAGCGCGGTTAGTGAGTAGCAGCACCTGTGAAGGCCGACACTGTGGCACACGAGGGGGTAGGAGGCTAGCACCTTTCCGGACCGCCTTTATCTCCCTAGTGGTGATGTTTACTACACACCACTCTAGGCATACATTTGAGGCCGAGTCGATCTAGGGGATGCCCAGAACCAATTGTTCAGATCATTCATCACCGGAATTGGCAGATGTGAGCGGGAATCCACCACGGTCGGCCTGGGTTCGTAGCGCAGCGCGCCGCTAATCGCTGCGCCACCGCTCCCCACGCCGGGTGGCAGTGCAGCCTCGAGCAACAGAGACGCGGACACCGTGGGGCTCCCATCACGAGGAGACCCCACGTGGAGACGTCTCAACGTGAACTCGCGCCGCTGACGTCGCCCCTTCACACCGTTGCCGTGGTCCAGGATGCCTCTAACACGACGTGTTGAGTCGAGTGGGCGAGCGGCCTGGCTGAGCGGCAGCGATGGACCGCACGGAGGGATCCGCTGAGCGAGCAGCTGGTGTGTCATCTACCACGTGACGAGCACGAGGCCTAGCCCAGCCCTCACCAATTAGAGAGCAGCACATCAAGTGGGGTGCGTAGAGAGGAGGAACATCCTGGGTTTGGGGGCGGGGTAGGGGTAGGGGGAGGGGCAGGGGGCGGGGTAGGGGTAGTGGGAGCGAAAGGGGGAGGAGTAGTGGGAGGGGTAGGGGGTGGGGCAGTGGGAGGGGTTGGGGGAGGGGTTGAGGGAGTTTGAGGGGTAGAGGGAGGGTTAGGTGGAGGCAGTGCGGGGTGCTAGGGAAGGGTGCATGAGGTGGGGGGGGGGTTATCTGGGTGGGGGAGGGGGCTTGGGGGTTGTCACGCGAGAGGAGGGACCCCTAGGGAGAGGGGGAGATGCGGATGTTGGGGGTCACGTGGGGTTCATTGTTTTACTGCCGACACTGCTCCAGAGTTGCGGACCGAGTCACGAATCGCGACCGATTCCCAGACGCCGTTTGGGTATCGGCCGGGCCTGGAGCGGTGTTGGTGCGCGCCACGCGAGGGAGCTGCCGCTCCACCGCAGGGACTCGCAGGGTGCTCTGAATAAGGGGCCATCCATTTAGTACGTACACAAAAATCTGTCAAAACTTGACCCCTCCCCCCTCCCTGTACGCACGCGTAGTTTTTACACCCCCCCCCGCCCACCTGCGTACGTGCGCTGGACTAACGCCCCCCCACCCCCTGAATCTCATAGAACAGCCGTTATTTAATCTACACAGAAACGATCAAGGAGTAATAATATTAACGTCTTTAAGCAAACAGATAGTCCACCTCCGGCTACATTATTATTATCAAGAATTCATCCCCCCCCCCCCCGTTTCCTATGCGTACATACATTGTCAGTAGACTCCCCATAGGCAAGTGTACGCATTTGTGCACGGGAAATTTCAAAAGAGGCTATGGCCAAATCAACCCGGAATGTCGCCGATTTTTTTTCCAGATCTTGGAAGCTGCGCAAGGTTGAGCCTGGACTGTGGCGATTGGATTGGTGAGCGGCGTGCACGTCGGAGTGCGGTGTGCAGGTTACGCGTTGTGCCTCTCTACGATGCGCTTTCAGGCTCTGCCCCTTGTTGATCAGCGCGATGTCTGTGACGTTCCCTCCATGTGCTGGGAGCATCGTTAAGATTTGAAGCTTCTGCAGTTGAAAGCGGAAATATGAGGAGCATTGACAGCTTTCAATTCTTCGTTATGCTTGAACTGAGATTCCAATCTTAATTGTTAAGTTATTTAATGAGCTTCAGGATACTCCTCGAGCCATGGGTCAGATTTCATATTTTTGTTCAAGTAACGAGACATTGACTGGACATGAAGGGACTTGCATTGTCCTCTTCAATCGATCTTAAGTCTGCGTCGGTGCACATCACAGCAGCACGGGAACGGTACCGGGGCCACAGAGCAACAGGAATGGATCAAAAGAATCCCGTCACGACCTCAGCGGGTCAATTTGCAACTGCGCACAACGAATATCAGAAGAACATTAAGTAGCAAATAAAGTTAATAATAAGTAAATAAAATGAAGAAGTAAATACATTTAATAATACAGTTATTAACATTAATATTAAAAGTAATTGTAAATATCATTTTACCTGAATTTACGCATTTAAATTAAATCACGTAAAAATGTATTTTATTCATAATTTGAATTAAGTTACATATTTATGATGAATGATAATTGAATTTTAAAATAAGTGTAAATTGCATTAAATTGTAACTAAAATAATATTAGACAATAATATTTTAAAATATTTACTAATTCAAATAAAGTGAACAATTAATTAATAACAAAATTAACAAGCACATTTAAAGAATCATAAATGCACCGGTCTCCCCCCTTGTTAAATGGTGGATGATAGGGGCAGGCGAGTGTGAGTAGCGGCGTCTTGTACAGAGCACGGAGTTGAGAGACACTGGGGGCGTTGTGGACGTCCTGTGGGCAGGGCGTGCTCGAGACGGCTCCACCCCCAGCGTCGGGTGAACAATCTCGGTGCGGTTTGGATAAACTTATTCACTCGCACGAACGCCACCCACCCATTGTACATCACGTAAAGTACGGGGGAAATCACTGCTGTCGAGAAAGTATTGTATTTTAAATTCAAACAAACCACGCGTGACAGAACCCTGCGCGTGCAGGCACACGAGCTACAACATCAAAGTGAAGGAGTGTGCGCACGTCAATGAGAATGGACGTGAGGGGTCGTAAGCGGCAATGCTGCTGAGTTGCTCAGAGCGCAGCTGCTCGAGTGGAGGAGGAGAGGTGAGTTGGGTGATGAACCCGATTACCCAGACGAATCTAACGCGATGGAGCAGGTGGAGATGAGTCCATTTGCTGTACTGCCATCTGCTGGAACGCCAGGGTATGGTGACCTCAGTGCCCAGGGGGAAGGGAGTGATCCTCCTCGATTACAGGGGATCCCTCCCTCCTCAATGGAATCCAGTGCTGGATTGCAGGCACTCATCACCACAGCTCGTGCTATGCAGGTACATCACAGTAGGTTGTTGGAGGGCAAGAGGAGGGTGGTTGGAAAGTCTGTAGAGAAGTTGGTGAATGACAACAAAACAACCAAAGGCTTTAGCTGGTGGAGTTTAAAAGGATAAAATGTCGAGAGAGATCAATAAAGTTTAGTGTGTCTGCTATGGACGGAGCTATTCATCTATGAGCCACCCATTTCAACGCACGCAGTTACTCAAAATAAATAATTTATAGTGTGCACAGGTCGTGCAGATCTTGGGGGTTGTTTGACCATACTTCACCACGCCAGCCAGTACGGGTTGGTGGTAGACGTGGGATCTATAGACAGAGGTACATGTTGCAGTACAACATTGGGTTGTTCTGCTCTACCCTGGTCTACCCACATCAATATCCAGCCTAGCAACTGGAAAATAACTGAGACGGAAGCAAGGCACTTATAGGGCCACACAGAAAGTTTAACGAACCTGCTTCATGTACAACATCTGGCTACTTTTCAGCCTCAGATATTTTTTAGTTTGACAAATTTTCTTGATCCACAAACCCCCCCCAACTTCCTCAAAAGGCTTCCACTCAGGTGGGCCCCACCGAGTGAAGCTGATCAAGGTGGTGGTGAAGCCTCTTCAGTCTGTGCGCGTGTTCTACTGACGATGCGCTGCGCTTTACGAATTGTAATCTTAATCGTTTTTCAAAACGACTCAACACGTTCATAAATAACACCGCTATTAAAGAAAATGCATCTAAATAGGCAATACGCAACGTTTATAGGAATTAGCATTCTTCTTAAACCCATTATGAATATGCTCTCAAGAAGAGCCATTGCCTGAAACGTCACCAATTACACGTTTTCTATTACTTGACTGTTATTAACCAATGTGTTGAGATTGTGTTACCTTTGCTTGTGCTCAACTGCCAACGCAGTGTCATCAAATAATAATTCTAAATCTACAAGTTACGTAAGAAGTTTGTTTTACGATGAGAACTGATAGGCAGCTTTAACGTTAAAATTCCTGCGAACTTTGGAGAGCAACTCGAAGTGGAATGATTCAGCAAACACTGGCACAAGGCTCAGCAGCATTCCAAAGTTGAGCGTCTTATCTCTTGAACATCTACAATGTAAATAGTTTAAGCACGAGTTATCATTTAATTGTGCACTCTAAACAAAAGTCAACAAATCACTTCTGGGTAACCCTCGTGTCTCTGCAACAGTGGCCAAGAGTCACTGCATTGGTGGCGAGATGTTAATTACCTCGCCTGGTACACAGGAGGTCGTGGGTTCGATCCCGACCCTAACGCCTGCTGCTGTATATTTTGGATCATCACGTCTCTCTCCCCGTTGTCGCGTAGATTTCTCTCCGGGTCCTCCGTTTTCCCCCTCCACATTTAGAGTAAATTTGCATTCAGAGGATTTGGCTGGCACTCTAAATATCCACGTGGCGAGCCACTCCGTAGAGCTGTAATTTGTAATAACGAGGTCACACGTGAACAAGAGCGACTCATCTCAGTTAGCCTTGCCTAGAAAAATAAATATAGATTTTAGTTCGCATCATCCCACATTCCAGTTTTCAGTTTCATTTATTTGGTATAGCCCTGTGAGCCATTCGGCTCTTGAATCGGGTGCAACCACAACAAACAAAAACAAGAAATAATCTTAAAGTGATTATGTGACTGTGAAAACAGAAAATCCAGGAAAAAAACAGCACATGCCACAATCCACCACTCTGTTCACCCCCCATGGCTTATTGAACCAGCACTGAACACAAGACGAACTTGAACAAAAAATACTCAAATATATAGTTGGCCTACGTTTCCTATTCAAAACCGTTATAATACGGAAGTGAAACAATATTTAGGTGTAATAATAAATACATCTTCATATCTCATCATATTCATGAGGCAAATCAAACCGTACTGATCACGAATAAATAAAACAAAAACGCCTCTCCAATCTGAATGAGCCGCTGCAGTCATCTCGACCAAGACTCAGAACCAACTCGGATCGCGACAAACGCTCAACCCCAAGGCAGCCAGTTTGTACGTTTTAACCATTAACACTTTAAACGTAATTAACATTCAATTCAACAAGCTACAAAAAATAACGACCTCTATGTTTTTTTTCTTGTTTTACCATTCATAACGTTGTAACCGCCTTCCGATTGCTATATGCGCATTAATTTACCTCAGAATTTCCATGACAAAGTTATCAACGCTCGTTAATTGTAAATAAATAAATAAATAGTACAAAATGGAGTCTCCGACGCCATTTTGTATTTACACTTTTGGCGCCAAAAATATAAACCGGCGAATGAGGCAAAGTTGAAGACTTAAATCATTGGCGGAGTTTAACTTCTACATTTGTCTCTCACATTAGGAATCGCGGGTGCATTCAATTGATTTTTTATTGTAAATCGCTAAAAGTAAATTACTAAAGGTGCACCACCACTACCACCACTACCCCCAACACCACAACTACCACCAGCACTACCACCAACACTACCAACACCAACACCACTACCACCACTACGACCACCAACACCACTACGACCACCAACACCACTACCCCCAACACCAACACTACCACCAACACAACCACCATCACTAACACCACTACAACCACCACCCCGCTCCACGCCCACCAACGGAGTGGAGCTGACAAGTTCTCTGCTCCACTCAGCCCCCTGCCCCACACCGCCACAGCTGCGCACTGTCAGAGTCGTGGTTTAGGCTGCAGGAGGGGGAATCCGATGAGCTGTGAAGCTCTTTGTGTTCACAGATGGTGCAGGGGTGAAGGGCGGGCGTCGGGGGAGCGCGTGTGGGGGAAGCATGGTGACGTCACCGCGTTGGGGGATCGTGTGTGGTGACGTCACCGCGTTGGGGGAGTGAGCGTGGTGACGTCACCACGTCCATGACGCAGCAGACGACTTGAACAGCTGGGACATTGTTGGCGCCTTTTGTGTTTGGCGCCGTCTCTTTATTTATTTATTAATTTGTAGATTTTATTTGCCTGGCAGTGGCTGTGTAGAGGATTTGCTCCTCGTGTTTAATTAATGAACAGTGAGCACGAATGACGCTGTACACTACATTGTTGTTGTTGTGTTCTGTATTTTTATTGTAGAATCGACGAAACAAGCGTTACAACGCCACTGTCGTGCGCGTACATTTACACTTTTTAAAATTAATATTATTATTGTATCTCTCCCACAACCCATGACACCACCAGTGTATAAACACATCCCAGTTCACCATTGTTGCTAATCACTTCAACCCTACACCACAGTCACACTCCTCTGGCAGGGTGAATTCATCCACGCCGGCTTCACACACACACAGAGCGGTACTTATTTTATCACCCCCACCCCCCTATGAAGGTTGTGAGGATTGTTTACGCTCAGCCCCCGCCCCGTTGTGATGGAGAGCCACGCAGCCCCTAGCCACCGACAGCCACCAGCCAGTCACGGGCGTGGCGCTGCGCGTGACGGTGACGAGGGTGGCGAGCGTCGTGCGTCGTGGCGTCTGCCCTCTGCGCTGTTCACGTTCACCTCTCTCAGGACGCGCCACTCAGATCCACGATCCTCACTGAGTCACCATTATACCACACCCCCAGCCCAGGGTGTAGAGGCTGAGTGAATGTCTGGTGAAACGAGTGCAAAAGCGCCATGGAGTCTGCGCTGTAAAACGACAGCAGCCCCGCGTCCCAGTCCAGGTGGACCCCGACTCTCCGCGGAGGCTGCGGCACCGACAGTGACGTCACTACCCCGCCATGCATCACTGAGAAGCTGTCGCCATCTTTCAGTAGACACCAGGAGACGTCGCTCAGTCCCAGGCGGCACTCAGCACCAACCCCTCTCCGTGGGATCGTCCCGTACGCGACTCCAACCCGACACCGCCTCGCGCTCCCCACGTCCACCTCCCAGTAGTGCTGACCCGACGAGAAGCTCTCAGAGCACAACGCTTGTGGATAGACATCAAAGCGGTGTGGGTGATGGGGGCGACGCTGGGGGACATCGCTCCCCGTCACCGTCCTGAGATCCGAGGAAATCTGGAGGTCGTCGTGGGCTGAGTTTGTGTCCAGAGTCGGTGAGCGTCCATCTGTGGTGAGTATTCATGTACACATACTAATATTAGTTATTATTAGTGTACACATACTAATATTAGTTATTATTAGTGTACACATACTAATATTAGTTAGTATTAGTGTACACATACTAATATTAGTTAGTTTTAGTGTATACATACTAATATTAGTTAGTATTAGTGTACACATACTAATATTAGTATTAGTGTACAGACACTACAATTAGTTAGTATTAGTGTACACATACTAATATTAGTTATTATTAGCGTACATATACTAATATTAGTTATTAGTGTACACATACTAATATTAGTTATTATTAGTGTACACACACAAATATTAGTTAGAACTAGTGTACACATACTAATATTAGTTAGTATTAGTGTACACATACTAATATTAGTTAGTACTAGTGTACACATACTAATATTAGTTAGCATTAGTGTACACATACTAATACTAGTCAGTTTTAGTGTACACATACTAATATTAGTTAGTATTAGTGTACACATACTAATATTAGTCAGTTTTAGTGTATACATACTAATATTAGTTAGTATTAGTGTACACATACTAATATTAGGTAGCATTAGTGTACACATACTAATACTAGTCAGTTTTAGTGTACACATACTAATATTAGTTAGTATTAGTGTACACATACTAAAATTAGTTAGTATAAGTGTACACATACTAATATTAGTTACTATTAGTGTACACATACTAATATCAGTTAGTATTAGTGTACACCTACTTATATTAGTTAGTATTAGTGTACACATACTTATATTAGTTATTATTACTGTACACATACAAATATTCGTTAGTATTAGTGTACACATATTAATATTAGTAAGTATTAGTGTACACACACTAATATTAGTTAGTGTTAGTGTACACATATTAACATTAGATAGTATTAGTGTACACAAATACTAACATTCGTTAGTATTAGTGTACACATTCTAATATTAGTTTGTATTAGTGTACACACATTAATATTAGTCAGTTTTAGTGGACACATACTAATATTCGTTAGTGTTAGTGTCCACCTACTAATATTCGTTAGTATTAGTGTACAGATACTAATATTAGTTAGTATTAGTGTACACCTACTATATAATAGTTAGTATTACTGTACACATACAAATATTCGTTATTATTAGTGTACACATAATGATATTAGTTAGTAATAGTGTACACACACTAATATTCATTAGTATTAGTGTACACATACTAATATTTGTTAGTATTAGTGTACACAAACTTATATTAGTTAGTATTAGTGTACACATACAAATATTGGTTAATATTAATGTGCACATACGAATATTCGTAAGTATTATTGCACAAATACTAATATTCGTTAGTATTAGTGTACACATACTAATATTCGTTAGTATTAGTGTACACATACTTATATTAGTTAGTATTAGTGTACAAATACTAATATTAGTTAATATTAGTGTACACATGCTAATATTAGTTAGTATTAGTGTAAACACACTAATATTAGTTAGTGTTAGTGTACACATATGAACATTAGTTAGTATTAGGGTACACAAACTAATAGTATTTAGTATTAGTGTACACACACTAATATTAGTTAGTAATAGTGTACACATACTAATATTCGTTAGTATTAGTGTACACATACTAATATTCGTTAGTATTAGTGTAACCATACTAATATTCGTTACTATTAGTGTACACACACTAATATTAGTTAGTATTAGTGTACACATACTTATATTAGTTAGCATTAGTGTACACATACTAATATACGTTAGTATTAGTGTACACATACTGTTATTAGTTAGTATTAGTGTACACATACTAATATTAGTAAGTATTAGTGTAGGCACACTAATATTAGTTAGTGTTAGTGTACACATATTAACATTAGTTAGTATTAGTGTACACAAACTAATATTCGTTAGTATTAGTGTACACATTCTAATATTAGTTTGTATTAGTGTACACACATTCATATTAGTCAGTTTTAGTGTACACATACAAATATTCGTTATTATTAGTGTCCACATAATATTAGTTAGTAATAGTGTACACACACTAATATTCGTTAGTATTAGTGTACACACATTCATATTAGTCAGTTTTAGTGTACACTTACTAATATTAGTTAATATTAATGTGCACATACTAATATTCGTAAGTATTATTGCACAAATACTAATATTCGTTAGTACTAGTGTACACATACTAATATTAGTTAGTATAAGTGTACACATACTAATATCGTTAGTATAAATGTACACATACTGCTAATCACTCGTGAATAATAATAAATAATAATAGTACTACACTAACTTGACTTTGTGTGTGTGCAGTGGTAGTGTAGAGTGGTGATGATGCCAGCACCACGATGTTGACGCCACTCTCACACCCACACACACAGACATTGTGTGTCACAGCCTCGCACACTCTCACACACCCACACACAGACATTGTGTGTCACAGCCTCGCACACTCTCACATCCACACACACAGACATTGTGTGTCACAGCCTCGCACACTCTCACACCCACACACAAACATTGTGTGTCACAGCCTCGCACACTCTCACATCCACACACACAGACATTGTGTGTCACAGCCTCGCACACTCTCACACACACACACACAAACATTGTGTGTCACAGCCTCGCACACTCTCACACACACACAGACATTGTGTGTCACAGCCTCGCACACTCTCACACCCCCACACCAGACATTGTGTGTCACAGCCTCACACACTCTCACACACACACACAGACATTGTGTGTCACAGCCTCGCACACTCTCACATCCACACACACAGACATTGTGTGTCACAGCCTCGCACACTCTCACACCCACACACAGACATTGTGTGTCACAGCCTTGCACACTCTCACACCCACACACAGACATAGTGTGTCACAGCCTCGCACACTCTCACACCCACACACAGACATTGTGTGTCACAGCCTTGCACACTCTCACACCCACACACAGACATAGTGTGTCACAGCCTCGCACATTCTCACACCCACACCAGACATTGTGTGTCACAGCCTCGCACACTCTCACATATACACACAGACATTGTGTGTCACAGCCTCGCACACTCTCACACCCACACACAGACATTGTGTGTCACAGCCTCACACACTCTCACACACCCACACACAGACATTGTGTGTCACAGCCTCGCACACTCACACACCCACACACAGACATTGTGTGTCACAGCCTCACACACTCTCACACCCACACACAGACATTGTGTGTCACAGCCTCGCACACTCACACACCCACACACACAGACATTGTGTGTCACAGCCTTGCACACTCTCACACCCACACACAGACATTGTGTGTCACAGCCTCGCACACTCTCACACCCACACACAGACATTGTGTGTCACAGCCTCGCACACTCTCACACACCCACACACAGACATTGTGTGTCACAGCCTCGCACACTCTCACACCCACACACAGACATTGTGTGTCACAGCCTCGCACACTCTCACACCCACACACAGACATTGTGTGTCACAGCCTCGCACACTCTCACACCCACACACAGACATTGTGTATCACAGCCTCGCACACTCTCACACCCACACACACAGACATTGTGTGTCACAGCCTCGCACACTCTCAACCACACACACAGACATTGTGTGTCACAGCCTCGCACACTCTCACATCCAGACATTGTGTGTCACAGCCTCGCACACTCTCACACCCACACACAAAGACATTGCGTGTCACAGCCTCGCACACTCTCGCACACACAGACATTGTGTGTCACAGCCTCGCACACCCTCACACACACACAGCCATTGTGTGTCACAGCCTCGCACACTCTCACATCCACACACACAAACATTGTGTGTCACAGCCTCGCAAACTCTCACACACACACACTGTGTGTCACAGCCTCGCACACGCTCACACACACACAGACATTGTGTGTCACAGCCTCGCACACCCTCACACCCACACACAGACATTGTATGTCACAGCCTCGTACACTCTCACATCCATGCACAGACATTGTGTGTCACTGCCTCGCACACTCTCACATCCACACACATACATTGTGTGTCACAGGCTCTCACACTCTCACATCCACACACACAGACATTGTGTGTCACAGCCTCGCACACTCTCACACCCACACACACAGACATTGTGTGTCACAGCCTCGCACACTCTCACACCCACACACAGACATTGTGTGTCACAGCCTCGCACACTCTCACACCCACACACATACATTGTGTGTCACAGCCTCGCACACTCTCACACACCCACACACAGACATTGTGTGTCACAGCCTCGAACACTCTCACACGCACACACAGACATTGTGTGTCACAGCCTCACACACTCTCACACCCACACACAGACATTGTGTGTCACAGCCTCGCACACTCACACACCCACACACACAGACATTGTGTGTCACAGCCTTGCACACTCTCACACCCACACACAGACATTGTGTGTCACAGCCTCGCACACTCTCACACCCACACACAGACATTGTGTGTCACAGCCTCGCACACTCTCACACACCCACACACAGACATTGTGTGTCACAGCCTCGCACACTCTCACACACCCACACACAGACATTGTGTGTCACAGCCTCGCACACTCTCACACCCACACCGACATTGTGTGTCACAGCCTCGCACACTCTCACACCCACACACAGACATTGTGTGTCACAGCCTCGCACACTCTCACACCCACACACAGACATTGTGTGCCACAGCCTTGCACACTTTCACATCCACACACAGACATTGTGTGTCACAGCCTCGCACACTCTCACACCCACACACACAGACATTGTGTGTCACAGCCTGGCCCACTCTCACACCCACACACACAGACATTGTGTGTCACAGCCTCGCACACTCTCACACCCACACACAGATATTGTGTATCACAGCCTCACACACCCTCACACACCCACACACAGACATTGTGTGTCACAGCCTCGCACACTCTCACACCCACACACAGACATTGTGTGTCACAGCCTCGCACACTCTCACATCCACACACAGACATTGTGTGTCACAGCCTCGCACACTCCCACACCCACACACAGACATTGTGTGTCACAGCCTCGCACACTCTCACACCCACACACAGACATTGTGTGTCACAGCCTTGCACACTTTCACATCCACACACAGACATTGTGTGTCACAGCCTCGCACACTCTCACACCCACACACACAGACATTGTGTGTCACAGCCTCCCACACTCTCAAACCCACACACACAGACATTGTGTGTCACAGCCTCGCACACTCTCACATCCACACACAGACATTGTATGTCACAGCTTTGCACACTCTCACACCCACACACAGACATTGTGTGTCACGGCCTCGCACACTCTCACACCCACACACAGACATTGTGTGTCACAGCCTCACACACTCTCACACCCACACACAGACATTGTGTGTCACAGCCTCGCACACTCTCAACCACACACACAGACATTGTGTGTCACAGCCTCGCACACTCTCACATCCAGACATTGTGTGTCACAGACTCGCACACTCTCACACCCACACACAAAGACATTGCGTGTCACAGCCTCGCACACTCTCGCACACACAGACATTGTGTGTCACAGCCTCGCACACCCTCACACACACAGCCATTGTGTGTCACAGCCTCGCACACTCTCACATCCACACACACAAACATTGTGTGTCACAGCCTCGCAAACTCTCACACACACACACTGTGTGTCACAGCCTCGCACACGCTCACACACACATAGACATTGTGTGTCACAGCCTCGCACACTCTCACACCCACACACAGACATTGTATGTCACAGCCTCGTACACTCTCACATCCATGCACAGACATTGTGTGTCACTGCCTCGCACACTCTCACATCCACACACATACATTGTGTGTCACAGCCTCGCACACTCTCACATCCACACACACAAACATTGTGTGTCACAGCCTCGCAAACTCTCACACACACACACTGTGTGTCACAGCCTCGCACACGCTCACACACACACAGACATTGTGTGTCACAGCCTCGCACACTCTCACACCCACACACAGACATTGTATGTCACAGCCTCGTACACTCTCACATCCATGCACAGACATTGTGTGTCACTGCCTCGCACACTCTCACATCCACACACATACATTGTGTGTCACAGGCTCGCACACTCTCACATCCACACACACAGACATTGTGTGTCACAGCCTCGCACACTCTCACACCCACACACACAGACATTGTGTGTCACAGCCTCGCACACTCTCACACCCACACACAGACATTGTGTGTCACAGCCTCGCACACTCTCACACGCACACACAGACATTGTGTGTCACAGCCTCGCACACTCTCACACCCACACACAGACATTGTGTGTCACAGCCTCGCACACTCTCACACCCACACACAGACATTGTGTGTCACAGCCTCGCACACTCTCACACACCCACACCAGACATTGTGTGTCACAGCCTCACACACTCTCACACCCCCACCCAAGACATTGTGTGTCACAGCCTCGCACACTCTCAACCACACACACAAACATTGTGTGTTACAGAGTCGCACACTCTCACACCCACACAGACATTGTGTGTCACAGCCTCGCAAACTCTCACACACACACACTGTGTGTCACAGCCTCGCACACGCTCACACACACACAGACATTGTGTGTCACAGCCTCGCACACTCTCACACCCACACACAGACATTGTATGTCACAGCCTCGTACACTCTCACATCCATGCACAGACATTGTGTGTCACTGCCTCGCACACTCTCACATCCACACACATACATTGTGTGTCACAGGCTCTCACACTCTCACATCCACACACACAGACATTGTGTGTCACAGCCTCGCACACTCTCACACCCACACACACAGACATTGTGTGTCACAGCCTCGCACACTCTCACACCCACACACAGACATTGTGTGTCACAGCCTCGCACACTCTCACACCCACACACATACATTGTGTGTCACAGCCTCGCACACTCTCACACACCCACACACAGACATTGTGTGTCACAGCCTCGAACACTCTCACACGCACACACAGACATTGTGTGTCACAGCCTCACACACTCTCACACCCACACACAGACATTGTGTGTCACAGCCTCGCACACTCACACACCCACACACACAGACATTGTGTGTCACAGCCTTGCACACTCTCACACCCACACACAGACATTGTGTGTCACAGCCTCGCACACTCTCACACCCACACACAGACATTGTGTGTCACAGCCTCGCACACTCTCACACACCCACACACAGACATTGTGTGTCACAGCCTCGCACACTCTCACACACCCACACACAGACATTGTGTGTCACAGCCTCGCACACTCTCACACCCACACCGACATTGTGTGTCACAGCCTCGCACACTCTCACACCCACACACAGACATTGTGTGTCACAGCCTCGCACACTCTCACACCCACACACAGACATTGTGTGCCACAGCCTTGCACACTTTCACATCCACACACAGACATTGTGTGTCACAGCCTCGCACACTCTCACACCCACACACACAGACATTGTGTGTCACAGCCTCGCACACTCTCACACCCACACACACAGACATTGTGTGTCACAGCCTCGCACACTCTCACACCCACACACAGATATTGTGTATCACAGCCTCACACACCCTCACACACCCACACACAGACATTGTGTGTCACAGCCTCGCACACTCTCACACCCACACACAGACATTGTGTGTCACAGCCTCGCACACTCTCACATCCACACACAGACATTGTGTGTCACAGCCTCGCACACTCCCACACCCACACACAGACATTGTGTGTCACAGCCTCGCACACTCTCACACCCACACACAGACATTGTGTGTCACAGCCTTGCACACTTTCACATCCACACACAGACATTGTGTGTCACAGCCTCGCACACTCTCACACCCACACACACAGACATTGTGTGTCACAGCCTCCCACACTCTCAAACCCACACACACAGACATTGTGTGTCACAGCCTCGCACACTCTCACATCCACACACAGACATTGTATGTCACAGCTTTGCACACTCTCACACCCACACACAGACATTGTGTGTCACAGCCTCGCACACTCTCACACCCACACACAGACATTGTGTGTCACAGCCTCACACACTCTCACACCCACACACAGACATTGTGTGTCACAGCCTCGCACACTCTCAACCACACACACATACATTGTGTGTCACAGCCTCGCACACTCTCACATCCAGACATTGTGTGTCACAGACTCGCACACTCTCACACCCACACACAAAGACATTGCGTGTCACAGCCTCGCACACTCTCGCACACACAGACATTGTGTGTCACAGCCTCGCACACCCTCACACACACAGCCATTGTGTGTCACAGCCTCGCACACTCTCACATCCACACACACAAACATTGTGTGTCACAGCCTCGCAAACTCTCACACACACACACTGTGTGTCACAGCCTCGCACACGCTCACACACACACAGACATTGTGTGTCACAGCCTCGCACACTCTCACACCCACACACAGACATTGTATGTCACAGCCTCGTACACTCTCACATCCATGCACAGACATTGTGTGTCACTGCCTCGCACACTCTCACATCCACACACATACATTGTGTGTCACAGCCTCGCACACTCTCACATCCACACACACAAACATTGTGTGTCACAGCCTCGCAAACTCTCACACACACACACTGTGTGTCACAGCCTCGCACACGCTCACACACACACAGACATTGTGTGTCACAGCCTCGCACACTCTCACACCCACACACAGACATTGTATGTCACAGCCTCGTACACTCTCACATCCATGCACAGACATTGTGTGTCACTGCCTCGCACACTCACATCCACACACATACATTGTGTGTCACAGGCTCGCACACTCTCACATCCACACACACAGACATTGTGTGTCACAGCCTCGCACACTCTCACACCCACACACACAGACATTGTGTGTCACAGCCTCGCACACTCTCACACCCACACACAGACATTGTGTGTCACAGCCTCGCACACTCTCACACGCACACACAGACATTGTGTGTCACAGCCTCGCACACTCTTACACCCACACACAGACATTGTGTGTCACAGCCTCGCACACTCTCACACCCACACACAGACATTGTGTGTCACAGCCTCGCACACTCTCACACACCCACACCAGACATTGTGTGTCACAGCCTCACACACTCTCACACCCCCACCCAAGACATTGTGTGTCACAGCCTCGCACACTCTCAACCACACACACAAACATTGTGTGTTACAGAGTCGCACACTCTCACACCCACACAGACATTGTGTGTCACAGCCTCGCAAACTCTCACACACACACTGTGTGTCACAGCCTCGCACACGCTCACACACACACAGACATTGTGTGTCACAGCCTCGCACACTCTCACACCCACACACAGACATTGTATGTCACAGCCTCGTACACTCTCACATCCATGCACAGACATTGTGTGTCACTGCCTCGCACACTCTCACATCCACACACATACATTGTGTGTCACAGGCTCTCACACTCTCACATCCACACACACAGACATTGTGTGTCACAGCCTCGCACACTCTCACACCCACACACACAGACATTGTGTGTCACAGCCTCGCACACTCTCACACCCACACACAGACATTGTGTGTCACAGCCTCGCACACTCTCACACCCACACACATACATTGTGTGTCACAGCCTCGCACACTCTCACACACCCACACACAGACATTGTGTGTCACAGCCTCGAACACTCTCACACGCACACACAGACATTGTGTGTCACAGCCTCACACACTCTCACACCCACACACAGACATTGTGTGTCACAGCCTCGCACACTCACACACCCACACACACAGACATTGTGTGTCACAGCCTTGCACACTCTCACACCCACACACAGACATTGTGTGTCACAGCCTCGCACACTCTCACACCCACACACACAGACATTGTGTGTCACAGCCTCGCACACTCTCACACCCACACACACAGACATTGTGTGTCACAGCCTCGCACACTCTCACACCCACACACAGATATTGTGTATCACAGCCTCACACACCCTCACACACCCACACACAGACATTGTGTGTCACAGCCTCGCACACTCCCACACCCACACACAGACATTGTGTGTCACAGCCTCGCACACTCTCACACCCACACACAGACATTGTGTGTCACAGCCTTGCACACTTTCACATCCACACACAGACATTGTGTGTCACAGCCTCGCACACTCTCACACCCACACACACAGACATTGTGTGTCACAGCCTCCCACACTCTCAAACCCACACACACAGACATTGTGTGTCACAGCCTCGCACACTCTCACATCCACACACAGACATTGTGTGTCACAGCCTCGCACACTCTCACACCCACACACAGACATTGTGTGTCACAGCCTCGCACACTCTCACACCCACACACAGACATTGTGTGTCACAGCCTCGCACACTCTCACACCCACACACAGACATTGTGTGCCACAGCCTTGCACACTTTCACATCCACACACGGACATTGTGTGTCACAGCCTCGCACACTCTCACACCCACACACACAGACATTGTGTGTCACAGCCTCGCACACTCTCACACCCACACACACAGACATTGTGTGTCACAGCCTCGCACACTCTCACACCCACACACAGATATTGTGTATCACAGCCTCACACACCCTCACACACCCACACATAGACATTGTGTGTCACAGCCTCGCACACTCCCACACCCACACACAGACATTGTGTGTCACAGCCTCGCACACTCTCACACCCACACACAGACATTGTGTGTCACAGCCTTGCACACTTTCACATCCACACACAGACATTGTGTGTCACAGCCTCGCACACTCTCACACCCACACACACAGACATTGTGTGTCACAGCCTCCCACACTCTCAAACCCACACACACAGACATTGTGTGTCACAGCCTCGCACACTCTCACATCCACACACAGACATTGTATGTCACAGCTTTGCACACTCTCACACCCACACACAGACATTGTGTGTCACAGCCTCGCACACTCTCACACCCACACACAGACATTGTGTGTCACAGCCTCACACACTCTCACACCCACACACAGACATTGTGTGTCACAGCCTCGCACACTCTCAACCACACACACAGACATTGTGTGTCACAGCCTCGCACACTCTCACATCCAGACATTGTGTGTCACAGACTCGCACACTCTCACACCCACACACAAAGACATTGCGTGTCACAGCCTCGCACACTCTCGCACACACAGACATTGTGTGTCACAGCCTCGCACACCCTCACACACACAGCCATTGTGTGTCACAGCCTCGCACACTCTCACATCCACACACACAAACATTGTGTGTCACAGCCTCGCAAACTCTCACACACACACACTGTGTGTCACAGCCTCGCACACGCTCACACACACACAAACATTGTGTGTCACAGCCTCGCACACTCTCACACCCACACACAGACATTGTATGTCACAGCCTCGTACACTCTCACATCCATGCACAGACATTGTGTGTCACTGCCTCGCACACTCTCACATCCACACACATACATTGTGTGTCACAGCCTCGCACACTCTCACATCCACACACACAAACATTGTGTGTCACAGCCTCGCAAACTCTCACACACACACACTGTGTGTCACAGCCTCGCACACGCTCACACACACACAGACATTGTGTGTCACAGCCTCGCACACTCTCACACCCACACACAGACATTGTATGTCACAGCCTCGTACACTCTCACATCCATGCACAGACATTGTGTGTCACTGCCTCGCACACTCACATCCACACACATACATTGTGTGTCACAGGCTCGCACACTCTCACATCCACACACACAGACATTGTGTGTCACAGCCTCGCACACTCTCACACCCACACACACAGACATTGTGTGTCACAGCCTCGCACACTCTCACACCCACACACAGACATTGTGTGTCACAGCCTCGCACACTCTCACACGCACACACAGACATTGTGTGTCACAGCCTCGCACACTCTTACACCCACACACAGACATTGTGTGTCACAGCCTCGCACACTCTCACACCCACACACAGACATTGTGTGTCACAGCCTCGCACACTCTCACACACCCACACCAGACATTGTGTGTCACAGCCTCACACACTCTCACACCCCCACCCAAGACATTGTGTGTCACAGCCTCGCACACTCTCAACCACACACACAAACATTGTGTGTTACAGAGTCGCACACTCTCACACCCACACAGACATTGTGTGTCACAGCCTCGCAAACTCTCACACACACACTGTGTGTCACAGCCTCGCACACGCTCACACACACACAGACATTGTGTGTCACAGCCTCGCACACTCTCACACCCACACACAGACATTGTATGTCACAGCCTCGTACACTCTCACATCCATGCACAGACATTGTGTGTCACTGCCTCGCACACTCTCACATCCACACACATACATTGTGTGTCACAGGCTCTCACACTCTCACATCCACACACACAGACATTGTGTGTCACAGCCTCGCACACTCTCACACCCACACACACAGACATTGTGTGTCACAGCCTCGCACACTCTCACACCCACACACAGACATTGTGTGTCACAGCCTCGCACACTCTCACACCCACACACATACATTGTGTGTCACAGCCTCGCACACTCTCACACACCCACACACAGACATTGTGTGTCACAGCCTCGAACACTCTCACACGCACACACAGACATTGTGTGTCACAGCCTCACACACTCTCACACCCACACACAGACATTGTGTGTCACAGCCTCGCACACTCACACACCCACACACACAGACATTGTGTGTCACAGCCTTGCACACTCTCACACCCACACACAGACATTGTGTGTCACAGCCTCGCACACTCTCACACCCACACACACAGACATTGTGTGTCACAGCCTCGCACACTCTCACACCCACACACACAGACATTGTGTGTCACAGCCTCGCACACTCTCACACCCACACACAGATATTGTGTATCACAGCCTCACACACCCTCACACACCCACACACAGACATTGTGTGTCACAGCCTCGCACACTCCCACACCCACACACAGACATTGTGTGTCACAGCCTCGCACACTCTCACACCCACACACAGACATTGTGTGTCACAGCCTTGCACACTTTCACATCCACACACAGACATTGTGTGTCACAGCCTCGCACACTCTCACACCCACACACACAGACATTGTGTGTCACAGCCTCCCACACTCTCAAACCCACACACACAGACATTGTGTGTCACAGCCTCGCACACTCTCACATCCACACACAGACATTGTGTGTCACAGCCTCGCACACTCTCACACCCACACACAGACATTGTGTGTCACAGCCTCGCACACTCTCACACCCACACACAGACATTGTGTGTCACAGCCTCGCACACTCTCACACCCACACACAGACATTGTGTGCCACAGCCTTGCACACTTTCACATCCACACACAGACATTGTGTGTCACAGCCTCGCACACTCTCACACCCACACACAGACATTGTGTGCCACAGCCTTGCACACTTTCACATCCACACACGGACATTGTGTGTCACAGCCTCGCACACTCTCACACCCACACACACAGACATTGTGTGTCACAGCCTCGCACACTCTCACACCCACACACAGATATTGTGTATCACAGCCTCACACACCCTCACACACCCACACATAGACATTGTGTGTCACAGCCTCGCACACTCCCACACCCACACACAGACATTGTGTGTCACAGCCTCGCACACTCTCACACCCACACACAGACATTGTGTGTCACAGCCTTGCACACTTTCACATCCACACACAGACATTGTGTGTCACAGCCTCGCACACTCTCACACCCACACACACAGACATTGTGTGTCACAGCCTCCCACACTCTCAAACCCACACACACAGACATTGTGTGTCACAGCCTCGCACACTCTCACATCCACACACAGACATTGTATGTCACAGCTTTGCACACTCTCACACCCACACACAGACATTGTGTGTCACAGCCTCGCACACTCTCACACCCACACACAGACATTGTGTGTCACAGCCTCACACACTCTCACACCCACACACAGACATTGTGTGTCACAGCCTCGCACACTCTCAACCACACACACAGACATTGTGTGTCACAGCCTCGCACACTCTCACATCCAGACATTGTGTGTCACAGACTCGCACACTCTCACACCCACACACAAAGACATTGCGTGTCACAGCCTCGCACACTCTCGCACACACAGACATTGTGTGTCACAGCCTCGCACACCCTCACACACACAGCCATTGTGTGTCACAGCCTCGCACACTCTCACATCCACACACACAAACATTGTGTGTCACAGCCTCGCAAACTCTCACACACACACACTGTGTGTCACAGCCTCGCACACGCTCACACACACACAAACATTGTGTGTCACAGCCTCGCACACTCTCACACCCACACACAGACATTGTATGTCACAGCCTCGTACACTCTCACATCCATGCACAGACATTGTGTGTCACTGCCTCGCACACTCTCACATCCACACACATACATTGTGTGTCACAGCCTCGCACACTCTCACATCCACACACACAAACATTGTGTGTCACAGCCTCGCAAACTCTCACACACACACACTGTGTGTCACAGCCTCGCACACGCTCACACACACACAGACATTGTGTGTCACAGCCTCGCACACACTCTCACACCCACACACAGACATTGTATGTCACAGCCTCGTACACTCTCACATCCATGCACAGACATTGTGTGTCACTGCCTCGCACACTCTCACATCCACACACATACATTGTGTGTCACAGGCTCGCACACTCTCACATCCACACACACAGACATTGTGTGTCACAGCCTCGCACACTCTCACACCCACACACACAGACATTGTGTGTCACAGCCTCGCACACTCTCACACCCACACACAGACATTGTGTGTCACAGCCTCGCACACTCTCACACGCACACACAGACATTGTGTGTCACAGCCTCGCACACTCTCACACCCACACACAGACATTGTGTGTCACAGCCTCGCACACTCTCACACCCACACACAGACATTGTGTGTCACAGCCTCGCACACTCTCACACACCCACACCAGACATTGTGTGTCACAGCCTCACACACTCTCACACCCCCACCCAAGACATTGTGTGTCACAGCCTCGCACACTCTCAACCACACACACAAACATTGTGTGTTACAGAGTCGCACACTCTCACACCCACACAGACATTGTGTGTCACAGCCTCGCACACTCTCACACACACACACACAGTGTGTCACAGCCTTGCACACTCTCACACACACACACACAGACATAGTGTGTCACAGCCTCGCACACTCTCACACCCCCACACCAGACATTGTGTGTCACAGCCTCGCACACTCTCACATCCACACACAGACATTGTGTCTCACAGCCTCGCACACTCTCACACCCACACACATACATTGTGTGTCACAGCCTCGCACACTCTCACACCCACACACACAGACATTGTGTGTCACAGCCTCGCACACTCTCACACCCACACACAGACATTGTGTGTCACAGCCTCGCACACTCTCAACCACACACACAAACATTGTGTGTCACAGCCTCGCAAACTCTCACACACACACACTGTGTGTCACAGCCTCGCACACGCTCACACACACACAGACATTGTGTGTCACAGCCTCGCACACTCTCACACCCACACACAGACATTGTATGTCACAGCCTCGTACACTCTCACATCCATGCACAGACATTGTGTGTCACTGCCTCGCACACTCTCACATCCACACACATACATTGTGTGTCACAGGCTCGCACACTCTCACATCCACACACACAGACATTGTGTGACACAGCCTCGCACACTCTCACACCCACACACACAGACATTGTGTGTCACAGCCTCGCACACTCTCACACCCACACATAGACATTGTGTGTCACAGCCTCGCACACTCTCACACGCACACACAGACATTGTGTGTCACAGCCTCGCACACTCTCACACACAGACATTGTGTGTCACAGTCTCGCACACTCTCACACCCACACACAGACATTGTGTGTCACAGCCTCGCAAACTCTCACACACACACACTGTGTGTCACAGCCTCGCACACGCTCACACACACACAGACATTGTGTGTCACAGCCTCGCACACTCTCACACCCACACATAGACATTGTGTGTCACAGCCTCGCACACTCTCACACGCACACACAGACATTGTGTGTCACAGCCTCGCACACTCTCACACACAGACATTGTGTGTCACAGTCTCGCACACTCTCACACCCACACACAGACATTGTGTGTCACAGCCTCGCACACTCTCACACCCCCACACCAGACATTGTGTGTCACAGCCTCGCACACTCTCACATCCACACACAGACATTGTGTCTCACAGCCTCGCACACTCTCACACCCACACACATACATTGTGTGTCACAGCCTCGCACACTCTCACACCCACACACAGACATTGTGTGTCACAGCCTCGCACACTCTCACACCCACACACAGACATTGTGTGTCACAGCCTCGCACACTCTCAACCACACACACAAACATTGTGTGTCACAGCCTCGCACACTCTCACATCCACACACAGACATTGTGTCTCACAGCCTCGCACACTCTCACACCCACACACATACATTGTGTGTCACAGCCTCGCACACTCTCACACCCACACACAGACATTGTGTGTCACAGCCTCGCACACTCTCACACCCACACACAGACATTGTGTGTCACAGCCTCGCACACTCTCAACCACACACACAAACATTGTGTGTCACAGAGTCGCACACTCTCACACACACACAGACATTGTGTGTCACAGCGTCGCACACTCTCACACCCACACACAGACATTGTGTGTCACAGCCTCGCACCCTCTCACACCCACACACATACATTGTATGTCACAGCCTCGCACACTCTCACACCCACACACAGACATTGTGTGTCACAGCCTCGCACACTCTCACACCCACACACACAGACATTGTGTGTCACAGCCTCGCACACTCTCACACCCACACACACACATTGTGTGTCACAGCCTCGCACACTCTCACATCCACACACAGACATTGTGTGTCACTCCGCTGCTGGATGAGCGCCTCCCCACGCCGTGCACGTCCTGGGGGGGGAGGGGTTATTTGACCATACTTCACCACTCTCGTCGGTGCTCGTTGGCGATGTTGGCGATCGTAAACGTAGAAGCGTGGAGGTGCAGTACAACAATGGTTCACGCTGCACTGCCCTCTGCTGGTGTGACGTGTAAACATTCGGCACGAGGGAGACAAAGGCGGCTGGGCGTGGTGCTGGCTACCCACTCCCTCGTGTGCCGTTCCGGCCTTCATAGGTGCTGCAACTCGCTAACAGCACTTGCTCCAGTACCCAGAGTAGGGTTCAGTAGAATATTGAAACTGTTAAACTAATTTTATTTCACCAGGTATGGCCCACTGATCCATGTCGCTCTCTTATAGAGTCTGCGTCTCTCTCCCCGTGGTGGCGTGGATTTTTCCCTAGCTCCTCGCGTTTTCCCCTTCACGTTTAGAATCAATTTGCATTCAGAGGATTTGGCTGCTGTTGTAAATATCCACGTAATGAGCCATTTCGTAGAGCTGTCATTTGTGATAGGTCGCTTGAGACAAAAGAGTGACAAGGTTCAGTGGGTTCCTTACCTGGTAAAATAAAAGTTGATGAAGGTGGGGAGCACAGAAGTGCAGTGCAACAGAGCGGGACACGCCGGTGCAAGACTGAGGAACTCACAGACGAGAGGCAGGAATCTGTTCACGACGCTTTCAAGGGAGCGGATCGTGGTGGCGTCCAGTGAAGTGGGAGGTGCGGGTGCAGATTCCTTTGGGATCTCTCTCCTGGGAGAACCACCAACAGCATCACACACAGCCTCGTTCAACCACAGCATCGGAACACTCAGCATCCATATCACACACAGCACGTGTCTCACACACAGTCTGTGTCTAACACACAGCCCGTGTCTCACACACAGCACGTGTCTCACACACAGCACGTGTCTCACACACAGCCAGCATGTCTAACACACACACAAACACACCCTGTGTCTGACACACACAGCCCATGTGTCTAACACACAGCCCGTGTGTCTAACATATACTGTATTGTGAGGATCTGTACCTGCGCATCTCCTCCAGGTGCCCCTGTGGAAGAGAGAGACACAGGGATCATGAGTGACGTCTCTAACCTCGCACCACGAGCCCCTCTGCCACTGCCCGCTCTGTTCTCGTGGACACCCCAACGGCGTCTCCACAGAGGCGCTCCCCACCTGCAGGAAGGCGAGCGAGTCCCTCTCGTGCTGCAGGGTGCGCAGGCGAGCGGCCGCCGCCTGGAGCTCCCCGATTTCCCGCTTGTGACGAGCGATGTCCTCGTCTATCCGGGACAGCATCTCGCGCTCCTTCACGGCCACGCGTTGGAGAGCCTCCCTCTCGTCCTCGTTCAGAGCATCCCTTAGGCGGGCGAACTTGCCCGTGATGCGACCCCTGATCCCGGCCACCGATTCCTGTGTAGACACGAGGACCACGGTTGCCCCCCTGAGCCATGAGCCACTCCGTATGTGCGTGTGGGCGCCGTGGTGGCTAGGAGATGTTGACTCCCTCGCCTGGTATACAGCAGGTCGGGGTTCGATCCCGACCCTGACGCCCGTGTAGTTGTAGTTTGTTCTCTCTGTATGGATTTTTCTCTGGGTCCTCCGGTTTTTGCCTCCACAATTAGAATCGACGTTACGCGTTCAGAGTATTTGGCTGCTAGCAATTTCAACATTACAATCATCCACTTTGTTGAGCTATCATTTATAATAGCCATGTCGCTTCTGACAAAAAAGGGTCGTCCATAAATGACGTCACGCGATTTTGGCCGATTTTTAACCCCCCCTCCCCCCCTCGTCACACGGCGTCACAAAAAGTCAGACCCCCCTCAAATATGACGTCAAAAAGCTCTGCCCCGCCCAAAACCATATTTCCATTTTGAAAATAAAACATGCTTCAAATCACTCTAAACTAAAACTATTGTCATTGTAGTGCGTATTTAATGTGGCGCTGCACTCTGATGTTGTACCAGAAAACATGTTTTAAAAATGAGGCTTTGGAAAGCTGGAATTTAGCATAAAATTCGCTTGAAAATATTCAACGTCTTCCTAAAACTGCACATGTTCAGAATATTATATTGAAATTATCTTATAATTATAAAAAAATGAAAGTAATTATAACTATAAAAAAATACTTTTTGGTTCTTTCGGTAAAGTTACGTAGAAAGAAAATAAATCAATTAATAGCATACGACGTTTCGATTGCAACACAAGCAATCATCATTAGGTACGAATGAATGAGAAAAACAAACCTAGTAAACTAAGAAGTATAATGCAATACAACACGGAGAGACGGCTAACATAACAGTCACCACTCTACCTGGTTGATTATGTTCTTCAAAAAAATGCTAAATTTGAGAGCGAGACAAAACACAAACAAGAATACACACAGACAGATACACAAGCAGAGAGAGACACAGAGACACACAGAGAGAGACACACAGAGACACAGACAAACAGACAGGCAGAGAGAGACACACAGATAGAGACACACAGACACAGAGGCAGAGATAGATAACACGGAGACACAGAGAGACACACAGACAGACACACAGGCAGAGAGAGACAACACAGAGACACAGAGAGAGACACAGAGACACAGACAGACACACAGGCAGAGAGAGACAACACAGAGACACACAGAGAGAGACACAGAGACACAGACAGACACACAGGCAGAGAGAGACAACACAGAGACAGAGAGAGACACACAGAGACACACAGAGACACACAGACAGACACACACAGGCACAGAGAGACAACACAGAGAGAGACAGACAGACACACACACACACAGAGACAACACAGAGACACACAGAGAGAGACACACAGACACACAGACAGACACACACAGAGAGAGACAACACAGAGACACACAGACAGACACACAGGCACAGAGAGACAACACAGTGACACACAGACAGAGAGAGACACACAGAGACACACAGACAGACACACAGGCACAGAGAGACAACACAGAGACACAGAGAGAGACACACAGAGACACACAGACAGACACACAGGCACACAGAGACACACAGACAGACACACAGACAGAGAGAGACACACAGAGACACACAGACAGACACACAGACAGACACACAGAGAGAGACAACACAGAGACACACAGACAGACACACACAGAGAGAGACAACACAGAGACACACAGAGAGAGACACACAGAGACACACAGACAGACACACAGGCACACAGAGACACACAGACAGACACACAGACAGAGAGAGACACACAGAGACACACAGACAGACACACAGACAGACACACACAGAGAGAGACAACACAGAGACACACAGACAGACACACACAGAGAGAGACAACACAGAGACACACACAAAGGCACACAGAGAAACAACACCTCTGTGAATCTTTGTAGTAGAACGAAGCAAAATGGAGAGTACAATTATAACAATCACATTCATTTCACAGAATTAAAAGCACTGATAGAATCATTAGAATAACATTTTAATTAACAATTATTCCAAAATTTTATAAAATGTATGCTTCTCCATCTCCCATGGAGAAGCAAAATGCTCCTTCATAGAATGAATGAAAGGTGACCTTAGTTAATTTAAATAATCAAATAGTTAATCATGCAAATTAAAATTAGTGTTGTTATAACAATTACATTTAATTCATATTCTTTTTTAAAGTTTTGATGTGACGTCATTTCTACAACCCCCCCTCCCCCTTCGTCACACATCGTCACAAATGCCTGACCCCCTCTCCTCTAGGTGTGTGACGTCATTTATGGATGGCCCCGAACCTTTCCTGGTAAAATAAAAAAAAGAGTTTAGTCTATGGGTCTCTATGGCTGTCTATGAGTCTCTATGGGCCTAATATCTCTATGGGTCTGTATGTCTCTTTCGGGGTCTCCCTGTATCTTTATGGTGTCTATGTATCTCTATGTGTGTCTTTGATATCTCTATGGGTCTAGTATCTATATGGGTGTCTATGTATCTCTATGAGTCTCTGTATATTTGGCGGCTGCTATAAATTACCACGTGATGATGATGTCAACCACTTGGTTGATCTGCAATTCGTGATTGCCAGGTCACTTTTCAAAAAGAGCTACACAACTCAGTGGGCTTTACCTGGCAAAATAATAAAATAATATTCCCTAGTGGTGAATCATGCCCCAGTGACGAGGCGTCCATGGGACTGAGTCGATCCATGCCAAGGGGGCAAGAGTGGCGCCGCTCTCTTCTTGTTTCTCCCCTAGAGGGCGTTGGAGTCGTGGATGTTGAGACTCGGGCACTCGGAGTCCGGTGGGGGCCCCCTCGTGGGTCCGACGAGATGTGGCGAGATGTTAACTACCTCGCCTGGTATGCAGGGGGTCGTGGGTTCGATCACGACGATAATTACTTCTGCATATTTGGAGTCTGCGTCTTTCTCCCTGTGGTCGCGTGGATTTTTCTCCGAGTCCTGCGGCTTTTCCTTCCACATTTAATATCGGCATAATCCAGGTCGGGTTTTCCCACGAGTCGGAATCGGGTTTATAATCCAAGGCATTCGTTATCTGCTGTGCACAACCCGCAGTGCCCAAGAGAGCATGTCCGGGTTCAAGCAAGCGTTTAGAGTACAGTATTTAGAGTATTTGGCTTCTATCAATTTCCACCTGATAAGCCATTTCATTGAGCTATCATTTGTGATATTCAGGTTCCTTCTGCAAAAAGAGCTACATGGCTCAGTGGGGCCTTACCTGGTAAAATAAAAATAGTTTAATCTATGGGTCTCTATGTATCTCTAGGGATCTCCATGTATCTCTATGGGTCTCTATGTATCTCTATGGGTTTCTATGTATCTATATGGGTCTCTATGTATCTCTATGGGTCTCTATGTATCTCTATTGGGTCTGCTGCTTTATATTTCCACGTGGTGATGATGTCAGCCACTTTGCTAAGCTGCTATTGTTTGTGACAGCCAGGGTCGCTTCTGAAAAAAATCTACATAGCTCAGTGGGGCCTTAACTGGTAAAATAAAAATAGTTGTAGTTTAAATAAACTCCGGTGACGTGATTAGGGACGGCGTGAGGTGCAGCTGTGCGGTGTTCGTGCCTCTGCGTCCGTGCCTGTGCACGACCTCCAGTGCAGTGCAACAGCTGCACCACAGCTCCACCCCGACAATCCGTGGCACTCTCGACACTTTTTTTTATGCCACAGGAGTTGAAGACGCAATGCCGAGTAACCCGACCTCGCGGCAGACTCGCCAATGCGGTTATCGAATGCAGTAAACGTGCAACCCCCTCGTAGTTAATGTTGAGTTTGATAGTGAATGATATAGTTATAGTAAGAGGCATCACAGTTATGAAGCTGCACGAAGTTCGCTTGAATTAATTTTGCCCTCCACGATTTCCACGCTGGGTGGAGGTCACAGGGGTCAAAGAGCCCGGCCGGGACACGGTACCTGCGCCTTCTTGCGAGCGGCCTCCATCCGCTTCACGGACTCCTCCGCCTTCTTCCTCTTCTCCTCCACCGCTCGCGTCTCCTCCCCTACGCGCGTCTGTAGTGAGAGACGAGACGTCACCAGGGGGAGACTCCAGCCCCCTGAGCCACTCCTCACACCGCCCTTCCCTCCACACCGACCCCTCCACAGTGAAGGCCCTCATCTCCACGCTGCCTCTCTACAGTGACTGAGATGGGGGGAACTCGGAGTGGGCAAGCTGATGCCTCGTTGTAGCAGCAGCCACTGGGAGCCGTGCTGGCTTGGGTGGCCATACCGACTCGGACCCAAGAGCCCAGGTGACCACAGCTGTCTCGTTTAGAAGATAACTCAACTAGAATTGTATATCAGGTGGCTGTTATATTTGTCTCACATCTCTATCCACTCAATTCCTTTACACGAGAATTATGTTTAGTGAGAACCTAGCATTCAATACATCCTAAGGTCGTTTCCTAAAACAAAAAGCAGGAGATAGCTACACAGGCAGAGACAGACAATCATAACAGAGCATGAACACACAATTGTTTTTTTTCACATGTTGTGCAGCCCAGTGACAGAATTGGTCAGATCGTGTTGCGGTGTCTCACTCTGAGGGCCTCACCTTCCGTATCTCGTGCTCCTTCTTCAGCGTGGTGACATCATGTCCTTTGTGTTCACCTGCGATGGTGCAAGTTGAGCAGACCAGGCTGCTGTCTACTGTGCAGTAGAATTCTAGCTCCCTGCTGTGCTCCCGGCACCGTCGCTCCTCCAGGTTCGCGATGGGAGCCACCAGCACGTGATCACTCAGCCTGGGATTCTCCACATGAGGCCTCGTGTGCGTCGCACAGAAGGACATCTCACATCTCAGGCAGGTCCTCACTGCAGGAGTGTGGCCATCACCGCAGTTGTCACACTTGACGACCGCGGCCATCCCGTCCCCAACTCTGAGCTGCTCCGCCAGGTTGGCGAGGGCCACGTTCCTCCTCAGCTGGGGTCGCACAGGGAAGGTCGCTCGGCACTGCGGGCAGCTGAAGCTGCTCCCCGTCTCCCAGGCGGCCTCCAGGCACCGCAGGCAGAACGAGTGTCCGCAGCTCAGCGTGGAGGGGCAGACGAACGTGCCCAGGCAGATGGAGCAGCGCAGCTCACTATCCACACTCTCACTGGGAGTCGCGCTCGCCATGACCCATGGCTTCGCTGGGATCGCTCGCTGTGTGGCTCAGAAAGACGCTGGACCAGGACCTCTCTCTTATAGTGACGGTGAAGAAGGAAGTAAAATACTTTAAATATTTTCATTGTCGTCACTGACATCGCGAGACACTGCCTGGAATGTGAACCCGCGCCCCTTGGTGTGCAAACAGCAGCCTCAAGGTGAACACGGCTACTGCACACACCTTGACATTTATAGAAATGAGCGCTGTTAACATAAATCGGTGAGGCTCAGCTGCCGTGGCTCATTCGTGAGATGAGTGTCGAGAGAGGAACTTCTACAGCAAGTTGGTGGCAAGATGTTATCTCCTTCGCCCGGTATACAGGAGGTGGTGGGGTTTGATCCAGACCCTGACGCCTGCTTTATATTTAAAGTTTGCGTCTCTCTCTTCGCGGTAGCGTGAATTTTTCTCCGGGTTCTCCGGTTTTTTCCTTCCACATTTACAATCAACATCACGCGTTTAGAGTAGTTGGCGAAATACATTACCACGTGATAAGCCATCATTTGTGGCCAGGTCGTTTCTGAAAACTAGCTATACAGCTCAATGAGTCTTGCCTGCTAAAATTTAATATATAGTTGGCATAGTTGTAGATATCTCATGATGTCCTGTAACTCAATCTCCGTGTAATTACCCCAACGTGACAAGTTGCTTGAACGTCATCGTGGCATCGGGAAAACAAATTGCGTGTAGCCTCCCGTGACAGATCCTGGATTCTTGAGCCTTTTGTTAGCAGTGTGAATCCGTCACCAACTCTACCTGCCTCCATCACCCACTGCTGACGATGTCGCCGTCTCTCACTCTCACCTTGTCTGAAACTGCAGATCCCCGTGCCGACCATTCACAGCCGCACCCACCGCTTACTTCACCTGCGTTGTTGCTTCACATTCACACGCACGGCTACTCAACGCGCATGCACACGCAGCAACACAAATGCCCATCGGCGTTCAAAATGATAGTAAAAAAACATGAAAATAAAACTCAACTAAGTTTATTTTACCAAGTGTAATGCCCCACTGAGCTATTGGCTTATTTTTCCAAAGCGACCTGCCCATCACAAATGATAGCTCAACAAAGTGGCTCGTCATGTTGGAACTGCATAGCTGCTAAATTATATAAATACTGCACTCTAAACACTGCTTGAACCCAGAGACGCTCTCTTGGGCTCTGCGGGTTGTTCACAGCAGACAACGAATGCCTTGGACTCTACACCCCAGTCGGACTCGTGGGAAAACCCAACCTGTATTGAACTGAACACGGCCTGGAGTCATCCACTTTGCTTACTAACCGATAAAAACGCGGCACTGCGTTTGAAAGCTTCCTTCTACAAGGTCACCAATGCGAGCGAAGGGGGTTCCCACGATGTCCACGGCTCATTCCTTTGTGCAGCAGCAGCGACGGCTCAGTGCTCAGTGAGGCGCAGTGGCTCCAGGCCAGGCAGGCAGCGCGATCCGCTGTGGGTTTTGTAGCCAACAAATCCTCGCAGCGTCCTGGCAGAGCCGGTTCGGTGACAGCTCAGCACCCCTCGGGTGCAAAGCAGCCCACACCCGGCTACGCATTCAGTTACACTCGCACACTCACTCACAATTACACAAACGCTCACTCACACGCTCACTCGCTCACTCACTCGCACACTCACACATACACTGACTTACTCACTTACACACTCTCACACACTCACTCACACACTCTCACACACTCACTCACACACTCACACACACACTCACACACACTCACTCACACACTCACTCACACACTCACTTACTCACACACTCACTCACTCACATACTCACACACTCACAAACACACACTCACACATTCACTCACTCACACACTCACTCACACACTCACTCACTCACACACTTACTCACTCACACACTTACTCACTCACTCACACACTCTCACTCACACACTCACTCACACACACACTCACACACACTCACTCACACACTCACTCACACACTTACACACACACACTCACTCACACACTCACACACACACTCACACACTCACTCACACACTCACTCACACACTCACTTACTCACACACTTACTCACTCACTCACACACTCACATACTCACACACTCACATACTCACTCACACACTCACACGCTCACTCACATACTCACTCACAAACACACTCACTCACAAACACACACTCACACATTCACTCACTCACACACTCACTCACTCACACACTCACTCACACACTCACTCACTCACACACTCACTCACACACTCTCACTCACACACACTCACTCACACACTCACACACACTCACTCACACACTCACTCACTCACACATTCACACACGGGCCTACGGTCTGTCTCTCTCTCATCGCTTATATAAAGCCGTCTATGTCCCATCTGTATACTCCCGTACATGAATCTGTGTCTCTTGTCTGTGGGTCTCTAGTCTGCATGTCTCTATAAAAAGTCCTCTGTGTCCCGTCTGTGTTGTATAAATGCCGTTTCCAAAAAATAATATTAAGAGTGATTTTGCCTATTTTAACGTAACATATTTGCTCTACAAATGTCTGGATTTAGCGCGTTCTAAAAAAAAACGCGTAATACGAATTACGTCAATTCTCCACGACCATAATAACATGTATTCCAGGGGTATAACCAGAGCCTGTCCAACCGCCTTTGTCTTCCCAGTGGCTGTGATTGCTGCTGCAGCAGGAATTCACATTAAGGCTGAGTCAACCTAAAGAGAGGTGAAGGCCGTTCCACAATAAACAAGGATACAGACACACACCACACCAGGGGCAATTAAGAACATCTGCGCTCACACATTCTTAATTACACTTAGCACACATTTTTAGTTAATCACAATTAATTGCACACGTTAACATATTTAACGTATTTTTTGGTAACTGTTTTTAACAATATATTTAACACAGGTCACCACACATCAGGACCAGCCCTGTACAAGGCACGCAATGGGATGGCCCCCGCAACGTTGACAGCAGTGGCTCTTAACGTTGACTGCAGCCTTGCACCCCTTTGGTTCTCAATAGTAAAAATGTTTAATAATGTTAATAAATACCTGGGGGTTTGATACACAAAGGAGTTTTACTTACGTGCCCGTGCTTAATTTGTGTATCGATTATTTACCTTCTAACAAAGTCTGGCCAAGTCTCACACCCCCCAGAAAGGGCATCTCGCACCCCCAGGGGAAGCGTTCACGCCAGATTGAGAACCAATGTCTACAGGGACCGATCTCCGCTCATTAACCACGAGACCCCTGAGGACTACGGGTCGCCTCCTTCGAAGGACTCCGAGGTCAAGGCTCTGTTGGTGTGGTGATCGGGTGGGTGGGTGAGCGAGTGGGTGAGTGAGTGAGAGGAGGTGGGTGAGTAGGTGGGTGAGTGAGTGACTGAGTGGCTAAATCGCCCTTTACCCCCCCCCCCCCTGCCAAGCCCTGCCCGTCTACCCTGCAGGCTCTGTCTATTTTCTGCTTTCCATACGCGCGGTGCATTGGTGGCGGGACCCTCCGGATGCAACTCGCAACTCTCTAAGTGTAAATTATTGTTGTAGTTGTAATTTGCACACGATGAGTAGTAAGTAGTCTCCCTATAATGTACAAAGCGACTTTTACAGCAGGAAAAATATATATTCTAAATAAATAGCAAGAGAAAATATTTCAGCTTCTTGTTTTGAGTTTCATTTTGACACTCGCGTGACGAAACTTCTGCGTTTTTAAAGACAAACAACACTGTATACTTTATATATTTATTTGTTGTCTTAGTTTGTTTCTTCTTCTAATGTCGTTCCAAAAGGACTCCCCTAAACCTTCCTCCCAGGTGGACCACTCAGCAATTGTTATTCCAGACAAGTTGCCAATAACAAAACTAATACGGGGATTGATTGTATTCGCTTGCAGTTACTGGCGAGTTAAGACACATCACAAAATGTACAGTTGGTTCAAATATTGACGTTCATTCTTCACGCATTTATTTCTCAGAACCATGTTGGGTCAGGCAAGGGCGGTACTCGGTTTGAACAAAAATCAATAAAGGGGGGCACAGCAGTGGCCAACAAAGGTTGAGAACCACTGCTGTCAACAGCATTGCGTGCCTTGTAAAGGATTGGTCCAGATGTCTGGTGACCCCCCCCCCCCCAAAAAAATTAATTGACCCCTAACATTTGCTTTCCTTTGCATATTAATTTGTTTTAAATTAACCTTCCTTTAAATATATATATTAAATTTTAGATAATTAAATGGGGGAGAGGGGGGAGGATAGGGTCACAATACATCTGGACCACGCCTGCAGCGTTAAACTTCAGTACGCGTAAGACGACTGGAGTGGTGTTGTGTCACGTGATGGAGGTGTGAAAGTTGCCCCTTTAAACAACAGCTTTAAACACCGCACAGAGCTACCCAGCCATGCCCAACGCACAAACTGTAAGTAACAACTATGTTTATTTTACCATATGAGGCAACACTGAGCTATGTAGCTCTTGTTTTCAGAAACCACCTGGACACCACAAATGATATTCATAGAGACCCATTTAGATACATAGAGACCCATAGAGATGTTAGACCCAGAGTGACACATAGAGACACATAGAGATATTAGACCCAGAGTGACACATAGAGACCCATAGAGATATTAGAACCAGAGTGACACATTGAGACACATAGACATATTAGACCCAGAGTGACACATAGAGACCCATAGAGATATCAGACCCAGAGTGACACATAGAGACACATAGAGATATTAGACCCAGAGTGACACATAGAGATATTAGACCCAGAGTGACACATAGAGACAGATGGAGATATTAGACCCAGAGTGACACATAGAGTTCCATAGAGATATTAGACCCAGAGTGACACATAGAGACACAGAGATATTAGACCCAGAGTGACACATAGAGACCCATAGAGATATAAGACCCAGAGTGACACATAGAGACACATAGAGATATTAGACCCAGAGTGACACATAGAGACACATAGAGATATTAGACCCAGAGTGACACATAGAGACACATAGAGATATTAGACCCAGAGTGACACATAGAGACACAGAGATATTAGACCCAGAGTGACACATAGAGACCCATAGAGATATAAGACCCAGAGTGACACATAGAGACACATAGAGATATTAGACCCAGAGTGACACATAGAGACACATAGAGATATTAGACCCAGAGTGACACATAGAGACACATAGAGATATTAGAACCAGAGTGACACATAGAGACACAGAGATATTAGACCCCGAGTAACACATAGAGACACATAGAGATATTAGACCCAGAGTGACACATAGAGACACATAGAGATATTAGACCCAGAGTGACACATAGAGACACATATAGATATTAGACCCAGAGTAACACATTGACACAGAGATATTAGACCCAGAGTGACACATAGAGACACATAGAGATATTAGACCTAGAGTGACACATAGAGACACATAGAGATATTAGACCCAGAGTGACACATAGAGACCCATAGAGATATTAGACCCAGAGTGATACATAGAGACACATAGAGATATTAGACCCAGAGTGACACATAGAGACACACATATATATGGGCACTTAGAGATACACAGGGACACAGAGATACATAGAGACCCGTAAAAAATCCACACGACCACGTGAAGAGAGAGAGAGAGGGACGTGTGACCCGTGCCCGCTGTGCCTCGATATTTCCTGGCCGTGACCGTTATCGAGGACACAGAGGGGTTGCAGTCATCAATAAAAGATTAAATAAAAGTTGTCGTAGCGCTCCTGCGTAGTTCTCCTTGGCTCCATTGCAAGAATCTCGCCATTACGCATGCACGTGTTTTTAGCAACCAATATTCCCTATTATTATTATATAAACAATAATTCATGTTATACTAATCATAGCTACCCTTTATATTACTATGCTTTTCCTAACTTGACTATCATTAATAAGGCTGCACTTATTCTAGCTACCAGTTATCGTACTTATCCTATCTATGATATTCATTATGTAAGCTATCCAGACTGCAATTTGCAATGCTATGCTTATCCTAGCTATCATTTCCAACACTAAGATTATTCATCTGTCGAGGTGTTAACCACGCACTGTTCGGTAACCTGCATTGCCACCAGGTATCAAGGGGGCAGTGCAGCGTTACCTCAGTGTACATAACGGTTGGGGTCAGACGAGGTGAAGTGGATCGTAGCCACAGTTTGGGGAGAACCAATCAGCCAGTTCCACGTGGGAATGTGTGATTGGTTATACCTGGCCACAAACGAGTATAAGAAGAGTGACCGCGCAGAGCTCACGGAGTTCTCTCCCTACACGAAGACCGAAGCCCGGGCTGAAGACTAGCTAGGACCCTGGACCAGCCTTCCGGCCCTTTTGAGGGCTAAGGCTCGGTGTATCCAGTGGTCAGGACCCACCGGGCCAGCGGTGGGTCAGATAGCCTTCCCTAGGTCCCAGCCGGGACTCTGGGATAGGGTAGTGGTAGACGTGCAAGTCCCGCCAAGCCAGGAGGCTGTACCTCCTTAGGTATGAAGGAGGTTAGCGGTAGACGTGCAAGTCCCGCTAAGCTAGGAGGCTGTACCTCCTTAGGTATCAAGAAGATCTGTGTGTAGGTGACGCTGAGTCCGGAGGCTGTACCTCCTTAGGGTATCGGGTGAGGGGACCGTATACGCCTGTGTGTTAAGGACTGTATAAGAAAGGAATAACAATAAACAAAATGCCTCCTAAGAAGTTTATTTGTCTTTACAACACTACACATCTATAGTACAGGCAGTCCCCAGGTTTCAGAAGGGTTAGGTTCCAGAGAATGTAACTCGAATTTTTTCTATGTCGGAATCTGAACAATTTAGCCCGAAAATCAAGATACAAGCCCATAGCCGGAAATAGGTCATTTGTTCTTAACCTGGGGTGCATCACGCACCCCCTGTGGGTACAAGATGCACATTCTGGGGGGTGCGAGACATGGGCAGATTTATTTAGAAAGTAAATAATTGAAAAGACAAAGTAAGTACGGGCACGTTAATACAACTACTTTGTTTCATCAAACCACTGTATTTATTACCACTGTACACCACAAACTATACACCACACAATATACAGTACACTATAGACTCCACTATACACCACACACAATACACTACACTATATACACTACACTATGGACTCCTCTATACACCACACACTATACACCACACAATATACACTACACTATAGACTCCACTATACACTACTATACAGTACAATATACATTCCACTATACACTACACTACACATCCACTGTAACTCCACTATACACTGCACTATATATAAACACTATAAACTCCATTATACACTACACAGCTATACAGTACACTATACACCACACTATACAGTGTACTATACACTCCACTATACACTACACCAGCGGTTCACAAATTAAGTGACCGTCAAGTAAGTACAACGTCTTTGTTTCACCAAACACTTTGTGTGTATTAACATTATCACATTGTTAACGACTGACAACCAAAGGGTTGCAGGCTGCAGTGACTGCTCACGGCTGAGATTTGTTTCCACGCTGAGCGTAGGAACGTGAAGCCGAACCGGTCGGAGGGGTTCTCATTTGGCGGTGCGTGACACAACTTTGAGTGATAAACCTTCACATTCTGAAGTTACTGGGCTGTGGTGTGATACTCAAAATGCGTGTTGCTTTTGATTACGGCACGAATTATTAGACGTTGTGAGTGTGTTAACCAGCTTTGGCACGTGTACACGTTCAACACCTTCAGTTGAACACAACAGCATTATTCACTATGATCGAGTGCAAATATCTCTTGCAAAGGGAACAACACGATATTGTATCATGTATAACTTAAACGGCATTGTAGCATTAGTTGAACACCTTCGTGTCGACGTATTTACAAACGTAACGTTAGACACTCTTCCTAATCCCGTTTACTGGATGTAAATTTGCAACCTGCGGGGTGGAGCGGTGGTGCAGCGGTTCGCGCATTGCACTGCCAATCGCCCCAGCTGAGATCAACGCCTGGCCAGGTCTGACATCGTCCATCGCTCGCACAACTCCACCGCCCGCGTTGTTCATTCGTGCTTCTTGTTAATTGTTTTGTTGTTTCACAGACTCATCACGGACGAATCTGTGTGCGTGTTAACGCGTCCATTGTCCGTCTCCTCTCAGCCGCGTGTCGTCCGAGGGCGGCTTCACCGCTCGAGCTGCGAGTGGCGCGCCCCTGAAGATGCCTGCGGCAGCGCCTTGCGGACGCTCGAGAGGGGAACATCGCTCAGCGCGCAGCCCGACACAGGAAGCCGCACCTGAAGTATTGACAGGTGATGGGGCTATAAATATTTACTGATATCATAAGGCAAGAATGTGTGTGCGTCCCGCGCGTGACGTCACTCCACATGAGGCCCCCGTCCTCATTAATAATCATGAGCGGATGACGTAACTCATGTGGACCCCACCCCCTCATTAATAATCATGAGCGGGTCATTATTTTCGATAGAATATTTCAGATTAACTGCAAAACACCCGTCCTTGAACGGGCTATAGGCTAGTAATTATATAATCATATATATCTCGAACGCAATCAGATAGCGCAGAAAGTAAAAACACAGCAATGAGCACAATTCAGTGCACCGAATAAAGTAATTTGACAATTCAAAGGCATCTAAAAAAAATTCATAGAAATACACGCACAGAGATCCACGTGGAGCCTGCATAGACTTGTGTGACCAGCACTGTTAGCGTGCACCTATTAACGCAGGGAGTTGTACGAGATGGTGGTTGTGACGATAGCTCCAAGCCCGACCGCCTTTGTCTCCCCAGTGGCCGTGTTTACACAACGCACCAGATACTCATTTGAGGTTGAGTCGACCCAGGGAAGGCCCAATACCGGTTAAGATGATCGTCGCCGGTGTTTGGCCGCGAGCGGGAATCGAACTCGGGTCGCTGGGTTCGTAGCCCAGCGCAGCGCTCACGGCTGTGGCCACCGCTCCACCCACACGGAGTCGTCCACAGGCGCCAGGGACACGCCGAGGGGGAATCCCCGCCGCGTGATCAGCGCCCCACTCGCCCCCCATGGGCACCCACGGCCGTCAGGAGATGTTTTTGTTTCGTCTTCCAAGCGGCCTCTCGCTCCCAAGCGAAAGCCTCGCCCCGAATCTCGCCTCGCCTCCTCCTCCACGCGAGCAGCTGGGCTGTGAGCAGCTCGGCAGCGTTGCCACTCACGACCCTTCACGGCCATTCTCATTGACGTGCGCACACTCCTTCACTTTGATGTTGCAGCTCGTGTGCCTACACGCGGAGGGTTCTGTCACGCGTGGTTTGTTTGGTTTAAAAATAAAATATATTCTCAACAGCAGTGATTGCCCCCGTGCTTAACGTGATGTACAATGGGTGGGTGGCGTTCGTGCGAGTGAATAAGTTCATCCGTGCTCTGTACAAGACGCAGCTACTCACACTCGCCTGCCCCTAACATCCACCATTTAACAAGGGGAGGAACCGGTGCATTTATTATTAATTTTATTAGCCCTGTTGTTTATTTTATTATTAATATATTATTCATACACGATTCATTGTATTTAAGTTATTAAATATTTTATAAATATTTTCACACGAATTTATTTAAATTATGACTTCACTTAAATTATTCATTTAATTATTCTCATATAATTAACTTTAAGTTATTAAATCAAACTTTTTCATTATTTTAATGTAACTTATTAATTTTATTTACGTGTATTTTTATAAATTTTATTATTAATACGTTTTATAATACATTTTATTATTCATTTTTCTTATCTATTATTCACTTTATTTGCTACTTAATGTTCTTCTGTTATTCGCTGTGCGCAGTTGCAAATTGATTTTACTCATGATAATTGGTTTTTCACCCTTTTATCTGGCAACAGAACTGACACCTTTTTTACAAGGAGTCATGTTTACATTGACCACAATACTTGCGGTCGGAACGCAAACAAAAAACAACTCTGATAATGTATGTGGCACTGTCCTTGAAATTAATTGGTCCACACCCGAGACAGCTTTCTTTAGAGCCTCGTCTGTCTCGGGTGTGGACCAATCAATTTCAAGGACGGTGCATACATTATCAGAGTTGTTGTTTTTTGTTTGCGTTCCGACCACAGGTATTGTGGTCAATGTAAACATGACTCCTTGTAAAAAAGGTGTCAGTTTTGTTGCCAGATAAAAGGGTAAAAAAACAATTATCATATTTTGTTACTGCCAAATGAGGTTTCCAATGGTGTGATTTTACTCAGTCGGTGGTCGCCGCTGAGGTCGTGACGGGATTCTTTTGTTCCATTCCTGTTGCTGCTGTGGCCCCGGCACCGTTCCCGTGCGGCTGCGATGTGCACCGACGCCCACTTGAGTGAGGGCGATGTTGGCACGCAGACTGAAGATGGATTGAAGAGGACGAATAAAAGTCCCTTCGTGTCCAGTCAATGTCCCGTTACTTGAACAAATATGTAAAACCTTACCCATGGCTCGAGGAGTACCCTGAATCTCATTAAATAACTTAACAATTATGATTGGAATCTCAGCTCCAGCGTAAAGAAGAATTGAAATCTGTCAATGCTCTTCGCATTTCCGCTTTCAACTGAAGACGATTCAAATCTTGACGATGCTCCCAGCACGTGGAGGGAACGTCACAGACATCGCGCTGATCAACAAGGGGCAGAACCTGAAAGCGCATCGTAGAGAGCCACAACGCGTAACCTGCACACCGCACTCCGACGTGCACGCCGCTCACCAATCCAAGCGCCACAGTCCAGGCTCAACCATGAGCAGCTTCCGAGATTTGGAAAAAAAAACTCGGCGACATTCCGGGTTGATTTGGCCACAGCCTCTTTTGAAATCTCCCGTGCACTTTCAATGTTCAGCGCGCCCCGCAAATCCCTGCGGTGGAGCGGCAGCGCCCTCGCGTGGCGCGCACCAACACCGCTCTAGGCACCGCAGGGACCTAAACGGCGTCTGGGAATCGGTCGCGATCCGTGACTCGGTCCGCAACTCTGGACTAGTGCCAGCAGTAAAACAATGAACCCCACGTGACCCCCAACATCCCCATCTCCCCCACTCCCTCGGGGTCCCAGCACCACGGTGAGTCACGTGGCACCGTCTAGCTACTACCACACCGCTGTCATCGCACTACGATACATTTATTTCTAAATATATACACGTATATTTATATATATTGTCAAATATTTTGTTACGTATTTATATAAATATTAATTCATGTATAAATGTATATAAACAAAAATATATTTGAAAAAACTTATACACGTGTATTTATATTTTATTATAAATATATAAATACTAGCGTTTTGCCCGTCCTAGGACAAGCTGTAATATTTAAGATATACATTTACGCTTTCTTGTGTGACTGTAATTTTTTTTAGGAATTGTTGCACGTAACTTATTTTTTGATTAACTTATAAAATAAAATTGAGGAGTTTGACAGATTTCTCTGAAGAAATAAATAAAGATACCAAATACACTTTGTTGCTGCGTAAAATTATTTCTTTGATTAACATTCAATAAAGAAACGTCAAATTTAAAGCGAATTCGCGTAAAAAATATTTCCGCTCGACCTGCGGGAGCGTAAAAATCAACCTCATGATTATCAATGAGGGGGGGGGGGCTCTTTTGCAGTGACGTCACGTACGGATGTAGCACTGTGCTGCGTATATTTATTTTTCACCATTGCTAATCACTGTACCCCTACACTACAGTCACACTCCTCTGGCAGGGTGAATTCATCCACGCTGGCGTCACACACACAGAGCGGTACTTATTTTAACACCCCCACCCCCTTATGAAGGTTGTGAGGATTGTTTACGCTCAGCCCCCCCCCCCCCCCCCCGTTGTGATGGAGAGCCACGCAGCCCCTAGCCACCGACAGCCACCAGCCAGTCACGGGCGTGGCGCTGCGCGTGACGGTGACGAGGGTGGCGAGCGCCGTGCGTCGTGGCGTCTGTGTGGTGCCGCAGCAGCGAAGCCGTCCTGCCGACGCCGTGGCCGCGACGCCGCCACCTCCGAGCGACGGGGCCGACGCTGCTCTTCCCTCACCACCCCTCACATGAACACACACACACACCCACATAGAGCCCCCACATGAACACACACACACATAGAGCCTCCACATGAACACACACCCCCACATAGAGCCCCCACATGAACACACACACACACATAGAGCCCCCATCTGAACACCCCCCCACATAGAGCCCCCACATGAACACACACACACATAGAGCCTCCACATGAACACACACACACCCACATAGAGCCCCCACCTGAACACCCCCCCACATAGAGCCTCCACATGAACACACACACCCCCACATAGAGCCCCCACATGAACACACCCACACCCACATAGAGCCCCCCACATGAACACACACACCCCCACATAGAGCCTCCACATGAACACACACCCACATAGAGCCCCCACATGAACACACACACACCCCCACATAGAGCCCCCACATGAACACACACACCCCCACATAGAGCCCCGAGGGGAGGTCACCTGGCCGACAGGTTTTCACCCAGAAGCCCTCTCATGGGACCAAACTTCACGGTTTCCTGCGGCCAGGGAATTGGGCGACCTCCCCCGAGGCTAACGTGCCCCGCGGGGCCGTTACTTGGGTAGTAATTACATGGTCACGACGGGGCTGCTGAGCCACCGCGGATAGAAAACACCCACAACACACACGGAACACCAGGCAGGTAGGGGGGGACGGAGTCACCAACAGCGGGAAAAACATGGCCGGTCCTCTGATTGGTAGGACAGATGCGCTTGTTTAGAAGATGAAAAGCGGACGTCTGAGAGAGCACCGGTCCGGGGAGAGTGGCGGAACATCCGAGCCATCTGATTGGACGGGAGGCCAGCGGATCAGCGCTGATTTATCTTTGATGTAGAGGACAATAAAAAAGGTAGAGAAGGTAGGGAGAGTTGGTTCGCATTGTACTCAAGCCAGGCTCGGGGCCGTCGACTTCCCAGCCACTTGAACGTCCGTGTGACGAGTCGAAGTGCAGCGAGGATCCGACCCAGCAGCTCCGTACGAGTCGAACTGTGAGTACCCGAGAGTGAGATATTGAGGCCATTGTGAGATTGTCTTAGGAGAGTGATTTGAAAGAGGCGATACAGATCGGGTCTTTGACCAGCGGGAAATAGGTTAGACCTGCCCTGCTGACTCAAACTGACTCGGGTAATTTAGCCTCGGACTCGCTGAGAATAAACTGTTGGGGATCAATAAACCTTGTCGTGTGGTTTCTGCAAGGGTGGAACGGATGCAAGTTGGTGTGCGTCGTTGTACCCTGTGTTTGTGCATGAGTGTGTATTTACCCACGTGTTTGTGCTCGCCCATGCATTTAGTCTCGGGGTTAGCGTGTGCATGTGGTGAGCGGCGGCGGACTCGTACATGGGCATGTGAGAGTACTCATACGCCCTTTTGTTTAACGTGTGCGTGAGGCTAACGGGCGGCGTACACGCGATATTATTCGTGCTGCCTTTTGTTTAGCATGTGCGTGGGGTGAACGGGCGGCGTACCCGTGAGTTTGTTCATACAGCCCTTTAAATAAATCTCCGAGACAACCCCCCAATCGGCTGTCCGTGTGCGAGTGATGTCGCTGCCCTCTGACCCCCGACCCCGAGTCCCACGTGCGCGATTGGTGCGTGGCACGGGAGAGGAGCGACGTCGGATTTCGAGTGAGTGGGTGTGAGTGAGTGTGAGCAGAGATTGTGTGAATTGACCCCAGGTGGCTAAGCGCCAGCCACGAAACATGCCCCGAGGGGCCGCAGCAAAGGGGGGGGGGGGGGTGGGGGGAGTCGGTGAGCAGTAACCCTCCCCAGGACACGGAAGAGGGGAGCAGTGGATCCCACGTGAGCGAGGAGCCGGGGGTCAGCCTCCCCGACATCTCCTCTCTCTCCCTCTCTCAACGCCTTTCACTACCTCTCCTCCTTCTCTCCGTCCTTCCCTCCACTTCCTCCCTCCACTCCCTCCCTCCACTCCCTCCACTCCCTCCCTCCATCAATTCCCCCTCCCTCCTCCCTTCCCCACCCTCCGCTCCCTACATCTGGGTTCTCCGTTCTCCCAGAAATTTTTAAGCCCCTAATAAAAACTTGCCCGACGCCACTTTGATTTGTAGGGGAGGAGCGCAGATTTCGGGGCAATCGTTGGTGGCCCTGGCTCCTCACCGCCTGGCTGTTGCCTATCCCGCTCCTCGTCTGTGGATCCTCCCTCCTGGCGCCTCTGGGGTCGTCCTCTCTGCACGAGAGCGAGCGACTTACCGTGCAGCGTGCTACAAGTTGAAATCATCGTTCTTGTTGTTGCTGTTATTCTTGTCAACCCACTCCTGGACTCACACACTTCCCATTAGCATGGTTGGCGATGTACGGTGGGAAATAAGTTCAACACACGTACGTAGATACGCACACGGACAGAGGCCGCTCCATGCCGTGCAGGTTATGGGAGTTCTTTCACCGTACTTCGCCACACTGCCAAGCGCGGGTTGTGAAGATGGGACACGTGGACAGACGTTGGGAGCCTATCAAAGCGCAGGGACAGCCACGGATATCGCTGCACTGCCCCCTGCTGCCCACGACGTCGTCGCTACTGAAAGGAGCGTCACGGAGACGAAGGCGAGGAGCGTCAAGGAGGGTGTCACGAACCTGCTCCATGTGGCGGCATCTGGCCACCTCGCAGCCCCTAGCGTGACCCTCGCCTTCAAAAGGTTTCGTCATAAGCCGGGTTCCATCGCTCGGTGTTCATCAAGATGCTTGTGAAGCGTGCTCAGCGATTGCATTCCACTGCCATGGCTACACTTACAGAGTGTTTCACCCCCTTCTCGTCCCTCCTACCGCTCCCCCCACCTCCTACCCCCTCCTCCTCCCCTCCCTCTCCTTCGCCCCCCCCCTCCCTCCCTCTTCCCCCTCCCCGTCCTCCCCCTCCACCTGCTCCCTCCTCCTCCTTCATATTTTATGATCTTCAGAAAGTAACAATCGATTATTATTCATTTCTGTTCAGGATACCAACAGTCAACTAAAGAGTGACACTAGGATGTAAAATATATTGGTGCACAAGACACTGACATGAGGCTCAGAGCATCATTCCACATCAATACGCCATGGTTGCTAGGAGATGTTAACTACCTCGCCTGGTGTACAGGAGGTCGTGGGTTCAATCCCAACCCTGACGCCTGCTGTATATTTGGATTTTCCAGTGTCTCTCCCTCCCTGTGGTCGCGTGGATTTTTCCGGTTTTACCTCAGCATTTAGAATGATTAATATTTGGCTGCAATACATTTCTACGCGATGAGCCACTTCATTAAGCTGTCGTCACGTGTGGCGAGGTCGCTTCTGTGAGTAGAACTATAAAAGAGCCGCATAGCTCAGTGGGCCTTGCCTGGTAAATCGCCCGATGCAGCTGCTTGTTGTAGTCACCAGCGAGACGTCACGGAACTCAAACGTCAACGTTGTAGCGGGTTCACTCTCCAGCACACAAACGGTTAGTGCTAAAGTAGTCACTGATTGTCACGTGTTGTGCGTGGTGATGTCACCATGCACGTGCCCATGCATAGTGACTGTGTCGAGCGCGTCTCCATAGCAACCGGCCTCTGTATTAATCAGCTGTTCACATTTAAGGCGAAAAAACAACTTACATCGATCTTCTTGTATCACTCGATAGCAGCAGAGCCCTGACTAGTGGAGACAACGACAAAGATCCCCCGTGTAGCCTTAGCAGACTGTTGGGTCAAGCGCGGTTAGTGAGTAGCAGCACCTGTGAAGGCCGACACTGTGGCACACGAGGGGGTAGGAGGCTAGCACCTTTCCGGACCGCCTTTATCTCCCTAGTGGTGATGTTTACTACACACCACTCCAGGCATACATTTGAGGCCGAGTCGATCTAGGGGATGCCCAGAACCAATTGTTCAGATCATTCATCACCGGAATTGGCAGATGTGAGCGGGAATCCACCACGGTCGGCCTGGGTTCGTAGCGCAGCGCGCCGCTAATCGCTGCGCCACCGCTCCCCACGCGGGTGGCAGTGCAGCCTCGAGCAACAGAGACGCGGACACCGTGGGGCTCCCATCACGAGGAGACCCCACGTGGAGACGTCTCAACGTGAACGCGCGCCGCTGACGTCGCCCCTTCACACCGTTGCCGTGGTCCAGGATGCCTCTAACACGACGTGTTGAGTCGAGTGGGCGAGCGGCCTGGCTGAGCGGCAGCGACGGACCGCACGGAGGGATCCGCTGAGCGAGCAGCTGGTGTGTCATCTACCACGTGACGAGCACGAGGCCTAGCCCAGCCCTCACCAATTAGAGAGCAGCACATCAAGTGGGGTGCGTAGAGAGGAGGAACATCCTGGGTTTGGGGGCGGGGTAGGGGTAGGGGGAGGGGCAGGGGGCGGGGTAGGGGTAGTGGGAGGGAAAGGGGGAGGAGTAGTGGGAGGGGTAGGGGGTGGGGCAGTGGGAGGGGTTGGGGGAGGGGTTGAGGGAGTTTGAGGGGTAGAGGGAGGGTTAGGTGGAGGCAGTGCGGGGTGCTAGGGAAGGGTGCATGAGGTGGGGGGGGGGTTATCTGGGTGGGGGAGGGGGCTTGGGGGTTGTCACGCGAGAGGAGGGACCCCTAGGGAGAGGGGGAGATGCGGATGTTGGGGGTCACGTGGGGTTCATTGTTTTACTGCCAACACTGCTCCAGAGTTGCGGACCGAGTCACGAATCGCGACCGATTCCCAGACGCCGTTTGGGTATCGGCCGGGCCTGGAGCGGTGTTGGTGCGCGCCACGCGAGGGAGCTGCCGCTCCACCGCAGGGATTCGCGGGGTGCTCTGAATAAGGGGCCATCCATTTAGTACGTACACAAAAATCTGTCAAAACTTGACCCCTCCCCCCTCCCTGTACGCACGCGTAGTTTTTACACCCCCCCCCCGCCCACCTGCGTACGTACGCTGGACTAACGCCCCCCCACCCCCTGAATCTCATAGAACAGCCGTTATTTAATCTACACAGAAACGATCAAGGAGTAATAATATTAACGTCTTTAAGCAAACAGATAGTCCACCTCCGGCTACATTATTATTATCAAGAATTCATCCCCCCCCCCCCCCCGTTTCCTATGCGTACATACATTGTCAGTAGACTCCCCATAGGCAAGTGTACGCATTTGTGCACGGGAAATTTCAAAAGAGGCTATGGCCAAATCAACCCGGAATGTCGCCGATTTTTTTTCCAGATCTTGGAAGCTGCGCAAGGTTGAGCCTGGACTGTGGCGATTGGATTGGTGAGCGGCGTGCACATCGGAGTGCGGTGTGCAGGTTACGCGTTGTGCCTCTCTACGATGCGCTTTCAGGCTCTGCCCCTTGTTGATCAGCGCGATGTCTGTGACGTTCCCTCCATGTGCTGGGAGCATCGTTAAGATTTGAAGCTTCTGCAGTTGAAAGCGGAAATATGAGGAGCATTGACAGCTTTCAATTCTTCGTTATGCTTGAACTGAGATTCCAATCTTAATTGTTAAGTTATTTAATGAGCTTCAGGATACTCCTCGAGCCATGGGTCAGATTTCATATTTTTGTTCAAGTAACGAGACATTGACTGGACATGAAGGGACTTGCATTGTCCTCTTCAATCGATCTTAAGTCTGCGTCGGTGCACATCACAGCAGCACGGGAACGGTACCGGGGCCACAGAGCAACAGGAATGGATCAAAAGAATCCCGTCACGACCTCAGCGGGTCAATTTGCAACTGCGCACAACGAATATCAGAAGAACATTAAGTAGCAAATAAAGTTAATAATAAGTAAATAAAATGAAGAAGTAAATACATTTAATAATACAGTTATTAACATTAATATTAAAAGTAATTGTAAATATCATTTTACCTGAATTTACGCATTTAAATTAAATCACGTAAAAATGTATTTTATTCATAATTTGAATTAAGTTACATATTTATGATGAATGATAATTGAATTTTAAAATAAGTGTAAATTGCATTAAATTGTAACTAAAATAATATTAGACAATAATATTTTAAAATATTTACTAATTCAAATAAAGTGAACAATTAATTAATAACAAAATTAACAAGCACATTTAAAGAATCATAAATGCACCGGTCTCCCCCCTTGTTAAATGGTGGATGATAGGGGCAGGCGAGTGTGAGTAGCGGCGTCTTGTACAGAGCACGGAGTTGAGAGACACTGGGGGCGTTGTGGACGTCCTGTGGGCAGGGCGTGCTCGAGACGGCTCCACCCCCAGCGTCGGGTGAACAATCTCGGTGCGGTTTGGATAAACTTATTCACTCGCACGAACGCCACCCACCCATTGTACATCACGTAAAGTACGGGGGAAATCACTGCTGTCGAGAAAGTATTGTATTTTAAATTCAAACAAACCACGCGTGACAGAACCCTGCGCGTGCAGGCACACGAGCTACAACATCAAAGTGAAGGAGTGTGCGCACGTCAATGAGAATGGACGTGAGGGGTCGTAAGCGGCAATGCTGCTGAGTTGCTCAGAGCGCAGCTGCTCGAGTGGAGGAGGAGAGGTGAGTTGGATGATGAACCCGATTACCCAGACGCATCTAACGCGATGGAGCAGGTGGAGATGAGTCCATTTGCTGTACTGCCATCTGCTGGAACGCCAGGGTATGGTGACCTCAGTGCCCAGGGGGAAGGGAGTGATCCTCCTCGATTACAGGGGATCCCTCCCTCCTCAATGGAATCCAGTGCTGGATTGCAGGCACTCATCACCACAGCTCATGCTATGCAGGTACAGCACAGTAGGTTGTTGGAGGGCAAGAAGAGGGTGGTTGGAAAGTCTGTAGAGAAGTTGATGAATGACAACAAAACAACCGAAGGCTTTAGCTGGTGGAGTTTAAAGGGATAAAATGTCGAGAGAGATCAATAAAGTTGAGTGTGTCTGCTATGGACGGAGCTATTCATCTATGAGCCACCCATTTCAACGCACGCAGTTACTCAAAATAAATAATTTATAGTGTGCACAGGTCGTGCAGATCTTGGGGGTTGTTTGACCATACTTCACCACGCCAGCCAGTACGGGTTGGTGGTAGACGTGGGATCTATAGACAGAGGTACATGTTGCAGTACAACATTGGGTTGTTCTGCTCTACCCTGGTCTACCCACATCAATATCCAGCCTAGCAACTGGAAAATAACTGAGACGGAAGCAAGGCACTTATAGGGCCACACAGAAAGTTTAACGAACCTGCTTCATGTACAACATCTGGCTACTTTTCAGCCTCAGATATTTTTTAGTTTGACAAATTTTCTTGATCCACAAACCCCCCCCAACTTCCTCAAAAGGCTTCCACTCAGGTGGGCCCCACCGAGTGAAGCTGATCAAGGTGGTGGTGAAGCCTCTTCAGTCTGTGCGCGTGTTCTACTGACGATGCGCTGCGCTTTACGAATTGTAATCTTAATCGTTTTTCAAAACGACTCAACACGTTCATAAATAACACCGCTATTAAAGGAAATGCATCTAAATAGGCAATACGCAACGTTTATAGGAATTAGCATTCTTCTTAAACCCATTATGAATATGCTCTCAAGAAGAGCCATTGCCTGAAACGTCACCAATTACACGTTTTCTATTACTTGACTGTTATTAACCAATGTGTTGAGATTTTGTTACCTTTGCTTGTGCTCAACTGCCAACGCAGTGTCATCAAATAATAATTCTAAATCTACAAGTTACGTAAGAAGTTTGTTTTACGATGAGAACTGATAGGCAGCTTTAACGTTAAAATTCCTGCGAACTTTGGAGAGCAACTCGAAGTGGAATGATTCAGCAAACACTGGCACAAGGCTCAGCAGCATTCCAAAGTTGAGCGTCTTATCTCTTGAACATCTACAATGTAAATAGTTTAAGCACGAGTTATCATTTAATTGTGCACTCTAAACAAAAGTCAACAAATCACTTCTGGGTAACCCTCGTGTCTCTGCAACAGTGGCCAAGAGTCACTGCATTGGTGGCGAGATGTTAATTACCTCGCCTGGTACACAGGAGGTCGTGGGTTCGATCCCGACCCTAACGCCTGCTGCTGTATATTTTGGATCATCACGTCTCTCTCCCCGTTGTCGCGTAGATTTCTCTCCGGGTCCTCCGTTTTCCCCCTCCACATTTAGAGTAAATTTGCATTCAGAGGATTTGGCTGGCACTCTAAATATCCACGTGGCGAGCCACTCCGTAGAGCTGTAATTTGTAATAACGAGGTCACACGTGAACAAGAGCGACTCATCTCAGTTAGCCTTGCCTAGAAAAATAAATATAGATTTTAGTTCGCATCATCCCACATTCCAGTTTTCAGTTTCATTTATTTGGTATAGCCCTGTGAGCCATTCGGCTCTTGAATCGGGTGCAACCACAACAAACAAAAACAAGAAATAATCTTAAAGTGATTATGTGACTGTGAAAACAGAAAATCCAGGAAAAAAACAGCACATGCCACAATCCACCACTCTGTTCACCCCCCATGGCTTATTGAACCAGCACTGAACACAAGACGAACTTGAACAAAAAAATACTCAAATATATAGTTAGCCTACGTTTCCTATTCAAAACCGTTATAATACGGAAATGAAACAATATTTAGGTGTAATAATAAATACATCATCAAATCTCATCATATTCATGAGGCAAATCATACCGTGCTGATCGTGAACTAATAAAATAAAAACGCCTCTCCAATCTGAATGAGCCGCTGCAGTCATCTCGACCAAGACTCAGAACCAACTCGGATCGCGACAAACGCTCAACCCCAAGGCAGCCAGTTTGTACGTTTTAACCATTAACACTTTAAACATAATTAACATTCAATTCAACAAGCTACAAAAAATAACGACCTCTATGTTTTTTTTCTTGTTTTACCATTCATAACGTTGTAACCGCCTTCCGATTGCTATATGCGCATTAATTTACCTCAGAATTTCCATAACAAAGTTATCAACGCTCGTTAACTGTAAATAAATAAATAAATGGTACAAAATTGAGTCCCCGACGCCATTTTGTATTTACACTTTTGGCGCCAAAAAATATAAAGCGGCGAATGAGGCAGTTGAAGACTTAAAATCATTGGCGGAGTTTAACTTCTACATTTGTCTCTCACATTAGGAATCGCGGGTGCATTCAATTGATTTTTTTATTGTAAATCGCTAACAGTAAATTACTAAAGGTGCACCACCACTACCACCACTACCCCCAACACCACAACTACCACCAGCACTACCACCAACACTACCAACACCAACACCACTACCACCACTACGACCACCAACACCACTACCACCACCAACACCACTACCACCACCAACACCACTACCCCCAACACAACCACCATCACTAACACCACCACAACCACCACCCCGCTCCACGCCCACCAACGGAGTGGAGCTGACGAGTTCTCTGCTCCACTCAGCCCCCTGCCCCACACCGCCACAGCTGCGCACTGTCAGAGTCGTGGTTTAGGCTGCAGGAGGGGGAATCCGATGAGCTGTGAAGCTCTTTGTGTTCACAGATGGTGCAGTGGTGAGGGGCGGGCGTCGGGGAAGCGCGTGTGGGGGTGGGGGAGAGGTGGAAGCATGGTGACGTCACCGCGTTGGGGGAGCGTGCGTGGTGACGTCACCGCGTTGGGGGAGTGAGCGTGGTGACGTCACCACGTTCATGACGCAGCAGCAGCAGACGACTTGAACAGCTGGGACATTGTTGGCGCCTTTTGTCTTTGGCGCCGTCTCTTTATTTATTTATTTGTAGATTTAATTTGCTTGGCAGTGGCTGTGTAGAGGATTTGCTCCTCGTGTTTAATTAATGAACAGTGAGCACGAATGACGCTGTACACAACTACATTGTTGTTGTTGTGTTCTGTATTTTTATTGTAGAATCGACGATACAAGCGTTACAACGCCACTGTCGTGCGCGTACATTTATACTTTTTAAAATTAATATTATTGTTGTTGTATCTCTCCCACAACACATGACACCACCAGTGTATAAACACATCCCAGTTCACCATTGCTAATCACTGCACCCTACACCACAGTCACACTCCTCTGGCAGGGTGAATTCATCCACGCTGGCTTCACACACACACAGAGCGGTACTTATTTTATCACCCCCACCCCCTTATGAAGGTTGTGAGGATTGTTTACGCTCAGCCCCCCCTCCCGTTGTGATGGAGAGCCACGCAGCCCCTAGCCACCGACAGCCACCAGCCAGTCACGGGCGTGGCGCTGCGCCTGGCGGTGACGAGGGTGGCGAGCGCCGTGCGTCGTGGCGTCTGCCCTCTGCGCTGTTCACGTTCACCTCTCTCAGGACGCGCCACTCAGATCCACGATCCTCACTGAGTCACCATTATACCACACCCCCAGCCCAGGGTGTAGAGGCTGAGTGAATGTTTGGTGAAACGAGTGCAACAGCGCCATGCAGTCGGCGCTGTAAAACGACAGCAGCCCCGCGTCCCAGTCCAGGTGGACCCCGACTCTCCGCGAAGGCTGCGGCACCGACAGTGACGTCACTACCCCGCCATGCATCACTGAGAAGCTGTCGCCATGTTTCTCTAGACACCAGGAGACGTCGCTCTCTCCCAGGAGGCACTCATCACCAAACCCTCTCCGTGGGATCGTCCCGTACGCGACTCCAACCCGACACCACCTCGCGCTCCCCACGTCCACCTCCCAGTAGTGCTGACCCGACGAGAAGCTCTCAGAGCACAGCGCTTGTGACCAGCAATCAAAGCGGTGTGGGTGATGGGGGCGACCCTGGGGGACATCGCTCAGCGTCACCGTCCTGAGATCCGAGGAAATCTGGAGGTCGTCGTGGGCTGAGTTTGTGTCCAGAGTCGGTGAGCGTCCATCTGTGGTGAGTATTAGTGTACACATACTAATATTAGTTAGTTTTAGTGTACACATACTAATATTAGTTAGTATTAGTGTACACATACTAATATTAGTTAGTATTAGTGTACACACACTAATATTAGTTAGTACTAGTGTACACACACTAATATTAGTTAGTATTAGTGTACACATACTAATATTAGTTATTATTAGTATACACATACTAATATTAGTTAGTATTAGTGTATACATATGATATTAGTTAGTATTAGTGTACACATACTAATATTAGTTAGTATTAGTGTACACACACTAATATTAGTTAGTATTAGTGTACACATACTAATATTAGTATTAGTGTACAGACACTACAATTAGTTAGTATTAGTGTACACATACTAATATTAGTTATTATTAGCATACATATACTAATATTAGTTATTAGTGTACACATACTAATATTAGTTATTATTAGTGTACACACACAAATATTAGTTAGAACTAGTGTACACATACTAATATTAGTTAGTATTAGTGTACACATACTAATATTAGTTAGTACTAGTGTACACATACTAATATTAGTTAGCATTAGTGTACACATACTAATACTAGTCAGTTTTAGTGTACACATACTAATATTAGTTAGTATTAGTGTACACATACTAATATTAGTCAGTTTTAGTGTATACATACTAATATTAGTTAGTATTAGTGTACACATACTAATATTAGTTAGCATTAGTGTACACATACTAATACTAGTCAGTTTTAGTGTACACATACTAATATTAGTTAGTATTAGTGTACACATACTAAAATTAGTTAGTATTAGTGTACACATACTAATATTAGTTACTATTAGTGTACACATACTAATATCAGTTAGTATTAGTGTACACCTACTTATATTAGTTAGTATTAGTGTACACATACTTATATTAGTTATTATTACTGTACACATACAAATATTCGTTAGTATTAGTGTACACATATTAATATTAGTAAGTATTAGTGTACACACACTAATATTAGTTAGTGTTAGTGTACACATATTAACATTAGATAGTATTAGTGTACACAAATACTAACATTCGTTAGTATTAGTGTACACATTCTAATATTAGTTTGTATTAGTGTACACATATTAACATTAGATAGTATTAGTGTACACAAATACTAACATTCGTTAGTATTAGTGTACACATTCTAATATTAGTTTGTATTAGTGTACACACATTAATATTAGTCAGTTTTAGTGGACACATACTAATATTCGTTAGTGTTAGTGTCCACCTACTAATATTCGTTAGTATTAGTGTACAGATACTAATATTAGTTAGTATTAGTGTACACCTACTATATAATAGTTAGTATTAATGTACACATACAAATATTCGTTATTATTAGTGTACACAATAATATTAGTTAGTAATAGTGTACACACACTAATATTCATTAGTATTAGTGTACACATACTAATATTTGTTAGTATTAGTGTACACAAACTTATATTAGTTAGTATTAGTGTACACATACAAATATTGGTTAATATTAATGTGCACATACGAATATTCGTAAGTATTATTGCACAAATACTAATATTCGTTAGTATTAGTGTACACATACTAATATTCGTTAGTATTAGTGTACACATACTTATATTAGTTAGTATTAGTGTACAAATACTAATATTAGTTAATATTACTGTACACACAAATATTCGTTGGTATTAGTGTACACATACTAATATTAGTTAGTAATAGAGTACACACACTAATATTCATTAGTATTATTCTACACTTACAAACATACGTTAATATTAGTGTACACATACTATTATTAGTTAATATTAGTGTACACATGCTAATATTAGTTAGTATTAGTGTAAACACTAATATTAGTTAGTGTTAGTGTACACATATTAACATTAGTTAGTATTAGGGTACACAAACTAATATTATTTAGTATTAGTGTACACACACTAATATTAGTTAGTAATAGTGTACACATACTAATATTCGTAAGTATTAGTGAACACATACTAATATTCGTTAGTATTAGTGTAACCATACTAATATTCGTTACTATTAGTGTACACACACTAATATTAGTTAGTATTAGTGTACACATACTTATATTAGTTAGCATTAGTGTACACATACTAATATACGTTAGTATTAGTGTACACATACTGTTATTAGTTAGTATTAGTGTACACATACTAATATTAGTAAGTATTAGTGTAGGCACACTAATATTAGTTAGTGTTAGTGTACACATATTAACATTAGTTAGTATTAGTGTACACAAACTAATATTCGTTAGTATTAGTGTACACATTCTAATATTAGTTTGTATTAGTGTACACACATTCATATTAGTCAGTTTTAGTGTACACATACAAATATTCGTTATTATTAGTGTACACATAATAATATTAGTTAGTAATAGTGTACACACACTAATATTCGTTAGTATTAGTGTACACACATTCATATTAGTCAGTTTTAGTGTACACTTACTAATATTAGTTAATATTAATGTGCACATACTAATATTCGTAAGTATTATTGCACAAATACTAATATTCGTTAGTACTAGTGTACACATACTAATATTAGTTAGTATAAGTGTACACCTACTAATATTAGTTAGTATTAGTGTACACACAATGACATTAGTTAGTATTAGTGTACACATACTAATATCGTTAGTATAAATGTACACATACTGCTAATCACTCGTGAATAATAATAAATAATAATAGTACTACACTAACTTGACTTTGTGTGTGTGCAGTGGTAGTGAAGTGTGGTGATGATGCCAGCACCACGATGTTGACGCCACTCTCACACCCACACACAGACATTGTGTGTCACAGCCTCGCACACTCTCACACACAGACATTGTGTGTCACAGCCTCGCACACTCTCACATCCACACACACAGACATTGTGTGTCACAGCCTCGCACACTCTCACACCCACACACACAGACATTGTGTGTCACAGCCTCGCACACTCTCACACCCGCACACAGACATTGTGTGTCACAGCCTCGCACACTCTCACACCCACACACACAGACATTGTGTGTCACAGCCTCGCACACTCTCACACCCGCACACAGACATTGTGTGTCACAGCCTCGCACACTCTCACATCCACACACACAGACATTGTGTGTCACAGCCTCGCACACTCTCACACCCACACACAGACATTGTGTGTCACAGCCTCGCACACTCTCACACCCACACACACAGACATTGTGTGTCACAGCCTCGCACACTCTCACACCCACACACAGACATTGTGTGTCACAGCCTCGCACACACTCACACACCCACACACACAGACATTGTGTGTAACAGCCTTGCTCACCCTCACACCCACACACAGACATTGTGTGTCACAGCCTCGCACACTCTCACACCCACACACAGACATTGTGTGTCACAGCCTCGCACACTCTCACATCCACACACACAGACATTGTGTGTCACAGCCTCGCACACTCTCACATCCACACACAGACATTGTGTGTCACAGCCTCGCACACTCTCACATCCACACACACAGACATCGTGTGTCACAGCTTCGCAAACACTCACACACACACACAGTGTGTCACAGCCTCGCACACTCACACACACACACAGACATTGTGTGTCACAGCCTCGCAAACTCTCACACACACTGTGTGTCACAGCCTCGCACACCCTCACACACACACAGACATTGTATGTCACAGCCTCGCAAACTCTCACACACACACACTGTGTGTCACAGCCTCGCACACCCTCACACACACACAGACATTGTGTTTCACAGCCTCGCAAACTCTCACACACACACTGTGTGTCACAGCCTCGCACACTCTCACACCCACACACACAGACATTGTGTGTCACAGCCTCGCACACTCTCACACCCACACACAGACATTGTGTGTCACAGCCTCGCACACCCTCACACACACACACAGACATTGTGTGTCACAGGCTCGCACACTCTCACACACACACAGACATTGTATGTCACAGCCTCGTACACTCTCACATCCATGCACAGACATTGTGTGTCACTGCCTCGCACACTCTCACATCCACACACATACATTGTGTGTCACAGCCTCGCACACTCTCACATCCACATACACAGACATTGTGTGTCACAGCCTCGCACACTCTCACACCCACACACAGACATTGTGTGTCACTCCGCTGCTGGATGAGCGCCTCCCCACGCCGTGCACGTCCTGGGGGGGGGGGGGGTGGGTTATTTGACCATACTTCACCACTCTCGTCGGTGCTCGTTGGCGATGTTGGCGATCGTAAACGTGGAAGCGTGGAGGTGCAGTACAACAATGGTTCACGCTTCACTGCCCTCTGCTGGTGTGACGTGTAAACATTCGGCACGAGGGAGACAAAGGCGGCCGGGCGTGGTGCTGGCTACCCACTCCCTTGTGTGCCGTTCCGGCCTTCATAGGTGCTGCAACTCGCTAACAGCACTTGCTCCAGTACCCAGCAGTAGGGTTCAGTAGAATATTGAAACTGTTAAACTAATTGTATTTCAACAGGTTTGGCCCACTGATCAATGTCGCTCTCTTCTAGAGTCTGTGTCTCTCTCCCCGTGGTGGCGTGGATTTTTCCCTAGCTCCTCGCGTTTTCCCCTTCACGTTTAGAATCAATTTGCATTCAGAGGATTTGGCTGCTGTTGTAAATATCCACGTGATGAGCCATTTCGTAGAGCTGTCATTTGTGATAGGTCGCTTGAGACAAAAGAGCGACAAGGTTCAGTGGGTTCCTTACCTGGTAAAATAAAAGTTGATGAAGGTGGGGAGCACAGAAGTGCAGTGCAACAGAGCGGGACACGCGAGTGCAAGACTGAGGAACTCACAAGCGAAAGGCAGGAATCTGTTCACGACGCTTTCAAGGGAGCAGATCGTGGTGACGTCCAGTGAAGTGGGAGGTGCGGGTGCAGATTCCTTTGGGATCTCTCTCCTGGGAGAACTACCAACACCATCACACACAGCCTCGTTCAACCACAGCATCGGAACACTCAGCATCCATATCACACACAGCACGTGTCTCACACACAGTCTGTGTCTAACACACCCCGTGTCTCACACAGCCCGTGTCTCACACACAGCACGTGTCTCACACACAGCCAGCATGTCTAACACACACACAAACACACCCTGTGTCTGACACACACAGCCCGTGTGTCTAACACACAGCCCGTGTGTCTGACACACAGCCCGTGTGTCTAACACAGCCCGTTTGTCTAAAACACACAGCCCGTGTGTCTAACACACACAACCCGTGTGTCTAACACACACAACCCGTGTGTCTAACACACACAGCCCGTGTGTCTAACATATACTGTATTGTGAGGATCTGTACCTGCGCATCTCCTCCAGGTGCCCCTGTGGAAGAGAGAGACACAGGGATCATGAGTGACGTCTCTAACCTTGCACCACGAGTCCCTCTGCCACTGCCCGCTCTGTTCTCGTGGACACCCCAACGGCGTCTCCACAGAGGCGCTCCCCACCTGCAGGAAGGCGAGCGAGTCCCTCTCATGCTGCAGGGTGCGCAGGCGAGCGGCCGCCGCCTGGAGCTCCCCGATCTCCCGCTTGTGACGAGCGATGTCCTCGTCTATCCGGGACAGCAGCTCGCGCTCCTTCACGGCCACGTGTTGGAGAGCCTCCCTCTCGTCCTCGTTCAGAGCATCCCTTAGGCGGGCGAACTTGCCCGTGATGCAACCCCTGATTCCGGCCACCGATTCCTGTGTAGACACGGGGACCACGGTTGCCCCCCTGAGCCATGAGCCACTCCGTGTGTGCGTGTGGGCGCCGTGGTGGCTAGGAGATGTTGACTCCCTCGCCTGGTATACAGCAGGTCGGGGTTCGATCCCGACCCTGACGCCCGTGTAGTTGTAGTTTTTTCTCTCTGTATGGATTTTTCTCTGGGTCCTCCGGTTTTTGCCTCCACAATTAGAATCGACGTTACGCGTTCAGAGTATTTGGCTGCTAGCCATTTCAACATTACAATCATCCACTTTGTTGAGCTATCATTTATAATAGCCATGTCGCTTCTGACAAAAAATGGGTCGTCCATAAATGACGTCACGCGATTTTGGCCGATTTTTAACCCCCCCTCCCCCCCTCGTCTTATGGAGTCACAAAAAGTTAAATTCCCGTCATACATGACGTCAAAAAGCTCTGCCCCGCCCAAAACCATATTTCCATTTTGAAAATAAAACATGCTTCAAATCACTTTAAACTAAAACTATTGTCATTGTAGTGCGGATTTAATGTGGCGCTGCACTCTGATGTACCAGAAAACGTGTTTTAAAAATGAGGCTTTGGAAAGCTGTAATTTAGCATAAAATTCGCTTGAAAATATTCAACGTCTTCCTAAAACTGCACATGTTCAGAATATTATGTTGAAATTCTCTTATAATTATAAATTTTTTAAAGTAATTATAACTATAAAAAATACTTTTTGGTTCTTTCGGTAGAGTCACATAGAAAAAAAATCAATTAATAGCATACGACGTTTCGATTGCAACACAAGCAATCATCATCAGGTACGAATGAATGAGAAAAACAAACCTAGTAAACTAAGAAGTATAATGCAATACGACACAGAGAGTCGGCTAACATAACAGTCACCACTCTACCTGGTTGATTACGTTCTTCAAAAAATTGCTAAATTTGAGAGCGAGACAAAACACAAACAAGAATACACACAGAGAGATACACAAGCAGAGAGAGACACAGAGACACAGAGAGAGACACACAGAGACACACAGACAAACAGACAGGCAGAGAGAGACACACACAGAGACACACAGATAGAGACACACAGACAGACACAGAGGCAGAGATAGATAACACGGAGACACAGAGAGACACATAGACAGACACACAGGCAGAGAGAGACAACACAGAGACACAGAGAGAGACACACAGAGACACACAGACAGACACACAGGCAGAGAGACAACACAGAGACACAGAGAGAGACACACAGACAGAGAGAGACAACACAGACACACAGAGAGAGACACAGAGACACACAGACAGACACAGGCAGAGAGACAACACAGAGACACAGACAGACACACAGGCACAGAGAGACAACACAGAGACACACAGACAGACACACAGGCACAGAGAGACAACACAGAGACACAGACAGACACACAGGCAGAGAGAGACACAGAGACAGACACAGGCACAGAGAGACAGCACAGAGACACACAGAGAGAGACACACAGAGACACACAGACAGAGAGAGACACACAGACACACAGACAGACACACAGGCACAGAGAGACAACACAGAGACACAGACAGACACACAGACAGACACACAGAGAGAGAGACAACACAGAGACACACAAAGGCACACAGAGAAACAACACCTCTGTGAATCTTTGTAGTAGAACGAAGCAAAATGGAGAGTACAATTATAACAATCACATATTCATTTCACAGAATGAAAAGCACTGATAGAATGATTAGAATAAAAATGTTTATTAACAATTATTCCAAAATTTTATAAAATGTATGCTTCTCCATTCTCCCATGGAGAAGCAAAATGCTCCTTCATGGAATAAATGAAAGGTGACCTTAGTTAATTTAAATAATCAAATAGTTAATCATGCAAATTAAAATTAGTGTTGTTATAACAATTACATTTAATTCATATTCTTTTTTAAAGTTTCGAATTTTGATGTGACGTCATTTGTACAACCCCCCCTCCCCCTTCGTCACACATCACAAATGCCTGACCCCCTCCCCTCTAGGTGTGTGACGTCATTTATGGATGGCCCAGAACCTTTCCTGGTAAAATTAAAAAAATAGTTTAGTCTATGGGTCTCTATGGCTGTCTATGAGTCTCTATGGGCCTAATATCTCTATGGGTCTGTATGTCTCTTTCGGGGTCTCCCTGTATCTTTATGGTGTCTATGTATCTATATGTGTGTCTTTGATATCTCTATGGGTCTAGTATCTATATGGGTGTCTATGTATCTCTATGCGTGTCTTTGATATCTCTATGGGTCTGTTATGCATATGGGTGTCTATGTATCTCTATGTGTGTCTTTGATATCTCTATGGGTCTAGTATCTATATGGGTGTCTATGTATCTCTATGAGTCTCTGTATATTTGGCTGCTGCTATAAATTACCACGTGATGATGATGATGTCAACCACTTGGTTGATCTGCAATTCGTGATTGCCAGGTCACTTTTGAAAAAGAGCTACACAACTCAGTGGGCTTTACCTGGCAAAATAATAAAATAATATTCCCTAGTGGTGAATCATGCCCCAGTTACGAGGCGCCCATGGGACTGAGTCGATCCATGCCAAGGGGCAAGAGGGGCGCCGCTCTCTTCTTGTTTCTCCCCTAGAGGGCGCTGGAGTCGTGGATGTTGAGACTCGGGCACTCGGAGTCCGGTGGGGGCCCCCTCGTGGGTCCGACGAGATGTGGCGAGATGTTAACTACCTCGCCTGGTGTGCAGGGGGTCGTGGGTTTGATCACGACGATAATTACTTCTGCATTTTTGGAGTCTGCGTCTTTCTCCCTGTGGTCGCGTGGATTTTTCTCCGAGTCCTGCGGCTTTTCCTTCCACATTTAATATCGGCATAATCCAGGTCGGGTTTTCCCACGAGTCGGAATCGGATTTATAATCCAAGGCATTCGTTATCTGCTGTGCACAACCCGCAGTGCCCAAGAGAGCATGTACGGGTTCAAGCAAGCGTTTAGAGTACAGTATTTAGAGTATTTGGCTTCTATCAATTTCCACCTGATAAGCCATTTCATTGAGCTATCATTTGTGATATTCAGGTTCCTTCTGCAAAAAGAGCTACATGGCTCAGTGGGGCCTTACCTGGTAAAATAAAAATAGTTTAATCTATGGGTCTCTATGTATCTCTAGAGATCTCCATGTATCTCTATGGGTCTCTATGTATCTCTATGGGTTTCTATGTATCTATATGGGTCTATATGTATCTCTATGGGTCTCTATGTATCTCTATGGGTCTCTATGTATCTCTATTGGGTCTGCTGCTTTATATTTCCACGTGGTGATGATGTCAGCCACTTTGCTAAGCTGCTATTGTTTGTGACAGCCAGGGTCGCTTCTGAAAAAAATCTACACAGCTCAGTGGGGCCTTAACTGGTAAAATAAAAATAGTTGTTGTTTAAATAAACTCCGGTGACGTGATAAGGGATGGCGTGAGGTGCAGCTGTGCGGTGTTCGTGCCTCTGCGTCCGTGCCTGTGCACGACCTCCAGTGCAGTGCAACAGCTGCACCACAGCTCCACCCCGACAATCCGTGACACTCTCGACACTTTTTTTTATGCCACAGGAGTTGAAGACGCAATGCCGAGTAACCCGACCTCGCGGCAGACTCGCCAATGCGGTTATCGAATGCAGTAAACGTGCAACCCCCTCGTAGTTAATGTTGAGTTTGATAGTGAATGATATAGTTAAAGTAAGCGGCGTCAAAGTTATGAAGCTGCACGAAGTTCGCTTGAATTAATTTTGCCCTCCACGATTTCCACGCTGGGTGGAGGTCACAGGGGTCAAAGAGCCCGGCCGGGACACGGTACCTGCGCCTTCTTGCGAGCGGCCTCCATCCGCTTCACGGACTCCTCCGCCTTCTTCCTCTTCTCCTCCACCGCTCGCGTCTCCTCCCCTACGCGCGTCTGTAGTGAGAGACGAGACGTCACCAGGGGGAGACTCCAGCCCCCTGAGCCACCCCTCACACCGCCCTTCCCTCCACACCGACCCCTCCACAGTGACGGCCCTCATCTCCACGCTGCCTCTCTATGGCGACTGAGACGGGGGCATGGGGAGTGGGCAAGCTGATGCCTCGTTGTAGCAGCCACTGGGAGCCGTGCTGGCTTGGGTGGCCATACCGACTCGGATCCAAGAGCCCAGGTGCCCACAGCTGTCTCATTTAGAAGATAACTCAACTAGAATTGTATATCAGGTGGCTGTTATATTTGTCTCACATCTCTATCCACTCAATTCCTTTACACGAGAATTATGTTTAGTGAGAACCTAGCATTCAATACATCCTAAGGTCGTTTCCTAAAACAAAAAGCAGGAGATAGCTACACAGGCAGAGACAGACAATCATAACAGAGCATGAACACAATTGTTTTTTTCACGACATGTTGTGCAGCCCAGTGACAGAATTGGTCAGATCGTGTTGCGGTGTCTCACTCTGAGGGCCTCACTTTCCGTGTCTCGTGCTCCTTCTTCAGCGTGGTGACATCATGTCCTTTGTGTTCACCTGCGATGGTGCAAGTTGAGCAGACCAGGATGCTGTCTACTGTGCAGTAGAATTTCAGCTCCTCGCTGTGTTCAGTGCATCTTCGCTCCTCCAGGTTCGCGATGGGAGCCACCAGGACGTGGTCACTCAACCTGGGATTATCCACGTGAGGCTTCAAGTGCGTCGAACAGAAAGACATCTCACATCTCAGGCAGGTCTTCACTGCAGGAGTGTGACCATCACCGCAGTTGTCACACACGACGACCGCGGCCATCCCGTCCCCAACTCTGAGCTGCTCCGCCAGGTTGGCGAGGGCCACGTTCCTCCTCAGCTGGGGTCGCACAGGGAAGGTCGCTCGGCACTGCGGGCAGCTGAAGCTGCTCGCCGTCTCCCAGGCGGCCTCCAGGCACCGCAGGCAGAACGAGTGTCCGCAGCTCAGCGTGGAGGGGCAGACGAACGTGCCCAGGCAGATGGAGCAGCGCAGCTCACTATCCACACTCTCACTGGGAGTCGAGCTCGCCATGACCCATGGCTTCGCTGGGATCGCTCGCTGTGTGGCTCAGAGAGACGCTGGACCAGGACCTCTCTCTTATAGCGACGGTGAAGAAGGAAGTAAAATACTTTAAATATTTTCATTGTCGTCACTGACATCACGAGACACTGCCTGGAATGTGAACCCGCGCCCCTTGGTGTGCAAACAGCAGCCTCAAGGTGAACACGGCTACTGTACACACCTTGACATTTATAGAAATGAGCGCTGTTGTTAATATAAATCGGTGAGGCTCAGCTGCCGTGGCTCATTCGTGAGATGAGTGTCGAGAGAGGAACTTCTACAGCAAGTTGGTGGCAAGATGTTATCTCCTTCGCCCGGTATACAGGAGGTGGTGGGGTTTGATCCAGACCCTGACGCCTGCTTTATATTTAAAGTTTGCGTCTCTCTCTTCGCGGTAGCGTAAATTTTTCTCCGGGTTCTCCGTTTTTTTCCTTCCACATTTACAATCAACATCACGTGTTTAGAGTAGTTGGCGAAATACATTACCACGTGATAAGCCATCATTTGTGGCCAGGTCGTTTCTGAAAACTAGCTACACAGCTCAATGAGTCTTGCCTGCTAAAATTAAATATATAGTTGGCATAGTTGTAGATATCTCATGATGTCCTGTAACTCAATCTCCGTGTAATTACCCCAACGTGACAAGTTGCTTGAACGTCATCGTGGCATCGGGAAAACAAATTGCGTGTAGCCTCCCGTGACAGATCCTGGATTCTTGAGCCTTTTGCTAGCAGTGTGAATCCGTCACCAACTCTACCTGCCTCCATCACCCACTGCTGACGATGTCGCCGTCTCTCACTCTCACCTTGTCTGAAACTGCAGATCCCCGTGCCGACCATTCACAGCCGCACCCACCGCTTACTTCAGCTGCGTTGTTGTTTCACATTCACACGCACGGCTACTCAACGCGCATGCACACGCAGCAACACAAATGCCCATCGGCGTTCAAAATGATAGTAAAAAAAAAACATGAAAATAAAACTCAACTAATTTTATTTTACCAAGTGTAATGCCCCACTGAGCTATTGGCTTATTTTTCCAAAGCGACCTGCCCATCACAAATGATAGCTCAACAAAGTGGCTCGTCATGTTGGAACTGCATAGCTGCTAAATTATATAAATACTGCACTCTAAACACTGCTTGAACCCAGAGACGCTCTCTTGGGCTCTGCGGGTTGTTCACAGCAGACAACGAATGCCTTGGACTCTACACCCCAGTCGGACTCGTGGGAAAACCCAACCTGTATTGAACTGAACACGGCCTGGAGTCATCCACTTTGCTTACTAACCGATAAAAACGCGGCACTGCGTTTGAAAGCTTCCTTCTACAAGGTCACCAATGCGAGCGAAGGGGGTTCCCACGATGTCCACGGCTCATTCCTTTGTGCAGCAGCAGCGACGGCTCAGTGCTCAGTGAGGCGCAGTGGCTCCAGGCCAGGCAGGCAGCGCGATCCGCTGTGGGTTTTGTAGCCAACAAATCCTCGCAGCGTCCTGGCAGAGCCGGTTCGGTGACAGCTCAGCACCCCTCGGGTGCAAAGCAGCCCACACCCGGCTACGCATTCAGTTACACTCACACACTCACTCACAATTACACAAACGCTCACTCACACGCTCACTCGCTCACTCACTCGCACACTCACACATACACTGACTTACTCACTTACACACTCTCACACACTCACTCACACACTCTCACACACTCACTCACACACTCACACACACACTCACACACACTCACTCACACACTCACTCACACACTCACTTACTCACACACTCACTCACTCACATACTCACACACTCACAAACACACACTCACACATTCACTCACTCACACACTCACTCACACACTCACTCACTCACACACTTACTCACTCACACACTTACTCACTCACTCACACACTCTCACTCACACACTCACTCACACACACACTCACACACACTCACTCACACACTCACTCACACACTTACACACACACACTCACTCACACACTCACACACACACTCACACACTCACTCACACACTCACTCACACACTCACTTACTCACACACTTACTCACTCACTCACACACTCACATACTCACACACTCACATACTCACTCACACACTCACACGCTCACTCACATACTCACTCACAAACACACTCACTCACAAACACACACTCACACATTCACTCACTCACACACTCACTCACTCACACACTCACTCACACACTCACTCACTCACACACTCACTCACACACTCTCACTCACACACACTCACTCACACACTCACTCACACACACTCACTCACACACTCACTCACTCACACATTCACACACGGGCCTACGGTCTGTCTCTCTCTCTCTCATCGCTTATATAAAGCCGTCTATGTCCCATCTGTATACTCCCGTACATGAATCTGTGTCTCTTGTCTGTGGGTCTCTAGTCTGCATGTCTCTATAAAAAGTCCTCTGTGTCCCGTCTGTGTTGTATAAATGCCGTTTCCAAAAAATAATATTAAGAGTGATTTTGCCTATTTTAACGTAACATATTTGCTCTACAAATGTCTGGATTTAGCGCGTTCTAAAAAAAAACGCGTAATACGAATTACGTCAATTCTCCACGACCATAATAACATGTATTCCAGGGGTATAACCAGAGCCTGTCCAACCGCCTTTGTCTTCCCAGTGGCTGTGATTGCTGCTGCAGCAGGAATTCACATTAAGGCTGAGTCAACCTAAAGAGAGGTGAAGGCCGTTCCACAATAAACAAGGATACAGACACACACCACACCAGGGGCAATTAAGAACATCTGCGCTCACACATTCTTAATTACACTTAGCACACATTTTTAGTTAATCACAATTAATTGCACACGTTAACATATTTAACGTATTTTTTGGTAACTGTTTTTAACAATATATTTAACACAGGTCACCACACATCAGGACCAGCCCTGTACAAGGCACGCAATGGGATGGCCCCCGCAACGTTGACAGCAGTGGCTCTTAACGTTGACTGCAGCCTTGCACCCCTTTGGTTCTCAATAGTAAAAATGTTTAATAATGTTAATAAATACCTGGGGGTTTGATACACAAAGGAGTTTTACTTACGTGCCCGTGCTTAATTTGTGTATCGATTATTTACCTTCTAACAAAGTCTGGCCAAGTCTCACACCCCCCAGAAAGGGCATCTCGCACCCCCAGGGGAAGCGTTCACGCCAGATTGAGAACCAATGTCTACAGGGACCGATCTCCGCTCATTAACCACGAGACCCCTGAGGACTACGGGTCGCCTCCTTCGAAGGACTCCGAGGTCAAGGCTCTGTTGGTGTGGTGATCGGGTGGGTGGGTGAGCGAGTGGGTGAGTGAGTGAGAGGAGGTGGGTGAGTAGGTGGGTGAGTGAGTGACTGAGTGGCTAAATCGCCCTTTACCCCCCCCCCCCTGCCAAGCCCTGCCCGTCTACCCTGCAGGCTCTGTCTATTTTCTGCTTTCCATACGCGCGGTGCATTGGTGGCGGGACCCTCCGGATGCAACTCGCAACTCTCTAAGTGTAAATTATTGTTGTAGTTGTAATTTGCACACGATGAGTAGTAAGTAGTCTCCCTATAATGTACAAAGCGACTTTTACAGCAGGAAAAATATATATTCTAAATAAATAGCAAGAGAAAATATTTCAGCTTCTTGTTTTGAGTTTCATTTTGACACTCGCGTGACGAAACTTCTGCGTTTTTAAAGACAAACAACACTGTATACTTTATATATTTATTTGTTGTCTTAGTTTGTTTCTTCTTCTAATGTCGTTCCAAAAGGACTCCCCTAAACCTTCCTCCCAGGTGGACCACTCAGCAATTGTTATTCCAGACAAGTTGCCAATAACAAAACTAATACGGGGATTGATTGTATTCGCTTGCAGTTACTGGCGAGTTAAGACACATCACAAAATGTACAGTTGGTTCAAATATTGACGTTCATTCTTCACGCATTTATTTCTCAGAACCATGTTGGGTCAGGCAAGGGCGGTACTCGGTTTGAACAAAAATCAATAAAGGGGGGCACAGCAGTGGCCAACAAAGGTTGAGAACCACTGCTGTCAACAGCATTGCGTGCCTTGTAAAGGATTGGTCCAGATGTCTGGTGACCCCCCCCCCCCAAAAAAAATTAATTGACCCCTAACATTTGCTTTCCTTTGCATATTAATTTGTTTTAAATTAACCTTCCTTTAAATATATATATTAAATTTTAGATAATTAAATGGGGGAGAGGGGGGAGGATAGGGTCACAATACATCTGGACCACGCCTGCAGCGTTAAACTTCAGTACGCGTAAGACGACTGGAGTGGTGTTGTGTCACGTGATGGAGGTGTGAAAGTTGCCCCTTTAAACAACAGCTTTAAACACCGCACAGAGCTACCCAGCCATGCCCAACGCACAAACTGTAAGTAACAACTATGTTTATTTTACCATATGAGGCAACACTGAGCTATGTAGCTCTTGTTTTCAGAAACCACCTGGACACCACAAATGATATTCATAGAGACCCATTTAGATACATAGAGACCCATAGAGATGTTAGACCCAGAGTGACACATAGAGACACATAGAGATATTAGACCCAGAGTGACACATAGAGACCCATAGAGATATTAGAACCAGAGTGACACATTGAGACACATAGACATATTAGACCCAGAGTGACACATAGAGACCCATAGAGATATCAGACCCAGAGTGACACATAGAGACACATAGAGATATTAGACCCAGAGTGACACATAGAGATATTAGACCCAGAGTGACACATAGAGACAGATGGAGATATTAGACCCAGAGTGACACATAGAGTTCCATAGAGATATTAGACCCAGAGTGACACATAGAGACACAGAGATATTAGACCCAGAGTGACACATAGAGACCCATAGAGATATAAGACCCAGAGTGACACATAGAGACACATAGAGATATTAGACCCAGAGTGACACATAGAGACACATAGAGATATTAGACCCAGAGTGACACATAGAGACACATAGAGATATTAGACCCAGAGTGACACATAGAGACACAGAGATATTAGACCCAGAGTGACACATAGAGACCCATAGAGATATAAGACCCAGAGTGACACATAGAGACACATAGAGATATTAGACCCAGAGTGACACATAGAGACACATAGAGATATTAGACCCAGAGTGACACATAGAGACACATAGAGATATTAGAACCAGAGTGACACATAGAGACACAGAGATATTAGACCCCGAGTAACACATAGAGACACATAGAGATATTAGACCCAGAGTGACACATAGAGACACATAGAGATATTAGACCCAGAGTGACACATAGAGACACATATAGATATTAGACCCAGAGTAACACATTGACACAGAGATATTAGACCCAGAGTGACACATAGAGACACATAGAGATATTAGACCTAGAGTGACACATAGAGACACATAGAGATATTAGACCCAGAGTGACACATAGAGACCCATAGAGATATTAGACCCAGAGTGATACATAGAGACACATAGAGATATTAGACCCAGAGTGACACATAGAGACACACATATATATGGGCACTTAGAGATACACAGGGACACAGAGATACATAGAGACCCGTAAAAAATCCACACGACCACGTGAAGAGAGAGAGAGAGGGACGTGTGACCCGTGCCCGCTGTGCCTCGATATTTCCTGGCCGTGACCGTTATCGAGGACACAGAGGGGTTGCAGTCATCAATAAAAGATTAAATAAAAGTTGTCGTAGCGCTCCTGCGTAGTTCTCCTTGGCTCCATTGCAAGAATCTCGCCATTACGCATGCACGTGTTTTTAGCAACCAATATTCCCTATTATTATTATTATATAAACAATAATTCATGTTATACTAATCATAGCTACCCTTTATATTACTATGCTTTTCCTAACTTGACTATCATTAATAAGGCTGCACTTATTCTAGCTACCAGTTATCGTACTTATCCTATCTATGATATTCATTATGTAAGCTATCCAGACTGCAATTTGCAATGCTATGCTTATCCTAGCTATCATTTCCAACACTAAGATTATTCATCTGTCGAGGTGTTAACCACGCACTGTTCGGTAACCTGCATTGCCACCAGGTATCAAGGGGGCAGTGCAGCGTTACCTCAGTGTACATAACGGTTGGGGTCAGACGAGGTGAAGTGGATCGTAGCCACAGTTTGGGGAGAACCAATCAGCCAGTTCCACGTGGGAATGTGTGATTGGTTATACCTGGCCACAAACGAGTATAAGAAGAGTGACCGCGCAGAGCTCACGGAGTTCTCTCCCTACACGAAGACCGAAGCCCGGGCTGAAGACTAGCTAGGACCCTGGACCAGCCTTCCGGCCCTTTTGAGGGCTAAGGCTCGGTGTATCCAGTGGTCAGGACCCACCGGGCCAGCGGTGGGTCAGATAGCCTTCCCTAGGTCCCAGCCGGAGGACTCTGGGATAGGGTAGTGGTAGACGTGCAAGTCCCGCCAAGCCAGGAGGCTGTACCTCCTTAGGTATGAAGGAGGTTAGCGGTAGACGTGCAAGTCCCGCCAAGCTAGGAGGCTGTGTTAGGGTCGCCGGCCCCCGGGATCTCCCCTGCCTGCGACCCTGTCCGCGAAGTACCGACGCTCCCAGACTCTCCACTAGTGTGGGAGCTGCCGCCGCCGCACTCCTCCCCTGGCGGGGAAAGGTCGTCGCGCTCCTGTTCCCCCCCCTGTGCCGTCCCCCCCCGAGTCCGGGTCTCCTGCCGGTGGGGCATCCCACTCGACCCCCCTGGGACCCGCTAGCGCTTCGCCGGCACCCAAACGCGACGCTCCCCGCCCGCGCAGTCTCACGGTTCGTCGTCACTGCTGTCTGGTCCTCGCGGCGCGTCGATACGTCCCACGGACGTTCGCGCGGCTGGACTCGGGAGTTGACGGGCCTGGGGTTGACTCGAGTAGCCAGAGACCCTTTTTCCTTCGCCCTCACCCGCTTTATTCTTTCTACATCAAAGGGGCTACCTGGTGCCGACTCGCGGGCCAATCAGCTCGCTGGGATCACCCGCCAATCGGTAGGCCCATCTGTATCCCAGCATCCCCCGGGCCGTTGCTTTCAGCGACGTCCGCATCTAAATTTACCTGCTCAGCGACCCTCCAGCCAGAGGGCGACCGTGCTTTCCCGCCGCTCGTGGCTCTGCCCTCCTACCTGCCTGCTGACCCGTGTGTGTTGTGTGTGCTGTCTACCCGCAGTGGCTCGGCAGCCCCGTCGTGACCATGTAATTACAACCAAAGTCACGGCGCCGCGGTGGGTGTTAGCGTCGGGGGAGACCGTCCAATTCCCTGGCTGCAGGAAACCGTGAAGATTATCCCTTTACGAGGGCTTCTGGGTGAAAACCTGTCGGCCAGGGTGTCTCCCCACGCGCTCTAATGGTGGGGGAGTGCGTGCGTGTGTGTTCCGGTGGGGGGGGGGTGGGGAGGTGGTGGGGTGGAGCAATGTCGGCCTCGTCGCTCGGAGCGGCGAGATCGCAGGTGGGCCGCCCGCCGATCGGCTCCGTGGCGGCGGCATCACATAGCCCCCCGAGGTGCCAGTCCCCGTCCCGGGTTGACTGGAGCACCTCGCCTGGGCCGCGCTCACGAGGTAGCGCTGCGGGGTCCGGGGGATCCGCCCGGATCTCGTGGCTGGCCTCGGGGGAGGTGGCTCCGTCCTCGGGGTTTCCTGCAGCGGTCTCCTTCTCCACTCCAGTGGCTCCTCCGATCCCTCGGCACCTGGGGGCTGGGGGACAAACTCCGCGGCAGCGGGGTTTAAGGGGCGGCGTCCCCGCCGTCCTCTGGCGGGGCCGGGACGCCTCGGGGCTGGGGGCACGGCGGGGCCCATGTAGTGCGCGAGGCCCCCGAGCACGGGTGGCGCAGGGGCACCGGGGTTTCGCGGTACTCGGGCAGCGAGGTTCTCCCCCGCCGGGGCTGCCCTCCATGGTTTTAAGCGGCGGACGTTAACCACCGTTTCTCGGCCCCTCTCTCCACCCTGGATTAATACCGTCCAGGGAGAGATCTGCCGTACCACGGTCCAGGGGCCCCGCCAGTAGGTGGTCAGCTTCCCCACCTGTCCGGCCCCGACGCGAGGGGTGTGTAGCCACACCTTGGTACCTGTCAAGAAAAGGGGGGGCTCCACGCGGGGTCGGGTGCTCTGTTCCTGTCGCCGATGCGCGGCCTCCCCTTGCGGGTAGGCCCGGTCCCGGACCCCTCGTAGGGTCTCCATCAGATGTTCCACGGGGCGACTCCCTTCCTCCGTTTGGGGTGGAGGAATGCCGAACAGCAAGTCTGCGGGTAGACGAGACTCACGACCAAACATCATTAGGAACGGGGTTTGTCCCGTCGATGTGTGCACCGTGGTGGCGTAGGCGAACAGGGCGTAGGGGAGGTGTTCGTCCCAATCCCGTTGGTTTGCGGCCGCCATACGCTTGAGCTTTCCGGCCAGAGTCTGATTCATACGTTCAACCATACCGTTCGCCTGGGGGTGGTACGCCGTGGTTCGGTCTTTCTGGATCCCGAACTCCCGGCACAGCGCCTGAAACAACTCGGCCTCGAACTCGCTACCCTGGTCGGTAAGGACTCGCTCCGGGATCCCGTGCTTAAGTACATAGTGCTCCACGAACGCCCGGGCTACTACCAGGGCCGTTTTATCGGGGATGGCCACCGCCACGGGGTAGCGGGTGAAGTATTCCACCGCTACGAGGATATAGCGGTTGCCCCGGTGGGATCGTGGGAATGGCCCCTGGAGATCGATGCCGACCAGCTGGTTAGTCCGACTGACGCGGAACGGCCTTAGGGGTACTTGGTATCGTGCCGGTTTCGGCCCGCACTGCTGACAAGCGCGGCAGCCCTGTACCCAGGCGGCCACATCTTGCGTCAATTTGGGCCAGAGATACTGGCGACGCAGAGTCTCCCGAGTGCGCCGTTCCCCGTCATGGCCCCCGAGCGGGTGGTCGTGTACCAGCCGTAGCAGCTGGGGTCGCACCTGGGCGGGAACACAGATGCACCCCGGCTGGCCGGCCTCGGTTAACTCCCGTACCACCCCGTTCTGCACACACAACCGGCCATACAAACCGCTCCAGGGCCCTGGTAGGGTGTTTTTCCCCTCCCGCAGGGCCGCTTCCACCGCCGCCAGATCCGGATCCCGCTGCTGGGTCTGCCTCAGCTGCTCGTCGCTCAGGCCCGGGAAGGCGCAGCCGACGTCCTCCTGGATCCGTCCGATCGGGGCGGGGTGGTCCACGGGGTCCCGAGTCGTGGGCCCTGCGCTCGCCGGGCGGCCGACTGGGTCCGCGCCTCCACCTGTGGGGGTCTCTGTGGCGCATACCGCACTCTCTCTCGCCGGGGGGGGGTTAGGTTCAGCGGGTTCCCGGGGGTCCGTTGCCTGTCGGCAACGTCCCCCCGTGAAGCACGGGCAGGCCTCCTCCGCCCTCGTCTCGGCACACACCGCGGGTCGCCGTGATAATGCGTCCGCGTTTGCATGCGTCCGCCCCGCCCGGTATTCGATCTGCAGGTTGTACTCCTGCAGCTGCGCCAGCCATCGGGCCATCTGTCCCCGCGGTTCCTTGAAGGTGAGGAGGAACTGCAGAGCATAATGGTCCGTGCGCACTCGACATTTCCTGCCGTATAAATACGGCCGAAACTGTTTACACGCGAAGATCACAGCGTACAATTCCTGACGGGTCACACAGTAGTTCAGCTCGGCCCCGCTCAGGGTCCGGCTGGCGTACGCAATCACCCGTTCCACCCCTTCCTGCACCTGCGACAACACCGCACCCAGCCCGCTGCTGCAGGCGTCGGTGTCCAAAATAAAGTCGGTGGTAAAATCGGGGAAAGCCAGTGTGGGGGTGTGTGTGAGGTGGTCTTTGAGGGTGGTGAAGGCCGTCTGGCAGGCCTCCGTCCACTGATAGGGGTTCTTGGGGGAAGTGAGTTGGGTGAGGGGGCGTGCAATCTCGCTGAATCCCTTTACAAATCGACGGTAATAGGTGGCGAGCCCCAAGAATGACCTTATCTCCGACAGGTTTCTTGGCTGTGGCCAATCCACTACGGCGCGTACCTTGTCCGGATCGGTGCGCACCCCCGCCTCGCTGACGCGATGTCCGAGGTACCCCACCTCGCGCTGTGCGATGTAACACTTACGCGGCTTGAGCTTGAGATGAGCCGCTCGCAGTCGCTGGAACACCTCCCGTAACCTGGACCAGTGCTCAGACAGAGATCTACTGAACACGATCACATCATCCAGGTAAATCAGGCATTGCTCCCACTGCAAGCCCCGCATCACCAACTCCATCAGCCGCTGGAACGTCGCGGGCGCGTTGGTGAGCCCGAACGGGAGTACTCGAAACTCGAATAGCCCCATCGGGGTGGTGAATGCGGTTTTTGGCCGATCCTCCTCCGTCATCTCCACCTGCCAGTACCCGGACGCGAGATCGAGGGTGGAAAAATACCGCGCTCCGGCGAGGCTGTCAAAGGTGTCGTCGATGCGCGGTATGGGGAAGGCGTCGCCGAGGGTGACTGCGTTTAGTTTGCGGTAATCGACGCAAAACCGGGTTGACCCGTCCTTTTTTGTTACTAGCACCACCGGGGCAGACCAGGGGCTCGCCGAGGGCTGAATTATGTTATCGCGGAGCATGTCCCTGACCGCCTCTTTGATCTGGGCGCGTTCGGGTGCGCCCACGCGGTACGCGGGGAGTTTTATGGGTCGGGCGGCCCCGGTGTCGATTTGGTGCTTAACGAGATCTGTGCGACCCACGTCTGAATCGTGTTCGCTGAACACGTCGGCGTACTCCCGCAGTAACCCGCGTAGCTGATCGGCCTCTCCCTTGGGTAAATCTGCCCAAGGTACGTGTACCGCGTCAAGAAGGGGGACGACCTCGGCGTGGGGAGTCGGGCCGACTCGCCAGGCCAGGTCTTGTTGGTCCTCGGGGCGACCGGGGTCCTCCGCCCAGAGTGCGAATACCGAGTCGCTGGAGTGGCACGCGTGTAGGGGGTGCACGGTGGCTACTGTGGTGCGCCGTCGTAGTATTGCTGGGGTGCCGTGGGGGTTAAACACACGCATGAACAATCGGCCCCCATCGGCGTTTACCAACGTGGCTGACCCCACAACCCCGTATCGTTTTGCCAACTCCGGGTGAGGAGTTAGCATTACCTCCCCCGATGGTCGGTGCGCGGGGTCGGTGGAGGGTGTCGCCACAGGTACCAGCATCTCGGCGAGCGGCCCGATGGTGACGGCCGTCGTCAGGGTAGCGGCCACAGGTGTGAAGCGGGGGCGATTCGGCTCCCGTCCCAGGAATGGAATCCGTTCCCCGCTGCCTTCCACGGTGGCGCACCACTGTCGGGGCTGCACGTTGAGCCCCAGCTTTTCCAGGAGGTCGGTACCTGCGATACACTCGTGGCACAGCACACTCGAGACGTAGAACTCCTGAGTGCACACCTGGTTTCCGAGACGGACCTCGAGGGAGATCCTTCCCAGCAACCCCATCCCGGCTCCGCTCGCTGTGTGCAGCGCGCAATCCGGGGCCGGCAGGCGGCTCACGTCAACCCCGAGCACGCTGCAGTGCGCGGCGCTCACGAGTGAGGCCACGGCCCCCGTGTCCAGTAGGATCCGGGTGCGCTGCCCGTTCACCTGTCCTTCCACCAGTGACGTGGCCCCCGTGATTCCTGCCACCAGCTCCCGTAGCCAGTCGCCCGTCCTCACCGCGTCCTTGGGTGTTGTGGCCGTGACCTGTGTGGGTGTCACTTGCTTACCATTGTTATTATCGTCGTTTTGTTTCGGGACCTCGGTGATTGCACCCCTAGGTGGTCCACTCTCTAGGGGGCGTTGGCGTTTAACCCTTCGGTATATCTAGCGCGGGCGATCTGTGGGCAGTCTCTCATGAGATGCCCCTGACGGCCGCACATATAACACGCCCGGGGGGGGGTGGCGGCTCCATAGTGGGCACCCTGCCCGCTCCCTCTCCCCCCCGTGCGCCGCTGCCCAGACTCTGCTTCTAGTCGGGCTACCCTCCCAGCTAGCCCTCCCAACTCGGTCTGAATCGTCTCTACCGTAGTCTGCAGCGTAGTCACATGTGCCCGTACTTGGGTTACGTTGTTGTCCACTTGGGTTACTTTGTTGTCGATCCCCCCGATGCCCGCCTGTATCCCCGCTACCCATCCCGGGGTGGTCTCGCGGGATACCGGAGGCCCCCTTTCCCGACCCCCTACCATCCTGGTGAGCTCCTGTTCCTCCTCTTCCTCCTCGGTGGACAGACTTGCGATGGTGCGCTCCCGTCCCAGTCCTCGGAGCTGTGCGCGTTCGCTAGAAATTCTTTCACATTTGCGCGCGCGCTCGACAAGGGCATCAAAGGAGAGGCGCGTACAGTTCACGTCTGGCTGCCACCACGCCGTGCGCATTAAGTATCGCTGGATTTTCTCTGCGGCCAGCTCCTCAATCGCTTCCGTGGTGTGCCTCGGGCGTGCGATCTTTGTTAGCTCACGCACATCCTCGGCATAATCGCGCAGGTCCTCGCCGGGTTGGCGACGGCGTGCCTCTAAGGCCGCTTTTGCCTCCTCCTCATCGCGCGTACCGAAGCGCAGATCAAGTCGGCGCATCAGCTCCTCTAGCTGTGTCTGCGCGCTTGCGGGTAGGGCTTCCACAAAATCGGCTGCCCGCCCATCCAGATTCATATTAAGTTGACGTAGCGTCTGCGCGTCCGTCCACCCATTAATTTCCTTAGCCCCTAGGACGTTGCGGGCAAATGCTCTCCACGAAGGTGTACCCCGGCCAGTGAATATATGCCTTATTTTCGCGTGGGGTAACGCGGGGGTTCGTACCGCTTCTGACACCATATTGTTAGGGTCGCCGGCCCCCGGGATCTCCCCTGCCTGCGACCCTGTCCGCGAAGTACCGACGCTCCCAGACTCTCCACTAGTGTGGGAGCTGCCGCCGCCGCACTCCTCCCCTGGCGGGGAAAGGTCGTCGCGCTCCTGTTCCCCCCCCTGTGCCGTCCCCCCCCGAGTCCGGGTCTCCTGCCGGTGGGGCATCCCACTCGACCCCCCTGGGACCCGCTAGCGCTTCGCCGGCACCCAAACGCGACGCTCCCCGCCCGCGCAGTCTCACGGTTCGTCGTCACTGCTGTCTGGTCCTCGCGGCGCGTCGATACGTCCCACGGACGTTCGCGCGGCTGGACTCGGGAGTTGACGGGCCTGGGGTTGACTCGAGTAGCCAGAGACCCTTTTTCCTTCGCCCTCACCCGCTTTATTCTTTCTACATCAAAGGGGCTACCTGGTGCCGACTCGCGGGCCAATCAGCTCGCTGGGATCACCCGCCAATCGGTAGGCCCATCTGTATCCCAGCATCCCCCGGGCCGTTGCTTTCAGCGACGTCCGCATCTAAATTTACCTGCTCAGCGACCCTCCAGCCAGAGGGCGACCGTGCTTTCCCGCCGCTCGTGGCTCTGCCCTCCTACCTGCCTGCTGACCCGTGTGTGTTGTGTGTGCTGTCTACCCGCGGTGGCTCGGCAGCCCCGTCGTGACCATGTAATTACAACCAAAGTCACGGCGCCGCGGTGGGTGTTAGCGTCGGGGGAGACCGTCCAATTCCCTGGCTGCAGGAAACCGTGAAGATTATCCCTTTACGAGGGCTTCTGGGTGAAAACCTGTCGGCCAGGGTGTCTCCCCACGCGCTCTAATGGTGGGGGAGTGCGTGCGTGTGTGTTCCGGTGGGGGGGGGGTGGGGAGGTGGGGGGGGGGGTGGGGAGGTGGTGGGGTGGAGCAATGTCGGCCTCGTCGCTCGGAGCGGCGAGATCGCAGGTGGGCCGCCCGCCGATCGGCTCCGTGGCGGCGGCATCACAGCTGTACCTCCTTAGGTATCAAGAAGATCTGTGTGTAGGTGACGCTGAGTCCGGAGGCTGTACCTCCTTAGGGTATCGGGTGAGGGGACCGTATACGCCTGTGTGTTAAGGACTGTATAAGAAAGGAATAACAATAAACAAAGTGCCTCCTAAGAAGTTTATTTGTCTTTACAACACTACACATCTATAGTACAGGCAGTCCCCAGGTTTCAGAAGGGTTAGGTTCCAGAGAATGTAACTCGATTTTTTTCTATGTCGGAATCTGAACAATTTAGCCCGAAAATCAAGATACAAGCCCATAGCCGGAAATAGGTCATTTGTTCTTAACCTGGGGTGCATCACGCACCCCCTGTGGGTACAAGATGCACATTCTGGGGGGTGCGAGACATGGGCAGATTTATTTAGAAAGTAAATAATTGAAAAGACAAAGTAAGTACGGGCACGTTAATACAACTACTTTGTTTCATCAAACCACTGTATTTATTACCACTGTACACCACAAACTATACACCACACAATATACAGTACACTATAGACTCCACTATACACCACACACAATACACTACACTATATACACTACACTATGGACTCCTCTATACACCACACACTATACACCACACAATATACACTACACTATAGACTCCACTATACACTACTATACAGTACAATATACATTCCACTATACACTACACTACACATCCACTGTAACTCCACTATACACTGCACTATATATAAACACTATAAACTCCATTATACACTACACAGCTATACAGTACACTATACACCACACTATACAGTGTACTATACACTCCACTATACACTACACCAGCGGTTCACAAATTAAGTGACCGTCAAGTAAGTACAACGTCTTTGTTTCACCAAACACTTTGTGTGTATTAACATTATCACATTGTTAACGACTGACAACCAAAGGGTTGCAGGCTGCAGTGACTGCTCACGGCTGAGATTTGTTTCCACGCTGAGCGTAGGAATGTGAAGCCGAACCGGTCGGAGGGGTTCTCATTTGGCGGTGCGTGACACAACTTTGAGTGATAAACCTTCACATTCTGAAGTTAAAGGGCTGTGGTGTGATACTCAAAATGCGTGTTGCTTTTGATTACGGCACGAATTATTAGACGTTGTGAGTGTGTTAACCAGCTTTGGCACGTGTACACGTTCAACACCTTCAGTTGAACACAACAGCATTATTCACTATGATCGAGTGCAAATATCTCTTGCAAAGGGAACAACACGATGTTGTATTATGCAAAACTTAAACGGCATTGTAGCATTAGTTGAACACCTTCGTGTCGACGTATTTACAAACGTAACATTAGACACTCTTCCTAATCCCGTTTACTGGATGTAAATTTGCAACCTGCGGGGTGGAGCGGTGGTGCAGCGGTTCGCGCATTGCACTGCCAATCGCCCCAGCTGAGATCAACGCCTGGCCAAGTCTGACATCGTCCATCGCTCGCACAACTCCACCGCCCGCGTTGTTCATTCGTGCTTCTTGTTAATTGTTTTGTTGTTTCACAGACTCATCACGGACGAATCTGTGTGCGTGTTAACGCGTCCATTGTCCGTCTCCTCTCAGCCGCGTGTCGTCCGAGGGCGGCTTCACCGCTCGAGCTGCGAGTGGCGCGCCCCTGAAGATGCCTGCGGCAGCGCCTTGCGGACGCTCGAGAGGGGAACATCGCTCAGCGCGCAGCCCGACACAGGAAGCCGCACCTGAAGTATTGACAGGTGATGGGGCTATAAATATTTACTGATATCATAAGACAGGAATGTGTGTGCGTCCCGCGCGTGACGTCACTCCACATGAGGCCCCCGTCCTCATTAATAATCATGAGCGGGTGACGTCACCCCACATGGGCCACCCCCACCCCCCTCATTAATAATCATGAGCGGGTGACATCACTCCACATGGGCACCCCCCGTCATTAATAATCATGAGCTGATGACGTAACTCACGTGGACCCCACCCCCTCATTAATAATAATGAGCGGGTCATTATTTTCGATAGAATATTTCAGATTAACTGCAAAACACCCGTCCTTGAACGGGCTATAGGCTAGTAATTATATAATTATATATCTCGAACGCAATCAGATAGCGCAGAAAGTAAACACAGCAATGAGCACAATTCAGTGCACCAAATAAAGTAATTTGACAATTCAAAGGCATCTAAAAAAATTCATAGAAATACAAGCACAGAGATCCACGTGGAGCCTGCATAGACTTGTGTGACCAGCACTGTTAGCGTGCACCTATTAACGCAGGGAGTTGTACGAGATGGTGGTTGTGACTATAGCTCCAAGCCCGACCGCCTTTGTCTCCCCAGTGGCCGTGTTTACACAACGCACCAGATACTCATTTGAGGTTGAGTCGACCCAGGGAAGGCCTAGGACCGGTTCAGATGATCGTCGCCGGTGTTTGACCGCGAGCGGGAATCGAACTCGGGTCGCTGGGTTCGTAGCCCAGCGCAGCGCTCACGGCTGTGGCCACCGCTCCACCCACACGGAGTCGTCCACAGGCGCCAGGGACACGCCGAGGGGGAATCCCCGCCGCGTGATCAGCGCCCCACTCGCCCCCCATGGGCACCCACGGCAGTCAGGAGATGTTTTTGTTTCGTCTTCCAAGCGGCCTCTCGCTCCCAAGCGAAAGCCTCGCCCCGAATCTCGCCTCGCCTCCTCCTCCTCCACGCGAGCAGCTGGGCTGTGAGCAGCTCGGCAGCGTTGCCACTCACGACCCTTCACGTCCATTCTCATTGACGTGCGCACACTCCTTCACTTTGATGTTGCAGCTCGTGTGCCTACACGCGGAGGGTTCTGTCACGCGTGGTTTGTTTGGTTTAAAAATAAAATATATTCTCAACAGCAGTGATTTCCCCTGTGCTTAACGTGATGTACAATGGGTGGGTGGCGTTCGTGCGAGTGAATAAGTTCATCCGTGCTCTGTACAAGACGCAGCTACTCACACTCGCCTGCCCCTAACATCCACCATTTAACAAGGGGAGGAACCGGTGCATTTATTATTAATTTTATTAGCCCTGTTGTTTATTTTATTATTAATATATTATTCATACACGATTCATTTTATTTAAAATATTAAATATGTTATAAATATTTTCGACAGCGTCCCGACAGTTCTGTTCCTTCACTTGAAGAAGGCCGCTTATGTTGTGGCCGAAACGTCGTGAGAATATTGTGTTATTTTATTTTATCAATTTATTATTTTATTCTCATTCTACGTGACTTTACCGAAAGAACCAAAGAAGACGTCGTGAGAATTTTATTGCCTCATTTTGTTTTATTGTTTTATTCTCATTCTGCGTGACTTTACCGAAAGAACCAAGAAGATGAATCCTTGCAATCACGAAAGCTTTAAATCGAAATATTCTTATATAATTAACTTTATTTAAGTTATTAAATCAAATGTTTTTCATTATGTTATTTAAATTAGTAAATTTATGTAACTTATTAATTTTATTTACGTGTATTTTTATAAATGTCATTACTAATACATTTTATAATACATTTTATTATTCATTTTTCCTACCTATTATTCACTATATTTTCTACTTAATGTTCTTATGCTATTCATTGTGCGCAGTTGCAAATCTTCGCTGAGGTCGTGACGGGATTCTTTTGTTCCTTTCCTGTTGCTCTGTGGCCCCGGCACCGTTCCCGTGCTGCTGCGATGTGCACCGACGCCCACTTCAGTGAGGGCGATGTTGGCACGCAGACGAATAAAAGTCCCTTCGTGTCCAGTCAATGTCTCGTTACTTGAACAAAAATGTAAAACCTTACCCATGGCTCGAAGAGTATCTTGAAGCTCATTAATTATCCAAACTGCACCAGGATTGTCCACCCGACGCTCGGGGGACGATTTTTGTGTACGTATTGAATGGGTGGCCCCTTAGTCAGCGCGCCCCGCGAGTCCCTGCGGTGGAGCGGCAGCGCCCTCGCGTGGCGCGCACCAACACCGCTCCAGGCCCGGCCGGTACCCAAACGGCGTCTGGGAATCGGTCGCGATTCGTGACTCGGTCCGCAACTCTGGAGCAGTGCCGGCAGTAAAACAATGAACCCCACGTGACCCCCAACACCCCCATCTCCCCCACTCCCTAGGGGTCCCTCTCGCGTGATAACCCCCAAGCCCCCCCCCCCCCAGACAACCCCCCCACCTCACGCCCCCTTCCCTAGCACCCCGCACCCCCTCCCACTACCCTGTGGTGGTTTGGGGCAGGGGGCTGAGTGGAGCAGAGCACTCGTCAGCTCGACTCCATTGATGGGCATGGAGCCGGGTGGTGGTGGTGTTGGTAGTGGTGTTGGTGGTTGTGGTGTTGCTGGTGTTGGTGGTGGTGGTGTTGGTGGTGGTGTTAGTGGTGGTTGTGGTGGTGTAAGCTATTATTTCGCTGGAGAAATCCAACATCAACCCAAATGGATGATGAATGAATGCATTTCATTAGCCAGGGTTCAACAAGACGCTTTGATCAGACTTTCCACAAGTGGAAAATCGATTCTGAAAGTGCCAAGTTTGCCTTGACACCTGTATGCGCAAACACTTGGTGCTTTCGTAACTTTCAGTGCCTCAATGGGGAAATGTCTTCCTGCACCACACGCATCGACCGGGAAATAACCGAGGGACTCGGAAAAGCAAACGTTTCAATGTAGGCCTCTTTTTTTATTGGTGAATTTTACACAGCCAAAAAAAAAGCGTTCCTTTAGAACACTTCATCAACGTCACCAAAACAAATAAAAAGGGCGCTGCGAAACGCCGCTCTAGCTCTCGGTAGCAACGGCGGTCATCTTGGTGTAGGCGAGCCCCTTGTAGACGCCGCTCAGGGGAGCGTCAAGGGATGCGCCGTTCACGCAGCTGATGCGCAGCATGGCCGTGTACGGAAGGTCGATGTCGGCGCGACCGATGTTGGCGACCACGGTGACAGTCTTGTGGGGCGGAACAGCGACGGGGAACGTGAGCGTTTCCGTCTTCTCCTCGGACTCCTCCACCGCGTGCGTGCTCTCACTGCCCATGGTGAAGCTGAATCCGGTCTCCACCTCCATGACCTCGGGGATGCCGGCCTTCACCGACAGGCTGAAGGTGGACTCGATCTTGTTGGTGGTGGACCACGATGACGTTTTGGTGATCTTCTTGGAGCTCTCGAAGGTGTACGACTGCACGACGCTGGTGTCGTTCTTGTACTCCATTTCTTTAATCTCCTCCATCTGCACGTTGGGCAGAACCTGGTGCATGGTCGGGTACTTCATGTCCTGGATCACCGACGACTTTATGGCATTGATGAAGAGGAAGCCCATGGAGTCAATGTCGGACCCCGCTCGGCCCTGAACGCCCAAGCAGATGCCAGAGCCCACGTCGATCTTGTACTCGGTCTTGAGCCCCCAGTCCGTCATCTTGGCAAAGAACTCGCGACTGCGGCTCGTTCTGAACTTGATGGCGCCCAGGCGAGTGCCGGCCCCGTTGCCCCACAGCGAGAGGCTCTTGATGAACTCGCCCGACTCGAATTCGAACTCCTGAGCGGAGGAGTTCATGGTGCCAAATGTCTCCCTGCGCCCGTCCGTCAGCCACACCTTCACGCCCCTCACCTGCCAGCCCCCAACGCTCACGGAGAGCTTCTGCAGCGTGGCCGCATTCGTCAGCCCGTTGAACGAGAACTTGTTTCCACCTTGGCCGCCAATGATGTGCAGCGTGGTCGGGAACGCCATGATGTCGAGCTGAGAGCGAGACAGAAGCAGTGGGGAGAGCGTGCCACGCGCGTTTTAAAGCTTCGTCTCTTGCGGCTGCCATCTTATCATTTGAACGCATCGCCACCGTTCGCCGTCGACTGTAGTTGTAGCGTGACGTTCCTACTCTTTGGTTGTTTCGGTAAAGTCACGTGGGTGAATTAAAAAAACTAAATTTAATCACGTTTCGATTCCAACACAAGTAATCATCATCAGGTGTGAAAACCACAGCAATAATTTTTTTCTACTGAAGTGGGACATTATCTTGCCTTAATTTTGGTACCTCGAAGTAGTTCAAAAGTGCCCAGAGTTTGTGTTTATCTGAAGGTCCAGCCAAACGTGATGTCAATTCATCCAGGCACCATTCTAGAGCGCCAAATTGAATGCGACAGACGTCTATTGCCAAATGCGTCGCTTATCGTTGACGGCGGCGGTTTTCACGTCTTTATTGCCAAGCATGGGCAAGTAGCCAAACCTAGCGCCAACATTCTTACGAAAGGCGTAAGCCACCTTGAGATTGCGCCAGTTTTTCGTTAGCGGCCAAAAATAATTACGGCACAACGCGCACGCACGCGTCTACACACGCACCGAGTGTAGCCACCGCTCAACAATTCACGGTCGCGGTCGTGGGGACTGCAGGCGTCCGAGGTGGCGGCGGTGGAGTAGCAAAAGGGAAGTTTTACAATTTTTGCTTCCTTGCTGCCCACGCCTGGGGAAAAAAAAGAGGCCTCGTGAACCGGCCGTGTAAAGCGCGGTCCAGTCCAGTGGGTCCTAACCTTCACCGCCCCATTGGTTCTTAATCGCTTAAACAATTTTTTTTTATAATTTCGATTTAAAGCTTTCGTGTCTGCAGGAATTAATATTCTTGGTTATTTCGGTAAAGTTACGTAGAAGGGAAATAATAAAATAATGCAAACGAAATTATTATCTTATTACTTTCAAATAATAGTGTTATTATTTTATTATTTCCCTTCTACGTGACTTTACTGAAAGAACCAAGAAAATTTTTATAATGTTAATAAACCCATCGGGTTTGATTAAACAAAGCAGTTGTATTTACACGCCCGTGCCTAATTTTCATTTTCGATTACTTACCTGGCCATGTCTCCCCCCCCCCCCCCCAAGAAAGGGCACCTCCAGCACCCCAGGTTAAGAAGAAGAACCACGGACCCAGTCCCTGCCACCCACCCCCAACGACCCACACGGCTACAGGAGGCCATCATCCAGCAGTGGCAATACAAGGAGAGCTGCTGCACGATCTCGCGTTGCATAACAACCGACCGCATCGTGAACGCAATCACAAAACAAGTTGTATTCTCGACGACCACGGTAACAAATTATCACTGGAACCCGGTCGCCGAGCCAGAGGCGACAGCTGGGGATAAATCGCGAAGATTGATCGGAGCGGCGAGCTCTGGGACAAAATCTATCGTGGGCTAAAGAAACTCACCCCCCCCCCCCCCGCACCCCCCCCCATCCACCCCCCCCCAATGAATGTAGCAAAAAATATTCACGAATGCGTAGGGCTTGGTCTCAATTGGGGGTGGGTGGGGGGGGGGCAAAAATCTGAACTCCTACAGAAATCCCCTTCCAGCGTAAGGATCCCAGCCGCCATCCCACCCCCGCCCAACTCACCGCTCACGTGAAAGCAGTCGATTCCGCGAAGAGCCGAATGGTCCCTGTGCCAGACGCTCCCTCCTTTTATATGGCAGAGTGAGCACCTGCGCCCGCGTGGCGTAACAATGAACGAGCACCGCGTGACGTAACAATGAGAGCCGCTTTGTGGGCGTTGCGCGCCCACTCCTCATCCTGCCAACTGCGCCTCACCCGGGTGGCCAATCGTCATGAGCCACCGCAAGACGCTGCCAGAGGTTCGCTTCGCTGCTGTGGGGCGAATGAGAACGCCCCCCCTCCCCCCCTCGTGAATGCAATCGCGCTGTTGGTACGTGGGGTGGGTGATTAGTGGGAGGTGGTCCGCGAGAGTTCACTGGGGTTTTGTCGACGCAAATGGAAGAAGAAAAAAAAAGTGTCTTGGCTACGTTTTGTTGCTCAATCCTGAGCGGCCGTTTAACGAAAAAAGAAAAAAAATTGACGGACTTTCGCAACCAAAATTTTCTATCACGGCGGGTTTTTTTTTTGCTTTATGGGTTTGATTGCGTGAATACGAATGTGCGCCACTACTGCTAACCACCTGACGCAGTCAATTAGTAAATGGGTTGTCACTTAACACAAAATGCGTACAATTAGTGACTACTTCAGCCAGCTCAACCTGTTTATTTGCCGTGCAGCAGAGTAAAATAAAACAAAAATTCCCGGCAAAGTTGCCCGAAGAAGCTGTTTGCTGTTATCCATTGTGGAGGTTTTTATGCACATAGATCGCATAAATATGAATGTGGTGCCGTTAAACCCGCCACCACCAGACGATCACTGTTAAATTACTTATGGCTTTATTTTGGTGATTTCGAAAAGTTTTTTTGGTTTGGCCATGTTTGTTTGTTGTAGTACGGAGATAGACTGATGGCTTTAATCTAAGTTGTCTTGAGGTTGTTGTTGTTTGACTTGCATCCAAATGGGATTTTTGCACACAGCGTTGGTGTACGGTGCGTTTTTCTGGAAGACTTTGCAGTTTTTTCCTGGATTTTCTGTTTGCGTGTAGTAGTCACTTTAAGATGTTTTCTTGTTCATGTTCTTTTGTTTGTTGCGGTTGCACCCGATTCAAGAGCCGAATGGCTCACAGGGCTATACCAAATAAATGAAACTGAAACTAAAAAACTGAAGACACGGCCAATCAATAAGGGGTTTGTCACGTGAACAAAACGTGCCAATTCGTAACTTGTATGACGCTAGTCGCAATTACTGGCGAAACGTCACGGCACTCGAATTGTCAATGTTGCAATGGGTTTACTCTCCAACACAAAACCAGTGGGTGCTGATTTCGTAACGAATTGGCACCACATTTTGTGCAGAAGTTGTTGTTGTTGCATTGCTCAAGAACACCGCTTTACGGGAAACTAAAATTGCGTTATAATGAATAAATTAAATCTAATATTGGGTGTTGTGGGTAAAGCCCAGTTAGCAATAACAACTTCAGATGTCCACCGGTGCAGTTAAAGAGTCAGGCGCCTGGTACGCAGGAGGACGTGGGTTCGATCCCGGACCCTGACGATGCTTGCTGCTGCTCTATGTTTGGAGTCAGCGTCTCTCTCTCTCTCATCACCAGGGTGGCTATGTGTCCTGACTTTTGGGCCACCATCTATAACAACAACAATCTCTATGTGCCCTGACTTTCGGGCCACACTTGGCGGTCATTGCAGCGGTTCGTGATGGCGATGGACGTGGGGGTGGACGGTGATGTTGGCTATTGGTAAATGAATGAAGCTGATGGTGGTGGTGGTGATGGCGTTGATGATGCTGGTGATGTTAACAATGCCGACGTCCTCATCATCCTCATCTTGCCTCTGGAGTTGGCTGTCCTTTGGCATCGCATAACGGTTCTTTTTTTATAAACCAACATTTGCGGTATCACCCACGTCCTGCCTCGATAAGTTACATTGCAACATGGCTGACATGTTAATGTCATTACTCAGTGGGCAAAGACAAAGATCCCCCGCATAGCCTGTAACAGACTCTTGGGGCAAGTGGTGTTAGCGAACGGTGTCTATGAAGGTGGCACACGAGGGGGTGTTTGGCCAGCACCACGCCCGGCCGCCTTTGTCTCCCTCAGTGGCGATGATGTTTACCCACCGTGCCAGCTACTCATTTGAGGGGAGGCCCAGCAGGACCGGTTCATGATAATCATTACTTGGGTTGTCTCGGTGGCCGTGAGCGGGGATCGAACTCGGGTCGCCGGGCTCGTCAGCGCAGCGTGGCGCTAAACTGCAACACTGCCACTCCCCAGGTGGGGGGCATTGATGGTACCAGGCACAGCGTACTCATCAGAGCAGGAGGTTGGGGTAGGCAAGTGGAGGTAGGGTGGTGGTGGTGGTTGGCCAGGTCATTACCATTCTGGGCTCAGGTATTTAAGACCTTTTCTAAGGTTTAGGAATGGACCCCACCCGATCTACGTGCTGTGTCATTCTTCCTCGTCTCTAGAGCCTATAGCTCGGACACTCCTGCACTGAGATTACAGGGCCCTAATGCATACAGGACATTGAGTATGGGAGAGGGAGGGGAGGTTCGTGAATCTTCCACGTGCTCACTACGGTTCACCTGGCTGCTGCGTTGAAATCTCCTTAACCGAGATTCGTTCTGTTCTCGAGTCAGTCCCACTTTTACTTAGGCCTCCACGGGGATAGTTTTTCTCACCCTAATTTTTTCCAGATGTATCGTTAATCTTATTGAATACCCCTCCCCTCCCCCCCCCATTATATGTGTAGTGACATGAATGGAGTCACTATGGCATTTAGCGCCAGCTAACGTCACAAGAGTGGAGCTGTGTGTCTTGGGCCTCTCTCGGGCACCAGAGTGGGAATGCCATGGAAGCGGGACTTAGGGGGCATAGTCCTGGTGACAGTGAGAGAGAGGTCGAGTGAGGACGTGGCATTCTGGGTGACCCCGAGAGGGTGCGGGACCGGACGAGGTGGCAAGGGGGGGGGCAAAATGAGGGTAGAGGGACACGTGATGTAGGGGCCAGAGTCTTCGGGAAGGATCTGAAAAGAGGCGTGGCCAGGGACAGAGCCCGGGCCATGCAGCAGCCGATGAAGGCCGAGTCCTGAGCCCCGATCTGGGCTGTTCTCTGGATTCAACCCTCGGCGCCAAGTCTCTCTCCGATCTTCGGTCTTCGCTCGCCATCGTTGGTCAGTCAGGATGTTACTGACTGACCCAGTTATGTAGTTACCCTGTTGGGGTCTAGTTAACGTGTGTACGTTTATGTAGTTAGCCCTGTTGGGGCTGTGTAATTAACGTGTTGCCTCCAAGTCAAGTGTCTGCCTCTGTGAAGAACACTAAAAATTGTGTTGACGGCCAAAATAATGAAGCACACACCAGAAGCCAATGTGCAGCCAAAGGGACTTGCAGGCAGCAGGCCGAGGCCTCCTATCGATGTAGAGTGGCCCTACAGAACGACTGTTTGGGGGTGAGGTAGCGGTTTGAAGGCATTGGAGGAGAGGTTCAAACGGGGGGAAAAGGGCGCCAACTGAAAAGAAGAACCCAGAGTCGACTGTGGAGAACCGTGGGGGGAGAACAGCGGGGATTGTCTGGTGGGAAGTTAGTGGCACACAGAGAAGGTTCGAGAGAGAAAGGGGTTTCAAGAGGTGGTATCGGGGAGAGCACAGTGGGTAGTGGTAGTGGCGGCGACGTTCGGGGGGAAGATTTGCGAAGCTTCAAGCGGCAAGGCGACGAAGCCGTGCCACGAGTTGGTGCTGTCTAACGCGACAGAGAAGACTCCAAAGGGCAACTCGTGTGGGTGTCGTTTCTTATGTTTGTAGAAGTCGGCCAATGGTCGGACGTGACCAGAAAGGATGTTCGTGATCGTGGACGACACCCGAAGGGGGGCGACGGGAAGGGCACCTCGGGCAAACTGGAGTTGAGGCAGCACCATTCTTGGCACTCCTCTGATTGGTTATGCAGGTCCCCATCGTGGAAATATTTCAATTGTTAACTACCTTGCCTGGTACGCAGGAGGTCGTGGGTTCGATCCCGACCCTGACGATGCCTGCTGCTGCTGTATATTTGGAGTCTGCATCCCCCTCTCTCTCATAATCATCACAGTGGCTAAGAGATGTTAACTACAGGGCTGCCGCGCTTGTCAGCAGTGTGGGCAGAAACCGGCACGGTATCGGGTGCCCCTGAGGCCGTTCCGCGTCAGCCGGGCGAACCAGCTAGTTGGGATCTACCTAAAGGGGCCATTCCCACGATCCCACCGAGGCAACCGGTATATCCTCGTGGCGGTGGAGTATTTCACGCACTATCCCGTGGCGGTGGCCATCCCCAATAAAACGGCGCTTGTGGTCACCCGGGCATTTGTGGAACACTACATACTTAAACATGGGATCCCCGAACGAGTCATTACTGACCAGCGTAGTGAGTTCGAGGCAGAGCTATTTCAGGCACTGTGCCGGGAATTTGGAATCCAGAAGGACCAAACTACGGCGTATCACCCCCAGGCGAATGGTATGGTGGAGCGTATGAACCAGACCTTAGCCGGAAAGCTCAAATGTATGGTGGCCGCTAATCAACAGGATTGGGATGAACACCTCCCCTATGCCCTGTTCGCTTATGCCACCACGGTACACACTTCAACGGGACAAACACCGTTCCTAATGATGTTTGGTTGTGAGTCTCGCCTACCAGCAGATCTGTTGCTCGGCGTTCCCCCGCCGCAACCGGAGAAAGGGAGCCAGCCCATGGAGCACCTGATGGGGACCCTGCGAGAGACCCGTGGCCGGGCCCACCAACAGGGGGAGGCCGCACATCAGCGGCAAGAGCAGGGCGCCCGGCCCCGTGTGGAGCCCCCCCTCGACTCGGCAGGCTCTAAGGTGTGGCTGCACACCCCACGCCCACCTACTGATGCGGAACCTGGACCGTGGTGCAGCAGGTCTCCCCCTGGACGGTGCTGATCCAGGGTGGGAGACGGTCGTCAACGTCCGCCGATTAAAACCATGGAGGGCAGCCCCGGCGAGAGAGACCCCCGCCGTTCGGGTACCCCGAAACCCCGGGATCCCCGCGCTCCCCATACCCGGGGGCTTCGCACCGTACATGGGCCCCGCGGGACCCCAGCCCCCGGGAGGCCCCGGCCCGGCCAGGAGGCGGCGGGGGTGGCGGCCCCTAAACCCCTCTGCCCCTGAGTTTGTTCCCCAGCCTGCAGATGCCGGGGGGCAGGAGGAGCCTTTGGAGTGGAGAAAGAGACCGCTGCGGGAGCCCCAGAGAATGGAGCCACTGCCCACGAGACCGGCAATGAGGGCCGGGCGAGTCCTGCGGACTCCGTGGCGCTACCTGGTGGGGGCGGCCCGGGCGATGTGCTCCAGTCAACCCAGGACGGGGACGGGCACCTTCGGGGGGCTATGTGGTGCCACAGCAACGGAGCAGCTCTGCCAGCGCTGCTATCCCCTCGCACCCCCCCCCCCGCCCCACACACGAATGCACTCACACCCCCTCTAAACACACACATGCACCCACGTAGGGTCGCATGGGGGGGTCACCTGGTACCCTGGGTTTTTACCGGAGGGGCCCCTCGTGGGGATGTCCCACGGTTTCCCAGTGCCAGGAGATTGGCCGACCCCCCCCCCCCACCACCACCAAGCCGAATTGCACTGCAGCCCAGGTAAATAGCTTAAAATTGTATGGTCACGACGAGCTCACGGAGCCGACATCAGCACAGGGCATAGGGCCTTGGGGGAACAAAGCTCCCAACGAGTAACGTGCGAGAGGATGTGGGAGGGAAAGTTTCTGGGCTGACTCCTGACCCGGAGTACGGGGAGGAGGGCGAGCGCGCAGACGACGGACAACGGCGCGCCGGCGGCGCCGTGCCAAGTAGGGGGGGCGGGTCATCGGTTTAAAATTGAAAGGTAGGCGCCCGATTGGCCGGGAGGGCAACACCACGTGACCCTGGATTTTGGGATTCGGAGGAGACAAAAAGAGGGAAGGGAAAAACTTTTTTTCAGTTCTCCTCCAGCGGGCGAGCGACCCGGTCGGACTCCCAGCCGCTACAACTCGACCCCAGGCAGGGACCGTGAGACACCGTGAGTTTGTCCGCGATGTGAGAAGCAGAGTAAGGGTCCACCCAGGGATTGAATAGGCATAGACTGGGCGCTGCTCACTGAGAATTTTGCTCTGGGCCGCGCAGGGTTTTTTCTTCAGGCGCGCCATTAATAAACTTTAGCACAGAGCAACGACGCCACGTGATTTCTGTGTGTGCGGGAGGGTGTCGGCGTGGTGCGTAATTCGAGCGTGTGTGTGGGAGGCACGCGGGCAGTAATTCATTAATGGCCCTGCGTCTGCGCCCGCGTGCTTGCGCTCGCCGTGGGTGTTTACACAGCACGCTTTACGCAGTGTGGAACGCGCAAATATTATCGTCAACCCGGCCGTCGTTCTGGCCCGTGTGTGCCTGGGCTAGGCCTCGTGCTCGTCACTGGGTAGATGACAGTCAACTGCTCATTCAGCGGATCCCTCCGTGCGGTCCATCGTTGCCGCTCAGGCTACTCAACACAATACATCATATTAGAGGCGTATCTTGCTTTGTAAGTGTTCTTTCTTCGATAATTCACCCATTATGAGCAATTTCAATTTATACCATAAATTTGTTCGCAAAACGAGCAAATATTCGCTTAACGGGTGGAGACCGACCGATCAAATGAGTTCCATGGCGGCACGGGTTGGGAGGGTCTCACCGCGGCCTGCAGCTGTTTGCTTACCAACTGCGCTATGCTGGGCGATTCGCCGTGTGGGGGAGGGGGCCTCGAGGTGGCACTGTAATGGGGGTGACGCTCAACACTCCGCACAGAGAAATTCAACCCACAGGCAGATCCAATTCAAATCAATGCATCATCCCTAGACTTAACCTGTTGGTGTACTGCCAACCCCAGCCGCGGTTGCGAGATGTTAACTACCTTGCCTGGTATACAGGATGGTTGTGGGTTCGATCCCAACTCTGACGCTTGCTGCTGTATATTTGGAGTCTGCATGTTCTCCCCGTAGATTTTTTTTCCCCCGGGTCCTCTGGGGTTTCCTTCCACATTTAGAAACATGCGGCGTCCACTCCTCGTGTAGCTACGCTGCCCTGCGCCACATGGCGCTCACCCCGTGCTCTCCAGCGCACCACCGGCTGATGGTGCGCTAAGGAGTGGCTGGGCGGCTGGATGACGAGTCGCCACGTGGTGGATGGAGATGGCGGCGCAGCAAGCGGCGGCGGGGCTCCTCTTCAGTCTTCGACACACTGACCCCTTCGCATTGCTCTCCTACCCGGGTCCAAGCCCCGCCCCTGGCCATGCCCCTTCCGGAACCTTCCCAAACGTTCCCGAAACCTCCCTGGTGGAACCGCCTCTCAACTTTCACCTAAGTATAAACCCCACTATGGATAAGTATGGCTGTAAAATGGAATACATGCCCCATGAATAATCCAGGCGATGGCGCTCTCATTACATCACCCCCCCTCCCCCCCCCATATAAAAACTTTAGCCGTCCCGGCTAAGGAAGGGCAACACAATAGAATGCCATCAGCTGCATAAAACTACACAACAAGAGAAGAACGATGGCAAAATATAGGACCCTCCCAACACAACAACCACACCGTGGAAAAACACGCAACCTGAATTAACAAAATGGATTAAGAAAATCGCAACGATTTAGAGCGTGTCCGCATAGCTGGTCCATCCGCCGACGGCGAAACAGGAACACCAGCTGGTGGGGGTAGTGGTCCAACAACAGGCGGTCCCGCCGGAATTCCCGCAGATGGGCACAAGGAATTCGTGACATCTTCCGGACTCGCCGTGACCTTCAAGGGCGCTGTGAACGGCAAAGAAACAGGCTGCAGAAGATCACTCTTGACAGGGTTGACAGGTCTGTTGGCAACGTCAGGCACCGGGATTCCGGGATTTGGAGATGATGATGGCGGCGCGGGAACAACGAACGGTTTTAACCACGACGGGTTGACAAACCAACGCCGGCGACCGTGATGAACACGAACACACTGAGGCGACAAAACCTCCACAATCGTCACAGGGCCCTGCCGTGGCTGGTGAAGTTTAGCAGAGGTGCCAACCGGCACCTGTGGACAATGAAGCCACGCAGCATCTCCAACCGACCGTGGCATGTACTCCTTCGACCGACGTGCACAATGCTCATTCCGAGCTTGAGTCTTTGAGGTATTCACCCTAGTGGCAACCGCAACGGCGCGTCAGCATTCGCGTGCCGAATCCCTTTCTGGTGGATGACATCAAACGCATACTCCTGCAAACACTCCAACCAACGTGCCAACTGAACACCCGGCCGCTCAATTTTCAACGAGTATTGGAGGGCCGCGTGATCAGTATGTATGACAAATTGCATGCCATACAAACACGGCCGAAAAAGTCGTACGAAATGAACAATCGCCAGCAACTCCCGACGAGTAACACAATATCTGGTCTCTGCTGGCGAAAGTACCTGACTACCGTATGCCACGACGCGTCCAACGCCCCCCTTCACCTGTGACAGGACAGCTCCGATCCCCGTGTCACTGGCGTCAGTGTCAAGGATGAAGGGGGACAAAAAATCTGGATACTCAAGAGTAGGCGCATCCGACAAGCGTTCACGGAGGGTATTAAAATCAGCATCCTCCTCTGGGCCCCAATGGACTCGCTGATTTTTACCTGTAAGCGTATGCAATGGCCTAGCGATAGACGCAATCCCCGGTGTTGTATATATATAGGCTTTTTCCCAAAAAATATATCAACAATAATTCTGCCATTTGTTTAATAATAGCAACAATCGTTAAAAAAATAAATAAATAAAACACCCTCAAACCCGCTACCTCCCACAAGCACGAAGCATCTGGAGGTCGTAAAAGGCCACTAAAAAATAAACTCCGGGGCAATGGGAGGTTAACGACGACGATCTGCAAGTCTCCAGATTGCCAAAGGACCGCATGCCATGACCTGCTTGGCGCTTTGGACAATTCACAAACACATATCCAGAATCATTGGCACGGACACAGAGCACAGGGCAAACGGACATTACAACTGATATATTTTTTTTTGTACGGAAAAAGTTGAAGCTTGGCTATAAGAATGAGTCGACATTATAGACTGCAGTATTCCTTATATTATTTCTTATTGTATCTTTCTATCTACGTGACTTTACCAAGAGAACCAAAATACATGAGTTCCTGCAATCACGAAAACTTAAGTCCAAACTAAGCTATATCTCTGACCTCGAGAATAAAAAGCACGGATCCCTGGATGCAGACAGGGAGCAAAAAGTAATAAAACTCTTGAAATACCGGAGGTAACATCTAATGACATTACAAATCTTGGTTAAACATAAACCAAATAATAATCACAAGAGATTAGACCTAGGGTAACTCAAAAGAGATACAAGAAAATAGGTCAAACACACAAGACCAGATAATATGTATTCCATTAAATCAGAGCTTCCCCGGCCACCTTTGTCTTCCAACAATTTGACACAAACACATGGTAGCCATAAATACGTATAAAAGGTGCGTCCCCTCTCTTAGTGGACACCGCGAAGACAGGGGTTGGGAGTGCAAACAAATTTGATGTAAAGCAGCCCGCCCGGGGTCACCAAGGGAAGAGGAGGGGGGGCAATCAGGCGCGGCCGCGGGGGGAGAGCATGACGGAGTTAAGCTTCTGTTTTTTTCTAGCAAGAGACGCGCAGAGGGGAGACATTTTCACATATAAACAGCAACACGACACACATTTTAAGCTCGGCTAGGGACAGCTCTGCAAGGAGGAGTGCTGCGAACGACAGAGTCTTGCAAAGGGGCAAGCTGGCTCCGGGGCATGGCCTCGCGATCAACCATGAGTTTCGTGTCTCACAGAGAGAAGGGACGATGTGTTGTTAAGAGCTGAGTTCGGCATGAACCGACAGAGTATCGCTGAAAGTTTTAATCTACATTCATTCTGTTTTAAGTCGCTTGCGGAATCGAGGATTGCGATAAGCTGTATCGTACTAAGCTATCAGAGTTGCGTAAGAGGTGTGCAAATACAATTTTCAAGTTTTGAGAGTGAGTGATCCAGCCAGCGACGAGCAGCTCACAGCAAGAGCCCTCCTGGAAGAATGGTGAAGAGCACGAAAGTTGAGCAACGACAAAGCACAGCCCTGAAGTAAGGGCGGGTGTCCATGTGAAGCTGGCAGCTGCACGATCAAGGAGAGAGCAATTAATTGCTCTCTCCTTGATCCCGATTGATAATACTACCCTCGTCAGCGAGGCAGAGCCTAATTATCATAACGGCCTGCATTTGCATAATAGCATGCAATTGAATAACGTAATACGATTAAACCTCCCTAATTAGCATAATTTATGCACATAATTACACCAAATAACATAATTTTGGATAATTACGCATTTCTCCAAATTTCATTTAATTTTTATTATTTTCATTAAATTTTCAAGATCCGGCATATACAACACCGGGATGGATCGACGACAATAGGAGGCGAAGCCGACAAAGCTCCGAACATCTCCTATACTCGCGGGAACTGGCCAATCACGTACGCAAGCTGTTTTAGCGGGATCAGTTGAAATGCCATCAGCACCCAAATACTGCACCGAAGTTTGCAGAAGATGGCATTTTTTTCTGCTTAAATTTCAGATTTGCTGAACGCATTTGCTCAAAAACAGCGCACAGCCAGAGGAGGTGATCTTCAAACGACCGGCTGAACACGATGACATCATCCAAATAAAAAAGAAAAGTATGCCATTGGAGCCTGGCCAAAACAAGTTCCATGAGCCTCTGGAACGTGGCAGGAGCAGCATTTAATCCCATGGGCAAACATTTGAATTGAAAAAGGCCTTGGGGAGTACAGAACGCGGACTTCTGCCTCGAGGATTCATCGAGAAGCAGTTGCCAGAACCCAGAAGACAAATCAAGCGTGGAAAAGAACCGAGACCCCGGACAAAGCATCCAAAGAATCATCCATCCGGGGCAAGGGATACACATCCGCCACGGAAACCCTGTTAAGGTGCCGAAAATCCACACAAAATCACAAATTACCATCTTTTTTCTTAACCAGAACTACTGGCACGCCCCACGGAGTGGTGGACTGCAAAATAATGCCTGCAGCCAACATGTCATCCACGGCGTGGTGCACACTTTCCTTCTCTAATGGCCCCATACGATGTGGATTCAGCCGAATGGGGGCAGCATCGCCCATCTCTATATGATGAGACAGCAAGGACATACGACCCAATTCGTAATCGTCCTTGCTGAAAACGTCAGCAAATTCAGACAACAAAAGGCGCAATTCCTCCCGCTGAGTCGCTGACAACGAGGCGTTTTCGGGGCACAGATCGGCTATCCACTCATCATCCATCGAACCTCTCTGACCGACAGCGCAGGCAATATGCGGTGACGTGCGCTCTATGCGATCAGTAAATGCGGTAGTAGCGTGAGCAAGGACAGTGCCCGTGGACACGACAACATCGCCTGGACCCCCCGTTCAATACTTGCAAGAACGGGGCCTGACCGGCTCTTAGGATGGTCTGAGCACACACCAATGTCAGCCCCCACGTAGCAGCGTTCGAGGGTGTCAACAAAACCCCGTTTTCTCCGACAGCGCAATCGATACGCTTACGATAACGGAGCGGAATCAACATCTGAGAACCTGACGGGACAGTGATGGTGGTATCAACCAACGCCTGAACCGTATTTATGGATGCCGGCTGAGGCAACGGCGACGACAAAAAATTCAATGTACGACCCGACGTCAGCTCCAAACAACCCTGGTTGACAAGGATTTTAACCGGCATCCGACACAAAAAGATCAGTGCCCAACAGGCACGGCACGGCCAACGTGCGCGAAATCAACACAGGTCCCGACACGCAAACGTCCCCAATGGCAATACGTGCGTCAACCTGGCCAATAATGCCCCCCGTTAGCCGCGACGCACACATCATACAGAGGCCGAACACGCGACGCAGGAATATTCAACAACTGGAAAATGACTTCAGAGATAATCGTAGCCGAGGCCCCTGTTGCAACCAGAGCGCGAACCTCAACACCCTGAATAGTGGCCTCGACCGTCGACGATCCCCGTCGCCGCAGCAACAACTCTACGAGCCAACTTCCTCCACTGAGTCTGTGATGCTGGCCAACCATCGGCAACAGTACGCGGCCTTGTACGCTGCAGCGATCCGTCCCGATGTGATGAACCCGTCCCGGTGGCATGGGATGAGCGAGGTGGTGAACATGCCCGGGTGCTCGATGTGTGCCAACTTGCCTGTGTGGAGGGACGTGAAGTCGGACGGTCGGTAGCCGGGGACGCCGGCGGCGATGTAGACAACGACAGAAGACTAACGCGGCACTCCCTGGAGTAATGGCCCACCCGGCCACATCGGAAACATGTGACGGGAGGCCGCTGATGGAGCAGATCTTCGTCCCGGCGTGGTTGGAAGGCACATTGACGACGACGGCCTCCATCCTTCCGATGCTGATTCCATGGAGTAACAGCGCCCGTGATGTCGGCCGCCGACGGCGCTTCCTCAGGAACGACCACCACTTGCGGCGGCCTCCAGCCGACTGGTTGACCATCTTTGGCTGGGTCCCCTGTCCACGCCGCCATCTGTGCCCAGCGCTTTAAGTTCTCATGCGCATTGAGGCAACGGGCAGCCCACAAGGACGTCTTCAACTCGTGGCCGAACGTGCGAAGGACGACATCCATCTCCTTGGCCAACACCAGCATTTGTTCCATCACCAGCGGGTCCATCGGGGTAGGCGTCAACCGCCAAGGCCATCGAGGCGCTTCTGTAGGCGAGGGGCGACTCAGTGCTCCACCGCCTATGGTGCTGAAATTTCCTCATTCTATCGTCGGGCGGCTCGTAGACCTCCGCCATCTCAGCGAAGGCTTGTGAGAGCGTCGCCTTCCTTGTCCGGGGAGATGGAGCGGAACACGGTCAATGCGTCGTCATCCAACATGGTGGGCAAGGCGATGAGCGCCTCTTCTTCCGACCAGCGAGCCGACTTGTAAGCTGTCTCGAAGCGCCAACGGAAGGCGCTCCAATCGCCACCCGCCGCCACAAATTCACGCACGTGGAGCAGACGTCGACCCCGATCAGCGCTGTCCTTCGCAGCGGGTGTCGCGATGTCCGGTGACTCCCCGCACGGCAGCGACGAACCGCCGGCCGACACAACGCTCCCCGCGGCAGCACCCAAAATGGCGGCCGCCACCTGCAAGTTTGGCGGGAACTGTGAAATGGCGGCCGTCTCCACCCCACCCGGAATGGCGGCCGTATCCACCAAAGGGTGACCCTCCAAGGTACCGTCACCAGCCCTCTGCTCGTCCACCCTCGGACGGCCCGCCACCGGGCAGCCTCCAGCGGCGATCGGCGTGATGAGAGCAACGAGGTGGAGGAGCAAAGTTGGTGTGAACCTCTCGCCGCGTCGTCTGCCGCAGGTGCCCCATCGGCACCCATCGTGGGATCCATCACCGGGCCCACGGCTCCCGGGGTCGGCGGAAGCTGGACCGCCATCTCGTCGTCGTCGTCGTCATAGGAGGAGGAGGACACTGCAGGCAGGTTCTTTTTCTTCCTGATGTTTCGACATCGTCTTCAGTACTACAACTGGAGAAGGTCCACTTGACTGACACCACTGAAATGAGTGGTCTCCGACACGGTAAGAAATCTAAGTTGTTTATTAATAAAGCTCAGTACGGCCATACGTCTCGGTCTTCCTCCTTGCGGCGTCCACTCCTCGTGCAGCTACGCTGCCCCGTGCCACGTGGCGCTCACCCCCCGCTCTCCAGCGCACCGTCAGCCGGCTGACGGTGCGCTAAGGAGCGGCTGGGCGGCTTGAGGACGAGTCGCCACGTGGTGGATGGAGATGGAGGGACAGCAGCGGCGGCAGGGCTCCTCTTCAGTCTTCGACACACCGACCCGACCCCTTCGCATTGCTCCGTGTCCACTTATATCTCCCTACCCAGGTCTAAGCCCCGCCTCTCGCCACGCCCCTTCCGGAACCTTCCCGAACGTTCCCGAAGCCTCCCTGGTGGAACCGCCCCTCACCTTTCACCCAGATATAAACCCCACTCTGGATAAGTATGGCTTGTAGAGTAAAATACATGCCCCGTGAATAATCCAGGCGATGGCGGTCTCATTACATTTATATGAGTTTCTACGTATCTATATGGGTCTCTATGTCTCTATATGGGTCTCTATGTATATCTGTTGATCTCTTTGGGTCACTATGGGTATGGGTCTCTATTAGTATGGGTCTCTGTGGGTCTCTAGGTATCTCTATGCATTTAGATTATTTGGCCGCTGCTATAAATGAACCTCATGGCGGGACCCCGGGGTCCCATAAGCACGCAGCTCTCACATACGCGACATCATTTTATGTCTGTTGAAGGCGAACGACACAACAATCTATTCCTCTCGACGAGCTCTACACGATGCACTAATCAAAGTTTCAAAGTTTTGTTTATGACTACGGCTGGGCTTGGACGATGTGACAACAGAATGATCTGCGCCAGGTCGGTCGCGGCGTTGGTGTGCGTGGTCGGACGGAGTCGCCAAAAATAAATTCATTAATTACGATTTTTTTTATTCCATTTATTCGGGATCCCAGGGTCCCGCCATAAGGTTCAAATGTCCACACGACGATGACGATGATGATATAAACCGCTTCATTGAGCTACTATCATTTGTGATGGCCAGGTCGCTTCTGAAAAAGTGGACCTTACCTGGTAAGTAAACAACAATCGCTATGTCTATGGGTCTATATGTATCTTTATGGGCCTCTATGTATCTCTATGGGTCTCTCTGTATCTTTATGGGTCTCTATGTATCCCTATGGGTCTCTATGTATCTCTATGGGTCTCTATGTATCTCTATGGGTCTCTATGTATCTCTATGGGTCTATGTATCTCGATGGGTCTCTATGTATCTCTATGGGTCTCTCCGTAACTTTATGGGTGTCTATGTATCTCTATGGATCTCTATGTATCTCTATGGGTCTCTATGTATCTCTATGGGTCTCTATGTATCTCTATGGGTCTATGTATCTCGATGGGTCTCTATGTATCTCGATGGGTCTCTATGTATCTTCATGGGTCTCTGTATCTCTATGGGGCTCTATGTATTTCTATGGGTGTCTATGTATCTCTATGGGTCTATGTGTGTGTATGGGCCTCTATGTATCTCTATGGGTTTCTATGTATCTCTATGTATCTCTATGGGTCTATGTGTGTCTATGGGTCTTTATGTATCTCTATGGGTCTCTACGTATATCTATGGGTCTCTATGTATCTCTATGGGTCTCTGTGCATCTCTATGCATGTCTATGGGTCTATGTATCTCTATGGGTCTCTATGTATCTCTATGGGCCTCTATGTATCTCTATGGGTCTCCATGTATCTCTATGTATCTCTATGGGTCTCTGTGCATCTCTATGTATGTCTATGGGTCTATGTGTCTCTATGTGTCTCTATGTATCTCTATGGGTCTCTACATATCTCTATGGGTCTCTATGTATCTCTATGGGTCTCTGTGTATCTCTATGTATCTCTATGGGTCTATGTGTCTCTATGGGTCTCTATGAACAGTGAGGGAAAAAGTATTTGATCCCCTGCTGATTTTGTACGTTTGCCCACTGACAAAGAAATGATCAGTCTATAATTTTAATGTTAGGTTTTTTTGAACAGTGAGAGACAGAATAACAACAACAAAATCCAGAAAAACGCATGTCAAAAATGTTATAAATTGATTTGCATTTTAATGAGGAAAATAAGTATTTGACCCCTCTGCAAAATATGACTTAGTACTTGGTGGCAAAACCCTTGTTGGCAATCATAGAGGTCAGACGTTTCTTGCAGTTGGCCACCAGGTTTGCACACATCTCAGGAGGGATTTTGTCCCACTCCTCTTTGCAGATCTTCCCCAAGTCTTCTTTGGTTCTTTCGGTAAAGTCACGTAGAATGAGAATAAAATAATACATTGATAAAATAAAATAACACAATAATATTCTCACGACGTTTCGGCCACAACACAAGCGGTCAAGTTGTGGCTGAAACGTCGTGAGAATATTATTGTGTTATTTTATTTGATCAATTTATTATTTTATTCTCATTCTATGTGACTTTACCGAAAGAACCAAAGAAGATGAATCCTTGCAGTCACGAAAGCTTTAAATAGAAACTTCTCCAAGTCATTAAGGTTTCAAGGCTGACGTTTGGCAACTCGAACCTTCTGCTCCCTCCACAGATTTTCTATGGGATTAAGGTCTGGAGACTGGCTAGGCCACTCCAGGACCTTAATGTGCTTCTTCTTGAGCCACTCCTTTGTTGCCTTGGCCGTGTGTTTTGGGTCATTGTCATGCTGGAATACCCATCCACGACCCATTTTCAATGCCCTGGCTGAGGGAAGGAGGTTTCACACTCAAGATTTGACGGTACATGGCCCCATCCATCGTCCCTTTGATGCGGTGAAGTTGTCCTGTCCCCTTAGCAGAAAAACACCCCCAAAGCATAATGTTTCCACCTCCATGTTTGACGGTGGAGATGGTGTTCTTGGGGTCATAGGCAGCATTCCTCCTCCTCCAAACACGGCGAGTTGAGTTGATGCCAAAGAGCTCCATTTTGGTCTCATCTGACCACAACACTTTCACCCAGTTGTCCTCTGAATCATTCAGATGTTCAATGGCAAACTTCAGACGGGTATGTATATGTGCTTTCTTGAGCAGGGGGACCTGGCGGGCGCTGCAGGATTTCAGTCCTTCACGGCGTAGTGTGTTACCAATTGTTTTCTTGGTGACTATGGTCCCAGCTGCCTTGAGATCATTGACAAGATCCTCCCGTGTAGTTATGGGCTGATTCCTCACCGTTCTCATGATCATTGCAACTCCACGAGGTGAGATCTTGCATGGTGCCCCAGGCCGAGGGAGATTGACAGTTATCTTGTGCTTCTTCCATTTGCGAATAATCGCACCAACTGTTGTCACCTTCTCACCAAGCTACTTGGCAATGGTCTTGTAGCCCATTCCAGCCTTGTGGAGGTCTACAATCTTGTCCCTGAATCCTTGGAGATCTCCTTGGTCTTGGCCGTGGTGGAGAATTTGGAATCTTATTGATTGATTGCTTCTGTGGACACAAGCTGAGATTAGGAGCACTCCCTTTAAGAGTGTGCTCCTAATCTCAGCTCGTTTCCTGTATAAAAGACACCTGGGAGCCAGAAATCTTTCTGATTGAGAGGGGGTCAAATACTTATTTCCTTTATTAAAATGCAAATCAATTTATAACATTTTTGACATGCATTTATCTGGATTTTCTTGCTGTTATACTGTCTCTCACTGTTCAAATAAACCTACCATTAAAATTATAGACTGATAATTTCTTTGTAAGTGGGAAACGTACAAAATCAGCAGGGGATAAAATACTTTTATCCCTCACTGCATCTCTATGGGCCTCTATGTATCTCTATGGGTCTCTCTGTAGCTTTATGGGTCTCTATGTATCTCTATGGGTCTCTCGGTAACTCTATGGGTCTATGTGTCTCTATGGGTCTCTATGTATCTTTATGGGTCTCTGTATCTCTATGGGTCTCTCCGTAACTTTATGGGGCTCTATGTATCTCTATGGGTCTCTCTGTATCTCTATGGGTCTCTACGTATCTCTATGGGTATCTATGTATCTCTATGGGTCTCTATGTATCTCTATGGGTCTATGTGTCTCTATGGGTCTCTATGTATCTCTATGGGTCTCTACGTAACTTTATGGGGCTCTATGTATCTCTATGGGTCTCTCTGTATCTGTATGTATCTCTATGTTTCTCTATGGATCTATGTCTCTATGGATCTCTATGTATCTCTATGGGTCTCTCTGTATCTCTATGTATCTCTATGGGTCTATGTGTCTCTATGGGTCTCTATGTATCTTTATGGGTCTCTGTATCTCTATGGGTCTCTATGTATCTCTGTGGGTCTCTCTGTATCTCTGTGCGTTTAGATAATTTGGCCGGTGCTATAAATGTCCGCAAGATGACGACGACGATCTCATCCACTTTCTTGAGCTGCTGTCGTGCGTGATGGCCGGGTTGCTTGCCGAACAAAATAAATAATACAGTAAAACCTTGGATTGCGAGTAACTTGGTTTTCGAGTGTTTTGCAAGACGAGCAAATTTTTTTAATGAATATTAATTTGATCAACGAGCGAGGTCTTGCAATACGAGCAGTAGGTATAGACGCTTTGTCTGCCGAGCGTCACGTGATCACAACTGATATACGAGTGCTTTGAATTACAAGCACGTTTCCGGAACGAATTATGCTCGCAATCCAAGGTTTTACTGTATTTAAAAAAAACTTTTTTTAAAAAAACACGCTTTAACGAAATGTACCGTACTCGTAATGGCAGAACTCCACGACTCCAGGAATTGGCCCCGAGGCGTGCCACGACGTAAGGGGCCCGTGGTGATTTACAGACAACGTCAGTTTACCGTGGACAATTAGAGCCAAGCCGAAACATAACATTTAAAAAAATAATGTTTTAAAATATATGTTTTAATTTTTTATGATAGAATATAGTATTGTCATCAGTATGACATGAGTACACCAAGTTTGTAGTCGATACCACATTGGGAAGTGGTTTAAAATCGAGTTACAAGATTTCAGGATACAACAACGACAACAACAGACAGAGTGAGTTAAATAAAAAAAAACGTGTAAAAAAAGATAGCTACACAGTAGCTCAGCAGTGGTCGGGGAGGGGAGGGGTGCTTACGCCCTGGTACAAATAAACACAAAGATTCCGTTCACCTTGGGTGAGTTTATATGTCACTGTGGGACTCCCACACTCGGCGGCAGGGGGTGGCTTTGTGGCTATTTGCGAAACGGCTTCGGGCGACAAGTGGGAGAGATGCTATGGGTGAGGTGTTGAGGAGGCGAGACGTCACTTGGTGTCGTTAGCCGTGGCGGTGGAGGCTGTGTTCTCAGCGCCACTGCTGCTGCTGCGGGTACTACGGACCGACTACTGCTGATATTACGGACTCACTACTGCTACTACTACGGACTCACTACTGCTACTACTACGGACTCACTACTGCTGATATTACGGACTCACTACTGCTACTACTACGGACTCACTACTGCTGATATTACGGACTCACTACTGCTACTACTACGGACTCACTACTGCTACTTCTACGGACTCACTACTGCTACTACTACGGACTCACTACTGCTACTACTACGGACTCACTACTGCTGATATTACGGACTCACTACTGCTACTACTACGGACTCACTACTGCTACTACTACGGACTCACTACTGCTACTACTACGGACTCACTACTGCTACTACTACGGACTCACTACTGCTGATATTACGGACTCACTACGGCTACTACTACGGACTCACTACGGCTACTACTACGGACTCACTACTGCTACTACTACGGACTCACTACTGCTGCTACTACGGACAGACTACTGCTGATATTGGTAATGACTACTTCTGCTGTAGGTACTGACTATTGCTACTGTCTGTGCCACTTTTGACTACTACTACTCACTACTGCAGACTGCTACTACTACCACTAACTCCTACTGGCTACTACAGACTACTGACTACTACTACTAACTACTATTGACTACTGCTGACTACTACTACTGACTACTACTACTACTAACTCCTAACTCCTACTCACTACTACTGACTACCACTAACTCCTACTAACTCCTACTGACTACTACTAACTCTTACTAACTACTTACTGACTACTACTAACTACTACTAACTACTAATAACTACTACTAACTACCACTAACTCCTACTGACTAATACTGACTACTACTAACTCCTACTAACTCCTACTAACTACTACTGGCTACTACTAACGACTACTAACGACTACTAACTCCTACTAACTACTACTGGCTACTACTAACTACTACTAACTACCACTAACTACTTACTGACTACTACTAACTACTTCTAACTACCACTAACTACTTACTGACTACTACTAACTACTACTTACTGACTACTACTAACTCCTACTAACTACTTACTGACTACTACTAACTACCACTAACTACTTACTGACTACTACTAACTACTTACTGACTACTACTAACTCCTACTAACTACTACTAATGACCACTAACTACTACTAACTACCACCAACTACTTACTGACTACTGCGACGGGGCTGACGAGGGAGCCGTCGCCACATGAAGCCCGCGCGCTCCTCCCCCATCGCATCCACAGCCGCGTTCATCATCTTAGTCCAGGCGAGTTGAACGACAATGACGCGTGAGCAAGGACGACGCATGTGAATGGTGCGTGATTGACGACGCGCGTGAACGATGCCGCGCGTGAACGATGCGCGAACGACGCCGCGCGTGAACGGCGCCGCGTGAACGGCGCCGCGCGAGCAGAGCGTTTGCACGACACATGAACGACGCGTGTGAACAACACGTCAGCAGCGCGTGTGAACGACGCGTTGCTTTTGGTGAGTGGAGTTTGTGTGATCCCCCCCCCTGTTCTACAGAGTGAGTGGAGTTTGTGTGATCTCCCCCCTGTTCTACAGAGTGAGTGGAGTTTGTGTGATCTCCCCCCTGTTCTACAGAGTGAGTGGAGTTTGTGTGATATCCCCCCTGTTCTACAGAGTGAGTGGAGTTTGTGTGATCTCCCCCCTGTTCTACAGAGTGAGTGGGGTTTGTGTGATCTCCCCCCTGTTCTACAGAGTGAGTGGAGTTTGTGATCTCCCCCCTGTTCTACAGAGTGAGTGGGGTTTGTGTGATCTCCCCCCTGTTCTACAGAGTGAGTGGAGTTTGTGTGATCTCCCCCCTGTTCTACAGAGTGAGTGGAGTTTGTGTGATCTCCCCCCTGTTCTACAGAGTGAGTGGGGTTTGTGTGATCTCCCCCCTGTTCTACAGAGTGAGTGAGTGGAGTTTGTGTGATCTCCCCCCTGTTCTACAGAGTGAGTGGAGTTTGTGTGATCTCCCCCTGTTCTACAGAGTGAGTGGGGTTTGTGTGATCTCCCCCCTGTTCTACAGAGTGAGTGGAGTTTGTGTGATCTCCCCCTGTTCTACAGAGTGAGTGAGTGGAGTTTGTGTGATCTCCCCCCTGTTCTACAGAGTGAGTGGAGTTTGTGTGATCTCCCCCCTGTTCTACAGAGTGAGTGGAGTTTGTGTGATCTCCCCCCTGTTCTACAGAGTGAGTGGAGTTTGTGTGATATCCCCCCTGTTCTACAGAGTGAGTGGAGTTTGTGTGATCTCCCCCCTGTTCTACAGAGTGAGTGGGGTTTGTGTGATCTCCCCCCTGTTCTACAGAGTGAGTGGAGTTTGTGATCTCCCCCCTGTTCTACAGAGTGAGTGGGGTTTGTGTGATCTCCCCCCTGTTCTACAGAGTGAGTGGAGTTTGTGTGATCTCCCCCCTGTTCTACAGAGTGAGTGGAGTTTGTGTGATCTCCCCCCTGTTCTACAGAGTGAGTGGGGTTTGTGTGATCTCCCCCCTGTTCTACAGAGTGAGTGAGTGGAGTTTGTGTGATCTCCCCCCTGTTCTACAGAGTGAGTGGAGTTTGTGTGATCTCCCCCTGTTCTACAGAGTGAGTGGGGTTTGTGTGATCTCCCCCCTGTTCTACAGAGTGAGTGGAGTTTGTGTGATCTCCCCCTGTTCTACAGAGTGAGTGAGTGGAGTTTGTGTGATCTCCCCCCTGTTCTACAGAGTGAGTGGAGTTTGTGTGATCTCCCCCCTGTTCTACAGAGTGAGTGGAGTTTGTGTGATATCCCCCCTGTTCTACAGAGTGAGTGGAGTTTGTGTGATCTCCCCCCTGTTCTACAGAGTGAGTGGGGTTTGTGTGATCTCCCCCCTGTTCTACAGAGTGAGTGGAGTTTGTGATCTCCCCCCTGTTCTACAGAGTGAGTGGGGTTTGTGTGATCTCCCCCCTGTTCTACAGAGTGAGTGGAGTTTGTGTGATCTCCCCCCTGTTCTACAGAGTGAGTGGAGTTTGTGTGATCTCCCCCCTGTTCTACAGAGTGAGTGGGGTTTGTGTGATCTCCCCCCTGTTCTACAGAGTGAGTGAGTGGAGTTTGTGTGATCTCCCCCCTGTTCTACAGAGTGAGTGGAGTTTGTGTGATCTCCCCCTGTTCTACAGAGTGAGTGGGGTTTGTGTGATCTCCCCCCTGTTCTACAGAGTGAGTGGAGTTTGTGTGATCTCCCCCTGTTCTACAGAGTGAGTGAGTGGAGTTTGTGTGATCTCCCCCCTGTTCTACAGAGTGAGTGGAGTTTGTGTGATCTCCCCCCTGTTCTACAGAGTGAGTGAGTGGAGTTTGTGTGATCTCCCCCTGTTCTACAGAGTGAGTGGGGTTTGTGTGATCTCGCCCTGTTCTACAGAGTGATTGGAGTTTGTATGATCTCGCCCTGTTCTACAGAGTGAGTGAGTGGAGTTTGTGTGATCTCCCCCCTGTTCTACAGAGTGACTGGAGTTTGTGTGATCTCCCCCCTGTTCTACAGAGTGAGTGGAGTTTGTGTGATCTCCCCCCTGTTCTACAGAGGGAGTGGAGTTTGTATGATCTCCCCCCTGTTCTAGAGAGTGATTGGAGTTTGTGTGATCTCCCCCTGTTCTACAGAGTGAGTGGAGTTTGTGTGATCTCCCCCTGTTCTACAGAGTGAGTGGAGTTTGTGTGATCTCCCCCCTGTTCTAGAGAGTGAGTGGAGTTTGTGTGATCTCGCCCTGTTCTACAGAGTGAGTGGAGTTTGTGTGATCTCCCCCCTGTTCTACAGAGGGAGTGGAGTTTGTATGATCTCCCCCCTGTTCTACAGAGTGAGTGGAGTTTGTGTGATCTCCCCCTGTTCTAGAGAGTGAGTGGAGTTGGTGTGATCTCCCCCCTGTTCTACAGAGTGACTGGAGTTTGTGTGATCTCCCCCCTGTTCTACAGAGGGAGTGGAGTTTGTATGATCTCCCCCCTGTTCTAGAGAGTGATTGGAGTTTCTGTGATCTCCCCCTGTTCTACAGAGTGAGTGGAGTTTGTGTGATCTCCCCCTGTTCTACAGAGTGAGTGGAGTTGGTGTGATCTCCCCCCTGTTCTAGAGAGTGAGTGGGGTTTGTGTGATCTCCCCCCTGTTCTACAGAGTGAGTGGAGTTTGTGTGATCTCCCCCCTGTTCTACAGAGGGAGTGGAGTTTGTATGATCTCCCCCCTGTTCTACAGAGTGAGTGGAGTTTGTGTGATCTCCCCCCTGTTCTACAGAGTGAGTGAGTGGAGTTTGTATAATCTCCCCCCTGTTCTAGAGAGTGAGTGGAGTTTGTGTGATCTCGCCCTGTTCTACAGAGTGAGTGAGTGGAGTTTGTGTGATCTCCCCCCTGTTCTACAGAGTGAGTGGAGTTTGTGTGATCTCCCCCTGTTCTAGAGAGTGAGTGGAGTTTGTATGATCTCCCCCCTGTTCTACAGAGTGAGTGGAGTTTGTGTGATCTCCCCCCTGTTCTACAGAGTGAGTGGAGTTTGTGTGATCTCCCCCTGTTCTACAGAGTGAGTGGAGTTTGTGTGATCTCCCCCCTGTTCTACAGAGGGAGTGGAGTTTGTATGATCTCCCCCCTGTTCTACAGAGTGAGTGGAGTTTGTGTGATCTCCCCCTGTTCTAGAGAGTGAGTGGAGTTTGTGTGATCTCCCCCTGTTCTACAGAGTGAGTGGAGTTTGTATGATCGCCCCCCTGTTCTACAGAGTGAGTGGAGTTTGTGTGATCTCGCCCTGTTCTACAGAGTGATTGGAGTTTGTATGATCTCCCCCCTGTTCTACAGAGTGAGTGAGTGGAGTTTGTGTGATCTCCCCCCTGTTCTACAGAGTGAGTGGAGTTTGTATGATCTCGCCCTGTTCTACAGAGTGAGTGGAGTTTGTGTGATCTCCCCCTGTTCTACAGAGTGAGTGGAGTTTGTGTGATCTCCCCCCTGTTCTACAGAGGGAGTGGAGTTTGTATGATCTCCCCCCTGTTCTACAGAGTGAGTGGAGTTTGTGTGATCTCCCCCTATTCTAGAGAGTGAGTGGAGTTTGTGTGATCTCCCCCTGTTCTACAGAGTGAGAGGAGTTTGTATGATCTCCCCCCTGTTCTACAGAGTGAGTGGAGTTTGTGTGATCTCGCCCTGTTCTACAGAGTGATTGGAGTTTGTATTATCTCTCCCCTGTTCTACAGAGTGAGTGAGTGGAGTTTGTGTGATCTCCCCCCTGTTCTACAGAGTGAGTGGAGTTTGTATGATCTCGCCCTGTTCTACAGAGTGAGTGAGTGAAGTTTGTGTGATCTCCCCCTGTTCTAGAGAGTGAGTGGAGTTTGTATGATCTCCCCCCTGTTCTACAGAGTGAGTGGAGTTTGTGTGATCTCCCCCCTGTTCTACAGAGTGAGTGGAGTTTGTATGATCTCCCCCTATTCTACAGAGTGAATGAGTGGAGTTTGTGTGATCTTCCCCTGTTCTAGACAGTGAGGGGAGTTTGTATGATCTCCCCCCTGTTCTACAGAGTGAGTGGAGTTTGTATAATCTCGCCCTGTTCTACAGAGTGATTGGAGTTTGTATGATCTCGCCCTGATTTACAGAGTGAGTGAGTGGAGTTTGTATGATCTCCCCCTGTTCTACAGAGTGAGTGGAGTTTGTGTGATCTCCCCCTGTTCTACAGAGTGAGTGGGGTTTGTGTGATCTCCCCCCTGTTCTACAGAGTGAGTGAGTGGAGTTTGTATGATCTCCCCCTGTTCTACAGAGTGAGTGAGTGGAGTTTATGTGATGTCCACCCTGTTCTACAGAGTGAGTGGAGTTTGTGTGATCTCCCCCCTGTTCTACAGAGTGAGTGGAGTTTGTGTGATCTCGCGCTGTTCTACAGAGTGATTGGAGTTTGTATGATCTCCCCCTTGTTCTACAGAGTGAGTGAGTGGAGTTTGTATGATCTCCCCCCTGTTCTACAGAGTGAGTGAGTGAGTGGAGTTTGTGTGATCTCCCCCCTGTTCTACAGAGTGAGTGGAGTTTGTATGACCTCGCCCTGTTCTACAGAGTGATTGGAGTTTGTATGATCTCGCCCTGTTCTACAGAGTGAGTGAGTGGAGTTTGTATGATCTCCCCCCTGTTCTACAGAGTGAGTGAGGGGAGTTTGTGTGATCTCCCCCCTGTTCTACAGAGTGAGTGGAGTTTGTATGATCTCCCCCTGTTCTACAGAGTGAGTGGAGTTTGTGTGATCTCGCCCTGTTCTACAGAGTGATTGGAGTTTGTATGATCTCGCCCTGTTCTACAGAGTGAGTGAGTGGAGTTTGTGTGATCTCCCCCTGTTCTAGAGAGTGAGTGGAGTTTGTATGATCTCCCCCCTGTTCTACAGAGTGAGTGGAGTTTGTATGATCTCGCCCTGTTCTAGAGAGTGATTGGAGTTTGTATGATCTCGCCCTGTTCTACAGATTGAGTGAGTGGAGTTTGTATGATCTCCCCCTGTTCTACAGAGTGAGTGGAGTTTGTGTGATCTCTCCCTGTTCTACAGAGTGAGTGAGTGGAGTTTGTGTGATCTCCCCCCTGTTCTACAGAGTGATTGGAGTTTGTATGATCTCGCCCTGTTCTACAGAGTGAGTGAGTGGAGTTTGTGTGATCTCCCCCTGTTCTAGAGAGTGAGTGGAGTTTGTATGATCTCCCCCCTGTTCTACAGAGTGAGTGGAGTTTGTATGATCTCGCCCTGTTCTAGAGAGTGATTGGAGTTTGTATGATCTCGCCCTGTTCTACAGATTGAGTGAGTGGAGTTTGTATGATCTCCCCCTGTTCTACAGAGTGAGTGGAGTTTGTGTGATCTCTCCCTGTTCTACAGAGTGAGTGAGTGGAGTTTGTGTGATCTCCCCCCTGTTCTACAGAGTGAGTGGAGTTTGTATGATCTCCCCCCTGTTCTACAGAGTGAGTGAGTGGAGTTTGTATGATCTCCCCCTGTTCTACAGAGTGAGTGAGTGGAGTTTGTGTGATCTCCCCCCTGTTCTACAGAGTGAGTGGAGTTTGTATGATATCCCCCCTGTTCTACAGACTGAGTGGAGTTTGTGTGATCTCCCCCTGTTCTACAGAGTGAGTGGAGTTTGTGTGACCTTCCCCCTATTCTACAGAGTGAGTGAGTGGAGTTTGTGTGATCTCCCCCCTGTTCTACAGAGTGAGTGGGGTTTGTGTGATCTCCCCCCTGTTCTACAGAGTGAGTGGAGTTTGTGATCTCCCCCCTGTTCTACAGAGTGAGTGGGGTTTGTGTGATCTCCCCCCTGTTCTACAGAGTGAGTGGAGTTTGTGTGATCTCCCCCCTGTTCTACAGAGTGAGTGGAGTTTGTGTGATCTCCCCCCTGTTCTACAGAGTGAGTGGGGTTTGTGTGATCTCCCCCCTGTTCTACAGAGTGAGTGAGTGGAGTTTGTGTGATCTCCCCCCTGTTCTACAGAGTGAGTGGAGTTTGTGTGATCTCCCCCTGTTCTACAGAGTGAGTGGGGTTTGTGTGATCTCCCCCCTGTTCTACAGAGTGAGTGGAGTTTGTGTGATCTCCCCCTGTTCTACAGAGTGAGTGAGTGGAGTTTGTGTGATCTCCCCCCTGTTCTACAGAGTGAGTGGAGTTTGTGTGATCTCCCCCCTGTTCTACAGAGTGAGTGGAGTTTGTGTGATCTCCCCCCTGTTCTACAGAGTGAGTGGAGTTTGTGTGATATCCCCCCTGTTCTACAGAGTGAGTGGAGTTTGTGTGATCTCCCCCCTGTTCTACAGAGTGAGTGGGGTTTGTGTGATCTCCCCCCTGTTCTACAGAGTGAGTGGAGTTTGTGATCTCCCCCCTGTTCTACAGAGTGAGTGGGGTTTGTGTGATCTCCCCCCTGTTCTACAGAGTGAGTGGAGTTTGTGTGATCTCCCCCCTGTTCTACAGAGTGAGTGGAGTTTGTGTGATCTCCCCCCTGTTCTACAGAGTGAGTGGGGTTTGTGTGATCTCCCCCCTGTTCTACAGAGTGAGTGAGTGGAGTTTGTGTGATCTCCCCCCTGTTCTACAGAGTGAGTGGAGTTTGTGTGATCTCCCCCTGTTCTACAGAGTGAGTGGGGTTTGTGTGATCTCCCCCCTGTTCTACAGAGTGAGTGGAGTTTGTGTGATCTCCCCCTGTTCTACAGAGTGAGTGAGTGGAGTTTGTGTGATCTCCCCCCTGTTCTACAGAGTGAGTGGAGTTTGTGTGATCTCCCCCCTGTTCTACAGAGTGAGTGGAGTTTGTGTGATATCCCCCCTGTTCTACAGAGTGAGTGGAGTTTGTGTGATCTCCCCCCTGTTCTACAGAGTGAGTGGGGTTTGTGTGATCTCCCCCCTGTTCTACAGAGTGAGTGGAGTTTGTGATCTCCCCCCTGTTCTACAGAGTGAGTGGGGTTTGTGTGATCTCCCCCCTGTTCTACAGAGTGAGTGGAGTTTGTGTGATCTCCCCCCTGTTCTACAGAGTGAGTGGAGTTTGTGTGATCTCCCCCCTGTTCTACAGAGTGAGTGGGGTTTGTGTGATCTCCCCCCTGTTCTACAGAGTGAGTGAGTGGAGTTTGTGTGATCTCCCCCCTGTTCTACAGAGTGAGTGGAGTTTGTGTGATCTCCCCCTGTTCTACAGAGTGAGTGGGGTTTGTGTGATCTCCCCCCTGTTCTACAGAGTGAGTGGAGTTTGTGTGATCTCCCCCTGTTCTACAGAGTGAGTGAGTGGAGTTTGTGTGATCTCCCCCCTGTTCTACAGAGTGAGTGGAGTTTGTGTGATCTCCCCCCTGTTCTACAGAGTGAGTGAGTGGAGTTTGTGTGATCTCCCCCTGTTCTACAGAGTGAGTGGGGTTTGTGTGATCTCGCCCTGTTCTACAGAGTGATTGGAGTTTGTATGATCTCGCCCTGTTCTACAGAGTGAGTGAGTGGAGTTTGTGTGATCTCCCCCCTGTTCTACAGAGTGACTGGAGTTTGTGTGATCTCCCCCCTGTTCTACAGAGTGAGTGGAGTTTGTGTGATCTCCCCCCTGTTCTACAGAGGGAGTGGAGTTTGTATGATCTCCCCCCTGTTCTAGAGAGTGATTGGAGTTTGTGTGATCTCCCCCTGTTCTACAGAGTGAGTGGAGTTTGTGTGATCTCCCCCTGTTCTACAGAGTGAGTGGAGTTTGTGTGATCTCCCCCCTGTTCTAGAGAGTGAGTGGAGTTTGTGTGATCTCGCCCTGTTCTACAGAGTGAGTGGAGTTTGTGTGATCTCCCCCCTGTTCTACAGAGGGAGTGGAGTTTGTATGATCTCCCCCCTGTTCTACAGAGTGAGTGGAGTTTGTGTGATCTCCCCCTGTTCTAGAGAGTGAGTGGAGTTGGTGTGATCTCCCCCCTGTTCTACAGAGTGACTGGAGTTTGTGTGATCTCCCCCCTGTTCTACAGAGGGAGTGGAGTTTGTATGATCTCCCCCCTGTTCTAGAGAGTGATTGGAGTTTCTGTGATCTCCCCCTGTTCTACAGAGTGAGTGGAGTTTGTGTGATCTCCCCCTGTTCTACAGAGTGAGTGGAGTTGGTGTGATCTCCCCCCTGTTCTAGAGAGTGAGTGGGGTTTGTGTGATCTCCCCCCTGTTCTACAGAGTGAGTGGAGTTTGTGTGATCTCCCCCCTGTTCTACAGAGGGAGTGGAGTTTGTATGATCTCCCCCCTGTTCTACAGAGTGAGTGGAGTTTGTGTGATCTCCCCCCTGTTCTACAGAGTGAGTGAGTGGAGTTTGTATAATCTCCCCCCTGTTCTAGAGAGTGAGTGGAGTTTGTGTGATCTCGCCCTGTTCTACAGAGTGAGTGAGTGGAGTTTGTGTGATCTCCCCCCTGTTCTACAGAGTGAGTGGAGTTTGTGTGATCTCCCCCTGTTCTAGAGAGTGAGTGGAGTTTGTATGATCTCCCCCCTGTTCTACAGAGTGAGTGGAGTTTGTGTGATCTCCCCCCTGTTCTACAGAGTGAGTGGAGTTTGTGTGATCTCCCCCTGTTCTACAGAGTGAGTGGAGTTTGTGTGATCTCCCCCCTGTTCTACAGAGGGAGTGGAGTTTGTATGATCTCCCCCCTGTTCTACAGAGTGAGTGGAGTTTGTGTGATCTCCCCCTGTTCTAGAGAGTGAGTGGAGTTTGTGTGATCTCCCCCTGTTCTACAGAGTGAGTGGAGTTTGTATGATCGCCCCCCTGTTCTACAGAGTGAGTGGAGTTTGTGTGATCTCGCCCTGTTCTACAGAGTGATTGGAGTTTGTATGATCTCCCCCCTGTTCTACAGAGTGAGTGAGTGGAGTTTGTGTGATCTCCCCCCTGTTCTACAGAGTGAGTGGAGTTTGTATGATCTCGCCCTGTTCTACAGAGTGAGTGGAGTTTGTGTGATCTCCCCCTGTTCTACAGAGTGAGTGGAGTTTGTGTGATCTCCCCCCTGTTCTACAGAGGGAGTGGAGTTTGTATGATCTCCCCCCTGTTCTACAGAGTGAGTGGAGTTTGTGTGATCTCCCCCTATTCTAGAGAGTGAGTGGAGTTTGTGTGATCTCCCCCTGTTCTACAGAGTGAGAGGAGTTTGTATGATCTCCCCCCTGTTCTACAGAGTGAGTGGAGTTTGTGTGATCTCGCCCTGTTCTACAGAGTGATTGGAGTTTGTATTATCTCTCCCCTGTTCTACAGAGTGAGTGAGTGGAGTTTGTGTGATCTCCCCCCTGTTCTACAGAGTGAGTGGAGTTTGTATGATCTCGCCCTGTTCTACAGAGTGAGTGAGTGAAGTTTGTGTGATCTCCCCCTGTTCTAGAGAGTGAGTGGAGTTTGTATGATCTCCCCCCTGTTCTACAGAGTGAGTGGAGTTTGTGTGATCTCCCCCCTGTTCTACAGAGTGAGTGGAGTTTGTATGATCTCCCCCTATTCTACAGAGTGAATGAGTGGAGTTTGTGTGATCTTCCCCTGTTCTAGACAGTGAGGGGAGTTTGTATGATCTCCCCCCTGTTCTACAGAGTGAGTGGAGTTTGTATAATCTCGCCCTGTTCTACAGAGTGATTGGAGTTTGTATGATCTCGCCCTGATTTACAGAGTGAGTGAGTGGAGTTTGTATGATCTCCCCCTGTTCTACAGAGTGAGTGGAGTTTGTGTGATCTCCCCCTGTTCTACAGAGTGAGTGGGGTTTGTGTGATCTCCCCCCTGTTCTACAGAGTGAGTGAGTGGAGTTTGTATGATCTCCCCCTGTTCTACAGAGTGAGTGAGTGGAGTTTATGTGATGTCCACCCTGTTCTACAGAGTGAGTGGAGTTTGTGTGATCTCCCCCCTGTTCTACAGAGTGAGTGGAGTTTGTGTGATCTCGCGCTGTTCTACAGAGTGATTGGAGTTTGTATGATCTCCCCCTTGTTCTACAGAGTGAGTGAGTGGAGTTTGTATGATCTCCCCCCTGTTCTACAGAGTGAGTGAGTGAGTGGAGTTTGTGTGATCTCCCCCCTGTTCTACAGAGTGAGTGGAGTTTGTATGACCTCGCCCTGTTCTACAGAGTGATTGGAGTTTGTATGATCTCGCCCTGTTCTACAGAGTGAGTGAGTGGAGTTTGTATGATCTCCCCCCTGTTCTACAGAGTGAGTGAGGGGAGTTTGTGTGATCTCCCCCCTGTTCTACAGAGTGAGTGGAGTTTGTATGATCTCCCCCTGTTCTACAGAGTGAGTGGAGTTTGTGTGATCTCGCCCTGTTCTACAGAGTGATTGGAGTTTGTATGATCTCGCCCTGTTCTACAGAGTGAGTGAGTGGAGTTTGTGTGATCTCCCCCTGTTCTAGAGAGTGAGTGGAGTTTGTATGATCTCCCCCCTGTTCTACAGAGTGAGTGGAGTTTGTATGATCTCGCCCTGTTCTAGAGAGTGATTGGAGTTTGTATGATCTCGCCCTGTTCTACAGATTGAGTGAGTGGAGTTTGTATGATCTCCCCCTGTTCTACAGAGTGAGTGGAGTTTGTGTGATCTCTCCCTGTTCTACAGAGTGAGTGAGTGGAGTTTGTGTGATCTCCCCCCTGTTCTACAGAGTGATTGGAGTTTGTATGATCTCGCCCTGTTCTACAGAGTGAGTGAGTGGAGTTTGTGTGATCTCCCCCTGTTCTAGAGAGTGAGTGGAGTTTGTATGATCTCCCCCCTGTTCTACAGAGTGAGTGGAGTTTGTATGATCTCGCCCTGTTCTAGAGAGTGATTGGAGTTTGTATGATCTCGCCCTGTTCTACAGATTGAGTGAGTGGAGTTTGTATGATCTCCCCCTGTTCTACAGAGTGAGTGGAGTTTGTGTGATCTCTCCCTGTTCTACAGAGTGAGTGAGTGGAGTTTGTGTGATCTCCCCCCTGTTCTACAGAGTGAGTGGAGTTTGTATGATCTCCCCCCTGTTCTACAGAGTGAGTGAGTGGAGTTTGTATGATCTCCCCCTGTTCTACAGAGTGAGTGAGTGGAGTTTGTGTGATCTCCCCCCTGTTCTACAGAGTGAGTGGAGTTTGTATGATATCCCCCCTGTTCTACAGACTGAGTGGAGTTTGTGTGATCTCCCCCTGTTCTACAGAGTGAGTGGAGTTTGTGTGACCTTCCCCCTATTCTACAGAGTGAGTGAGTGGAGTTTGTGTGATCTCCCCCTGTTCTACAGAGTGAGTGGAGTTTGGATGATCTCGCCCTGTTCTACAGAGTGATTGGAGTTTTATGATCTCGCCCTGTTCTACAGAGTGAGTGGAGTTTGTATGATCTCCCCCCTGTTCTACAGAGTGAGTGGAGTTTTTGTGATCTCGCTCTGTTCTACAGAGTGAATGAGTGGAGTTTGTATGATCTCCCCCCTGTTCTACAGAGTGAGTGCAGTTTGTGTGATCTCCCCCTGTTCTACAGAGTGAGTGAGTGGAATTTGTGTGATCTCGCCCTGATCTAGAGAGTGAGTGGAGTTTGTATGATCTCGCCCTGTTCTACAGAGTGGGTGAGTGGAGTTTGTGTGATCTCCCCCTGTTCTACAGAGTGATTGGAATTTGTATGATCTCGCCCTGTTCTGCAGAGTGAGTGAGTGGAGTTTGTTTGATCGCCCCATATTCTAGACAGTGAGTGGAGTCTGTGTGATCTCCCCCTGTTCTACAGAGTGAGTGGAGTTTGTATGATCTCGCCCTGTTCTACAGAGTGATTGGAGTTAGTATAATCTCGCCCTGTTCTACAGAGTGAGTGAGTGAGTGCATTTTGTGTGATCTCCCCCTGTTCTACAGAGTGAGTGAGTGGAGTTTGTGTGATCTCCTCCCTGTTCTACAGAGTGAGTGGAGTTTGTGTAATCTCGCTCTGTTCTACAGAGTGAATGGGTGGAGTTTGTATGATCTCCCCCCTGTTCTACAGAGTGAGTGCAGTTTGTGTGATCTCCCCCTGTTCTACAGAGTGAGTGAGTGGAGTTTGTGTGATCTCGCCCTGATCTAGAGAGTGAGTGGAGTTTGTATGATCTCGCCCTGTTCTACAGAGTGAGTGAGTGGAGTTTGTGTGATCTCCCCCTGTTCTACAGAGTGATTGGATTTTGTATGATCTCGCCCTGTTATTGCAGAGCAATTGTGAGTGGATCACCAGGTGTAGTCAGGTCCTACAAATTTTCATATCAGGGCTCTACTGAATTATGAACTATTTTTTTTGTATTTATCAGGTAAAGCCCCACTGAGCTATGTAGGTCTTTTTTCATAAGTGAGCTGGCAGATACACACACAGAGAAAAATCCACGCGGTTACCGCCATGAGGAGAGAGACGCAGACTCCAAATAAGCAGCAGCAGGCATCTTCAGGGTCAGGGATAGAACCCAGACCTCCTGTACACTGGGCGAGGTAGTTAACATCTCCCTAGCCACCGTGGCGCCCCTTTTATAGCCTCTTGGAAGCACATTTGCCTTTGTGAATATAACATGCAATGAACAAATCACGTCAATGTCACATAATTCGTTTGCGTGCGTCAGCGGTTTAAACGTGTTTCTCTCTCTTTCTCTCACTTTGCTGTGCATGAAATGTCAAACCCCGCAACGCCCTCCTCCCCAGCGTTTCAAATGTCAAAGGCGTCGACACGCGAAGATATCGTGGGGCCGTATTATTCAAGAGGCCACAGTAGGCACTGTGCCTAGGGCCCACTCACCCACCCACTCTCATTCCCCCACTCATTCACCCACTCACCCACCCACTCTCATTCACCCACTCATTCACCCACTCACCCACCCACTCTCATTCCCCCACTCATTCACCCACTCACCCACCCACTCTAATTCACCCACTCATTGACCCACCCACTCTCATTCACCACTCATTCACCCACTCACCCACCCACTCTCATTCCCCCACTCATTCACCCACTCACCCACCCACTCTAATTCACCCACTCATTCACCCACCCACTCTCATTCACCCACTCATTCACCCACCTACTCTCATTCCCCCACTCATTCACCCACTCACCCACCCACTCTAATTCACCCACTCATTCACCCACCCACTCTCATTCACCCACTCATTCATCCACCTACTCTCATTCCCCCACTCATTCACCCACTCACCCACCCACTCTAATTCACCCACCCACTCACCCACCCACTATCATTCCCCCACTCATTCATCCACTCACCCACCCACTCTAATTCACCCACCCACTTACCCACCCACTATCATTCACCCACTCATTCACCCACTCACCCACCCACTCTCATTCACCCACTCATTCACCCACTCACCCACCCACTCTCATTCACCCACTCATTCAACCACTCACCCACCCACTCTCATTCCCCCACTCATTCACCCACTCACCCACCCACTCTAATTCACCCACTCATTCACCCACCCACTCTCATTCACCCACTCATTCACCCACTCACCCACCCACTCTCATTTACCCACTCATTCACCCACTCACCCACCCACTCTCATTCACCCACTCATTCAACCACTCACCCACCCACTCTCATTCACCCACTCTCATTCATCTAATCATTCACCCACTCACTGACCCACCCATTCACTCACTCACCCACCCACTCTTATTCCCCCACTCATTCACCCTCTCACCCACCCACTCTTATTCACCCACTCATTCACCCACTCACTCACCCACCCATCCACTCACTCATTCACCCACTCATTCACCCACCAACTCACCCACCCATCCACTCACTCATTCACCCACTCATTCATCCACTCATTCACCCACCCATCCACTCACTCATTCACCCATTCATTCACCCATCCAACTCACCCACCCATCCACTCACTCATTCACCCACTCATTCACCCACCAACTTACCCACCCATCCACTCACTCATTCACCCACTCATTCATTCACCAACTCACCCACCCATCCACTCACTCATTCACCCACTCATTCACCCACCAACTCACCCACCCATCCACTCACTCATTCACCCACTCATTCACCCACCAACTCACCCACTCATCCACTCACTCATTCACCCACTCACTCACCCACCCATCCACTCACTCATTCACCACTCATTCACCCACCAACTCACCCACCCATCCACTCACTCATTCACCCACTCATTCACCTACCAACTCACCCACCCATCCATTCACTCATTCACCCACTCATTCACCCACTCACTCACCCACCATCCCCTCACTCATTTACCCACTCATTCACCCACTCACTCACCCACCCATCCACTCACTCATTCACCCACTCACTCACCCACCCATCCACTCACTCATTCACCACTCATTCACCCACCAACTCACCCACCCATCCACTCACTCATTCACCCACTCATTCATCCACCAACTCACCCACCCATCCATTCACTCATTCACCCACTCATTCACCCACTCACTCACCCACTCATTCACCCACTCACTCACCCACACATCCACTCACTCATTCACCCACTCATTCACCCACCAACTCACCCACCAACTCACCCACCCACTCACCAGGGCCTTATTATCCAATAGATCACCGCAGGCACTGTGCCTAGTGCATACGACAACTGAAATGGGCCTCAGGGAAAAGCAAACACAATATTTGGTCATGTTATTTTGTTTGTATGATTTTAAAAAAATTAAGCTGGATGTTTTGTTGAATTAATAATACTTATACGGGCTGCTCGTTACAATTGTCTTTGCAGAGCGGTAACAAAGTCGTGAACTCATTGTGAATGAGGCATCATATTACAAACTTTCTAAGGCTTCGATGGGAGCGAGCGTTGAAGCTGTGTCACCCCGATATGGCAATCGCGGCGAAAAAAAAGCACTTGAAGAAATGTTCCCTTGTAATGTTTTTTAGGCTCGCTTTAAGGGAGCATCACTGAATGACGTCACGCACCTAGGGGGGGGGGGCGGGTCAGACATTTGTGACGATTTGTAACGAGGGGGGGGTGGTTTGAGAAATGTGACGTCACATCAAAATACGCAACTTAAAAAAAATACAGTGAGGGAAAAAAGTATTTGATCCCCTGTTGATTGTGTACGTTTGCCCACTGACGAAGAAATGATCAGTCGATAATTTTAATGGGAGGTTTATTTGAACAGTGAGAGACAAAATAACAACAACAAAATCCGGAAAAACGCATGTCAAAAATGTTATAAATTGATTGGCATTTTAATGAGGGAAATGAGTATTTGACTCCTCTGCAAAACATGACTTAGTACTTGGTGGCAAAACCCTTGTTGGCAATCACAGAGGTCAGACGAGTTGGCCACCAGGTTTGCACACATCTCAGGGGTAATTTTGTCCCACTCCTCTTTGCAGATTTTCTCCAAGTCATTAAGGTTTCGAGGCTGACGTTTGGCAACTCGAACCTTCAGCTCCCTCCACAGATTTTCTATGGGATTAAGGTCTGGAGACTGGCTAGGCCACTCCAGGACCTTAATGTGCTTCTTCTTGAGCCACTCCTTTGTTGCCTTGGCCGTGTGTTTTGGGTCATTTGTCATGTCGGAATACCCATCCACGACCCATTTTCAATGCCCTGGCTGAGAGAAGGAGGTTCTCACCCAAGATTTGACGGTACATGGCCCCGTCCATCGTCCCTTTGATGCGGTGAAGTTGTCCTGTCCCCTTAGCAGAAAAACACCCCCAAAGCATAATGTTTCCGCCTCCATGTTTGACGGTGGGGATGGTGTTCTTGGGGTCATAGGCAGCATTCCTCCTCCTCCAAACACGCCGAGTTGAGTTGATGCCAAAGAGCTCCATTTTAGTCTTATATGACCACAACACTTTCACCCAGTTGTCCTCTGAATCATTCAGATGTTCATTTGCAAACGTCAGACGGGCATGTATATGTGCTTTCTTGAGCAGAGGGACCTTGCGGGCGCTGCAGGATTTCAGTCTTTCACGGCGTAGTGTTTTACCAATTGTTTTTTTGGTGACTATGGTCCCAGCTGCCTTAAGATCATTGACAAGATCCTCCCCGTGTAGTTCTGGGCTGATTCCTCACCGTTCTCATGATCATTGCAACTCCACGAGGTGAGATCTTGCATGGAGCCCCAGGCCCAGGGAGATTGACAGTTATTTTGTGCTTCCTTCCATTTGCGAATAATCGCACCAACTGTTGTCACCTTCTCACCAAGCTACTTGGCAATGACCTTGTAGCCCATTCCAGCCTTGTGTAGGTCTACAATCTTGTCCCTGACATCCTTGGAGAGCTCTTTGGTCTTGGCCATGGTGGAGAGTTTGGAATCTGATTGATTGATTGCTTCTGTAGACAGGTGTCTTTTATACAGGTAACAAGCTGAGATTAGGAGCACTCCCTTTAAGAGTGTGCTCCTAATCTCAGCTCGTTACCTGTATAAAAGACACCTGGGAGCCAGAAATCTTTCTGATTGAGAGGGGGTCAAATACTTATTTCCCTCAATAAAATGCAAATCAATTTATAACATTTTTGACATGCGTTTTTCTAGATTTTTTTGTTATTCTGTCTCTCACTGTTCAAATAAACCTGCCATTAAAATTATAGACTGATAATTTCTTTGTCAGTGGGCAAACGTACAAAATCAGCAGGGGATCAAATACTTTTTTCCCTCACTGTATAGACAACACGTTCTACTTAATTAAATAGACTTTTTTAATAACAGTTTTCTCCTACAACATCACAGTGCAGCGCCACATTAAATACGCACTACAATGACAATAGTTTAAAGCGATTTGAAGCATGTTTTATTTGGGGGGGGGGGGGGGGGCATAGCTTTGTGACGTCATATTTGAGGCGGGTCTGACTGTGACGCCGTGTAACGACGGGGGGGGGGGGTCAAAAATTGTCCAAAATCGCGTGACGTCATTTATGGACGGCCCCTAAGTTTGTTTTAGTCTATCATTTCGAATTAAATCATCCGCTCATCTGAGGCCACACAGCGCGCGCTCCCGTCGAATTAGGGGCACAAACTAAATAATGGACGAGTCATCAGCAACGACTTGTCGCCACAGCGGCTGTGGCGAAGTAACGCGTGAAGCAAGCGGAGAGACAGCGGCGGGAGTAGTAACCATGGGCAGTAACGCCAACAGTTTGGAAAGTTATTCCACGTACACACACACACACCACAACCAGTCCACCGAATCTCCTGAACACCACAGAGATCCATGCGGTAACAGTTCAGCTCCCGACAGAGCAGCGGCAGCCTCTCCTCTATACACACACACAAACACACGGACCAGAATCAGTCCACCGGAGCTCCTGAATTTCACAGAGATTCAGGCAGCAGAAGTGCCTAGGGCCTACAAGAAACTTAATTCGGCCCCAAAAATATTGTGGCGACCGCCCATCAATATTCTCCCCTGCCCCCCGCCTCGTATCCCCCCCCCTCCCGCTGTTTAGCAATAACAAGAGGGGCGTTGTCCAGGCGCGTGGAATGCCGTTTTAGTTTTTAACATTGCTCTCGAGTTTCCCCTAAGGTGGGGTGGTCCAAAACTTGAATTTCTTGAGTCTCACTGCCTCATTGCGTGTATGTGTGTGTATGTGTGTGTGTCCTGTAT